>NC_137641.1:5000-500000 GCF_963383615.2 Lipophrys pholis | reverse complement strand
TCCAGGCGGAATCCACCTTCCACATTACAATTCCATGTATCGGACTTGAGGATTGACCCTCCCAAGATGGCGTCTGCAGTGCCGTGTGCTGTAACAGGATGTTGCGTAATGCCAAATCGAACGTGTCCGGACGTGACGTTTGTTTACAACAGCTTTCGGCTCGGCTGGACACGCGGAGACAGATGAGTTTTTGGTTTCTGAAAAACGCAGACATTGGCTCCAGGTGAGTGAAACAGCAGTCTGGCGGACGACGGACCGGTTTACTACACGCTGCTCTGGTCGGTACTCAGTCACCGTGAAGGGAGACGGGGGACTGAAATACTCCCACGCTGCTCCGGTCGATACTCAGTCAGCGTGAGGGGGGGGCAGGAGCGCTCCTTCCAGAACAGGAGGTAAGTTGTGCTGTAATTATTAATAACCCACCGCACTGATAAAAATATTCTGCTCAATCTACTTAAAAAAATTAAGGCAACTTTTTGCATAATTTATTTATGTTGATCAAGCAAGATTGTTCTTTGTTTAAACTACTTACTTATTTTCTTACATGAAAAATAAAATCCAAGTAAAATGAACATAATTTCTTCAAGTAGATTAAGCAAAACTAAACTTTGTATTAATTACTAAATTTTTTCAATGTAGTAAATTAAATTTTTAAGTAAATCCAACTTGATTTTATTAAGTAGATCAAACAAAACTCAGAACGAAGGAAAGCAGTGCTTCCTGGAGAACGCAGAATAATGTCAGAGGATGCAGAACATGAACCTGCATCCTCTGACATTACACTAACACTACAGAACACCAAGGACCAAGGTGGCTTAGAACTCCCAAATTTTTATAATTACTATCTGGCCAATAAACTACTTTATGTTGTAAAATGGATCAATCAGAAACCCTTAGATGAAGGCTGGCTAAACGTTGAAAAAACATTCTGTGAAGATCTCCAAGTCAGAGATCTTCCCTTCTTCAGTCCTGTCATTAAAAAGCACAGCTGCTTTAAAAGCATCAATATAAACACATCGCTGACAGCTTGGTGGGAATTTCTTAAAATAAATGGATCTTCACTCATTCCCTGCAAACTCACACCCATCTGGAACAATCCCGACATCCTGCAAAGAAAGAAACCAATAAACTTCCCAAGATGGCAAAATAAAGGAATAAGACACTTAGAACAACTTATCTCCAATAACTCTTTTATTCCATTCAATGAGCTAATAGAAACATATGGCATCAGTCAAAGCAACTATCTGGAATATCTTCAGCTTAAGTCAATAATACAAACTAAGTTCAAACTAGAACATATTAACCTGAACTTACCTCAGACAGTGACAAATCTCCTGAAGATCTCAGCTCCTAAACCTCTTTCTAAAATTATCTCAATCCTGTCAGGTTCAAATATCGCAATATCCCTTCCCACCTTCAAATGGGAAGAAGATCTCAACATCAACAGAGACCCAACGTTTTGGTCAGAAATCTGTACAAATACATTCAAAATGAGCAAAAACCCCAATATACAGCTCATACAATACAAGGTCCTTCATAGAGTTCATTACACAGGACAAAGGATATTCAAGATGGGGCTCACTCCCACTAACATATGTTCAAACTGCACAGGTGATCTCCCCGATACCTATTTACACGCACTTTGGCTGTGTACGCCAGTCCAAACGTTCTGGCAAAAGATTTGTGAAGACTTATCGTTATGCCTGGGCCACCCTATTCCAGTCTCACCTTCACTTTGCTTGTTAGGAGATCTCACAGAAATTAAAAGAGAAAAAAATGAGTTCTGCATGCTCCTGGTTTCCCTAAGCGTCGCAAAAAAGGCGATCCTCATGAACTGGAAATCCAAAAGTAATCTGAATATAAAGTTATTTAAAAACTTACTTCTGGACCACATCACATTGGAGAGTATGTCTGCTTGTAGGAAAGATCATTTGACACAATTTGAGTCCACATGGTCTCCAATAATTAAATACACCATGTAGCCCTGTGGGGGGGTGGTGGCTCCACCCCGGGGCTCTGGGGACCGTCGGTGGTTGGGGCGTCGTGGCTTTGGTGGTTGGTGGCTCTGTGGGCTCGGGGGGGTCCTAGCGTCTATGCTGGGGGGCTGCGGCCTGGCCTGGGGAGTCCTGGGCGGGGGTGTGGGGGGGGGCTCTGCCCTGGGCCGGGGTTGGGCCCGCTGGGGTGGGGTGGGGGGGCTGGGCGTCGGGCCCCGGCTTGGCTGTCGGCTGGGGGGGGTTGGGGGCGGGTCGTCCGGGCCCTGGGGGTGCGGGGCCTCCCCCTTTCCGGCGGGGGTGCCCGCTGCGGCGCTGGGGGTGGGTCCTCCCTCTGGCCCCCTCCCCCGGTGGGGCGGGTTGGCCCCTGCTGCCGCGCTCCGGGTCTGCCTCATTCCTGGATTGGGGGGAGCGGGGGACGGGGGGGCTCTGGGTTCTGGATGGACGGTTGACTGAGAGTGACCTCCAGGGCCTGATGGGTGTGTGTGTGTGTGTGTGTGTGTAGGGGGGTGGGGCTGTGTGGGCGAATGAGGGGGGGTGCCCTGACCACTGGCCTCCGGCTGGGCTCGCACTGGGCCCTGCGGGTCTCAGACTCTGCTGTCTGGCCGTTGGGTGGGGTGGGGGCTCCCTGCCCGGGTCCCCTTACGGCGCCTTGTTGGGGGGGGTGTGGCTCCCCGGGTCCTAGGCCGGCCACTCGGGGGTGGGGTGGGGCAGCGCGGGTGGTCCAGCTGGGCCAAGGTCCTAGCGACGGGGGGACCCCCTCCCTCAGAACCCTCCCTGCCTTACCTCACCTTATATTACTCCACAATAGGGAACAGTGGGGCGGTGCCTAGGTGGGGGGTCCGGGCTACTTAACTGCGGTCTGGGTCCTCCCCCGACTTTGCACCACCCACAATTTTAACCACACTTAGTCACGCAGGGTCTTGAGGGGGTAAGCCGCTTTCGGGGTTCTGCCGCTTGTCAGCGGTAGAACGCCCGGGCCCCGCTACCCCCCAATTTTAAACAGCACCATAGACACACACATTGCATCCACCTCTTCAAAACACAAAGACACACCCTTACATACATCCAACACACATATAGGGCAGGGGAAGGGCGGGAGACGTGGCTCCCCCCAGCACCTCCCGCTGGGGTCCCGCCCCGGCCCGGGGTGAGTGCGGCTGGGATGCGGGGGGCGCGCTCCCTCGGGCATGGCGCTCGTGGGGGGGCTGGGGCGCGGTGCTCCTTCTCCATTTGCTGTTGGATTAGTGGAGGTTGGGACACCGCGGTGGCCGGGTGGGGGCCCGGCCGGCGGCCTGGGGGGGCGAGAGTCATCACTCCCCCACCGTCCCGTGTGTGTGTGTGTGTGCCCGTCTGCGTCTGCGTCAGGGGTGGGTGTCTGTGGGGGGTGGGTCAGGGGTTGGGTATTTCAATTAAAACCGGGGGGGAGGATCATGGGGCGGGTGGGATATGAGGCTCCTGGGGGTGTAGAGTTGACTGTCCTCCGACCGGGGCCTGCGCCGGCCTTCGCTTTCCTGGGTCTGGGGGCGGGGCTGGTCCGGGGCGCGGCCGCTGGGGCCGTCTCTGCCTTGCCAGGTTGGGGGGGGGGCGGTGGGTGGGCCTGTTCCCGGGGGTGCGGCGGGACTCGCCGCCGGGGTTGGGGGGGCTCTCGACCCGCTCGGCCCGGGGGCCCTGCTCCGGCCTTTTCTCGGCTTGGCGGCTTGGGTCGGGGCCTGGGGCCCTGTGCCCTTTATCCTTCTCTTGTGGGCCCCTCTTGCCTGGGGGGGATTCCTCTCTGCATTCTCCGTCGGGTGCTTTTTGGGCGGGGACGTGGCTCTCTGGGGTGGTTCGCTGGGGTCTCCCCGGGCCTGGGGCGCTTCCGTCTGCCGGGGTGGCGGTGTCCGGGCCCGATGGCCTCGGACCCCGGGGTCTCGCCACGGGTCCCCCCACAGCAGTTCCGGTCCCACCCAGTGGACAAACCACACACACACACACACACACACACACACACACACACACACACACACACACACACACACACACACACACACACACACACACACACACACACACACACACACACACACACTTCCACTTCCACTCCTCACGAAAGGTGCTTCTGAAGTTGCTTGTTCTCTATCATCATTTGCTCAAACTTTAAAAATCATGTTCCTCTTTTGTTGTCACCTCTTTGTTAATTCATGTTCCTGCTTCACGTTGCTGTCTAGATAGAGCTGCTCAGGCTGGTTAATCTAAGAAATCATTTTACTGTCTAGATAGAGCAGCTCAGGCTGGTTAATCTAAGAAATCATGTTACTGTCTAGATAGAGCTGCTCAGGCTGGTTAATCTAAGAAATCATTTTACTGTCTAGATAGAGCAGCTCAGGCTGGTTTAATCCAAAAACAGTTGGAAAATATTTGGATCAGTGTGATAACTGCAAATAATATATGGAGCACAACAAGGATATTGTATGTTATCCCCCTACCCCCTCCCCCCTCCTCCCTCCTCCCTCAACCTTTTTCTCTCTTTTCTCTTCTCTCTCTCTTTGAGCGTTCCCCCCCGGTCGTGTACGGCAGCCATGCCATCTTCTGACGGACAAGGCAACAGGAGGAGACTCCAGGTCTCTCCCTGTTGCAAGACCAAAATCTGTTCTGACTCCGAAGGCTCTCAATCACATCATATTGTTGGCCCAAGCTGCCGAACAGGACAAGGGCAAAAGAAAAAAAAAAGAAAAAAAAAAAAGAACTTGCATCCTCTGATGAATCAACACAACTGCTCCCAAAGCTGCTCGGACTCCTTTAACACTCAGAGAATCCTCAATGGTTAAGATGATCTCTGGTTCCACAAGGATTCCAGATGGCAGGGAACTTCTTCTTTCAGCATGACACGAAGTCTGGCAGACATATTGAGTCTGTCTAGGAGGGGAAAGAGAAGAAATCAAGTTACTGGTAAATATTACAAAGAAAAAAATGAACTATTTCAAGATTTTAATGTATAATGCATAATGAATTGACACAAAGCTAAAAAAACATAATCATCATAATTTCAAACGTTGTCTGCTTTATGAGCTAACTGATTAAATCAAACTATTGCCCACTTTGCCACTATAATCTATATAGTGTTTGAACGTACCTCCATCCAGTGTACTTGTGAAGATCTGTGAATCACCTGGTAGAAAGGAAATATTGTAGTTATTGTCCAGTGAATAAAAAACAGCAACACCATATATATTTTTTCTTTTCAAATATAATTCACAACCTTATCTAAACAGAATTACTTTTTTAAGACTTTTGTAACTTTTAATGTATGGTGTTTTTCAAATGTGTATACAAAATTCCTTTCTAAAATATTTCAATCTAATATGTCAAAATAATGAAACAAGGATCTTGAGCCAAGCATTTTCATTAAATTCAAGTTGTAAATGAACACACACTCAGCACCCTATTTGTACATTTCAACTGTTATTTTCAGAAACCCTGTGATAGAAATGCCTGACTGTAAGTTACTCGCTCTGTGGTCACATCTGTCAGCTGATAATGCTCATCAGTCAACCTGTTATATTAATGTCACTTCAGTAACTCCCAATGAGGATAGAGGCCCAGCAAAAACACTGAACTTGTTAACTGCTGCAAAGTGCTGTACTCATGGTGGGTTAAGATGAGATAAGACTTCTCATCTCGTCTTGATGTTTAGTTTCTCCATAAAAAAAACATTGTATTAATCTTAACAGGTCCTAGACCTGTTAATGTTCATGTAAAGTGTCCCGAGATAAGGCTTGTTGTGTTGGCCTATTCAAATAAAGATTGATTACTAAATTGATAGTGGAGAAATTTTAAATTAATAACAGATTCACTTTTCAGCTAGACACAGATCTACAACGTAAAGTATATGAAAATGTGCAGTATCATGAACAAATATGGAATAACTGGGTAACATGCATCTCAAGTGCTCTTTCTAGCCTGGAATTTGTGAGCTGCAGACTTCAGCAAACAGGTTCCTCGCTGTACGCCAGTGACCGTCTCTGTGGTCACTGGAGTAATATGCTTCGGACCCGACATGAGAAATACGGCTGTCTAGGAGCCCCCCCCCCGCGATGCTCCGCGACAGAGTGCGGTGGAACCGCGTCTAAAACGTACTTAATGACCAATGGTATCCTCAGTTACCACAACAAACCTCTGGTTTGATGTAAATTCCCCCATCTTCACATCCTGTTGTCTCCCAGTTAAATAGCTTTGAATCCAACTCAAAGCCACTCCCCTTATGCCATATCTATGCAGTCACATAAATATGTATTTACAAGAGGACATGGTAAAATGACATCAATACAGTGCAGAGTTCTTCTTAAGAGGAAAAATGAAAGTGTAAAGTTTTCATTAGATTGTAAACTGATGTAGTACAAACCTTTAGTTACTGGCTGATCCAGAGTACTGATATCTACTTAAAGGCCATCAAGCCTAGTTAATACTTCATACACACACACACAAACAATGCATGAAGGGTGTGCGTCGTGAACCACCTCCACAGCCCTTTTTTTTTATGTTGTATTTTTGCCTTTATTTATTTAATTAAAAAAACTTTTTTCAGCCCATTTTTTATTTATTTTTTATTTATTTATTTATTTTTTCCCCCTCTTCACTTCACTGCATCATGAAAAGATCCAACACCCTGGTACTTTGTGTTTTTCAGGTCTCCCTTACGTGTCTGTGGCACAGCACTTCCCCCTGCGTCGGTTGGAGCTGTGGTGCCCCGACGGGGTAAGTACAGCACACTTTGTTGGAGGAGGAGTTTGTCTTCTGCCGTGTCTAATTTTTTTAATAATATAGAATGATTAAGTGTATCAAATACTTTTTTCAAGTCAATAAATCCTCCAGCTGCATGTTTCTTTCCCTCTAAGCTATTGGTAATCTCTTCTATTGCATCGACGATGGCCATTGAAGTTGACCTTGCTGCTCCAAACCCAAACTGACCTCCATTAATTAGTTCATGCTTCTCTATGAAATTGTCCATTCTACTGTTATAAAGTTTCTCTAAGATTTTAGAAAAGTGGGGGAGCAGAGAGACAGGTCTGTAGTTAGTGAAGATGTGTTTGTTCCCATTTTTACGTATTGGTATAACTTTTATTTTGAAATGTTCCTGTTTGAAACGATAAGTTGCATATGTAGGTGAATGGTTTCACGATACCATATATAAGTTGTTTAACTAGTGTCATATCTATATCCAAACAATCTGTAGAGGATTTATTCTTACACCCGTTAACAACATCTATTATTTCTGCTTCAGTTCCTCCAGACTAAAACATGGTTTTTGAATTAATGTCTATCAATGACTCCATTTGGTTGCTAATCCAGTCCATGCCATGATGATGCAGTATAATCCAGAGACATTCATTGGTATTTGTCTAGTTCCGTGACACTGCGTATGCAGATCACTCTGGCTTCCTCGGGGGTCCCGTTCAGTTTTATGAATATTTTGCAATTTGAAGTCCATGTGTTTTGTATTTTTCTCTGTTTTTTGAGTTGTGGTGCTCCAGGCTATATCAGAATTGTGTTTGGAGAGGTGCTCATTCAAGAAAACATTGGTTCCCTTCAGCTTCCTTCCTTGTTTCAGCAGGGCCATTTTGTATTTTCTGTTTGTGCAGTTAAATATACATTTTATTAATTTTTTCTTCTGGCTGTTCCCTTCCAATCCTGGGGGTGTTGATGTGATCATTTCGGGGGAAGTGTTGTGAAAAGTTTTCATGAAAGGATCAAGAATGAATGAATTTAAGACTTTAATGTTGTTTTTCCAGGTTTTCGTGTTCGAGAGCCCTTGGCGCTTGAACGTGGAACCTGGGGTCCAAGAGTCGCTGTACCAGGAGTACCACCGTGTCGCAGCACGCATGGGTACTTACCCATGCGTGCTGCGACACGGTGGTACTCCTTGACTGCATCTTCACTGCTCTCACGACTCCAGCACCTGAGAATTCAACGACGCATCACCATTCAGACCTGTTACACCTTCCATTTCTCTGGAACTGCTCCTGGCTGACTTTCCTATGCAGTCACATAAATATGTATTTTCAAGAGGACATGGTAAAATGACATCAATACAGTGCAGAGTACTTCTTAAGAGGAAAAATGAAAGTGTAAAGTTTTCATTAGATTGTAAACTGATGTAGTACAAACCTTTAGTTACTGGCTGATCCAGAGTACTGATAACTACTTAAAGGCCATCAAGCCTAGTTAATACTTCATACACACACACAAACAAGGGTGTGCGTCGTGAACCACCTCCACAGCCCTTTTTTTTTATTTTGTATTTTTTCCTTTATTTATTTTATTTAAAAAAAAATAAAATTTCAGCCCCCCCCCCCCCCCCCCCCCCCTCTTCACTTCACTGCATCATGAAAAGATCCAACACCCTGGTACTTTGTGTTTTTCAGGTCTCCCTTACGTGTCTGTGGCACAGCACTTCCCCCTACGTCGGTTGGAGCTGTGGTGCCCCGACGGGGTAAGTACAGCACACTTTGTTGTAGGAGGAGTTTGTCTTCTGCCGTGTCTGATCCGCACGTGCCGTGAAATGTCTGACGCCTTTGACTTGTTTCCCAAGGTGCACCTCAGCGACTCCGACGGCATGCCGCGCCTGGTGCAGCTGCTGTGGGACGCGTCGGTCCAGCAGCTCGCACCGCCTCCCCCTGCGCGGCCGGTGTCTCCCTGGACGCCGCCGCCGGCCAGGGGGGCTCCCAGGTTAGTTGTGACGGGTCACGTCCCGGTGGCCCGTCGCAGCGACCCCTGGGAGTGGAAGACGGTTGGACAGGGGGGCCAGGTAATGCGTTTCTCCCACTCGTTGTGTGATTGGACGTTTGTGCAGTGTTGTCGGGACAAAAAACAATTTAGTGTGTCTTTTTGTGTTTTTCAAAGGCTGGAACATCTGTGGTGCGACAGTCTGCCATCCCGTCCAACCCGGTGTGGTTCAGTGGGGCTATGTTGGACGCCATGGAGAAGGTCTCGCCTTCTTCTGGCTCCACTGGTCCTGCTGAGCCACCAGCAGGCCAGGTGAGACACGATGAACACGTATGCACTGTCGATGACAAAACGGGAAGACGGCTGTTTGTAAAGCGCCGTTTCTCTTTCTGCAGAGCCCCCGCGGGGTGCGAAGGCCGAAAGGTGTTGCCACCAGGCGTACAGGGGAAAAGCGGCAGGTTGGTGTTTACATGTGATTAACGTGCCATAGATTTGAGATTGATGTTGGAGTGAGGAAATGAATGGGTGCACAGCTCTAAAGAACTTTTGTCCTTCTGTAGGTGCCGGCAACACCTGCACCTGTCCACCTGCCCGAGTCTGCTTCCAAGACCAGCCCAGCAGTGAAGCAGGTTGGTCCCAGTTTGATTACACTGTCTCACGTAGCGCACCCCAACCACCTTTTCCTTCAGGTTTCTCATGCAGTAAAACTTCTCTCATTTTTTTTGTGTCGGGGGGGGGGGGGGGGGGCGGCAGCCGAGGAGTCCGGGGAGGTGGCGGTGCCGGTGCCGGTGCCGGAGGACGTCGTCCAGGAGGGAACCCCGACTCCGCGGCGCGAAGCTAAGTCTCCTTTTCTTCCCTCCGTGTGTGTTAGTTCAGAGCCAGGCCAGTCGGTTGTTGAGGTTGGTGCAGGGAGGTTGGAGTCTGCCTCTGCTGCAGTGGCAGTACAGACTGACCAGAGGACGGGGATTAGGCTGCAGAATGTCGTGCGCGGATCATTTCATCAGGGGGACATGCGCTTTAACAACGGGGGGGTGCAGTGTATGGCCATAGCTGCAGTAAGCTTGTTCACACACACGACGCACAGCGTGTTCTCGTGGGACAGCGGTGATCTCGATCGCACTGTGGAGTTAGGTGATAGGGTTTACACAGACATGCGCGGCCGCGGCTTTAATCACCCTTCAGGGCTACTGGGTGTCCCGGATTTCCATGACATGCTGATAATAGATGGACAGGCGTTCCCTCTTCTCACTCCTGTCGTTGTGTCAGGCGACGTAGGCGTGACTGACGGTGACTTCATCGACACACGTGTGTGGTTCAGTCTGCGTAACGGACTGGAGCAAGTCTTCGCTAGCTCCAACACATGTCTGCTGACAATGTGTAGCACGACTACTGCCATCGTAAGTGAGGCAGGGCGGTTCGCTGTGGTCGACAGTCACGCACGCAGCAACCTCGGCTTGGTAGATGGGTGGGGTAAGAGTGTGGTTCTGCAGTTTGCTTGTCTTGATGACCTACATCATTATATTTGTTGTTTGGCGGACCGCCTCAGTTCAGGACAGAAGCTCTTTGAGCTCTGTGCCGTTAGTTTCGGTGGGGGTGCCAGTCCAGCGCTGTCTGGTGTTTCTGTGGAGAGTCAAGTCATTGAGACGAGTTCTCCTCCACCACCAGAGTCCCGGCAGGTTGAGGGCAGGACACCGGTTGAGGTTTCTGCAGGCACGTGTTTGTCTGAGCGTGGTGTTGCTGTCGCTGCCAGTCCAGCGCTGTCTGGTGTTTCCCTGGAGAGTCACATGACTTCTTCTCCACCACCTGTAGGCAGGACTCTGCTTGAGATTTCTGAGTGTGCCGCTGCCGCCAGTCCAGCGCTGTCTGGCATTTCTGTTCAGACATTTGCCAGTGAGGTGAGCAGCGGTTCAACGTCAGAATGGGTTGCTGACGGCAGAAAGCGCAAGGTTTCTTCTGGCACTTGCGTGTCAAAGAAGTCTCGGCGTTACGACGTCAGGGAGGTCAACTCCGACGTCGAGTTCGTTAGTGCGGTGAGGAACGAGGAGCTGGTCTTCCGTCCTCTTGACGTCGAGGTGTGTAGGGCTTTGTGCAGTCGCCTGAAAGTAGACTTTGCGAGGGTCGGTGGTCCCACGTCCACACGGGTTGGTTTGTTGGGGGCTCCCTGTAGGAACGAGAGGGAACTGCTTCTTCAGAGCCAT
Source organism: Lipophrys pholis (assembly GCF_963383615.2). Taxonomy (NCBI): domain Eukaryota; kingdom Metazoa; phylum Chordata; class Actinopteri; order Blenniiformes; family Blenniidae; genus Lipophrys; species Lipophrys pholis. The sequence continues at coordinate 489,109 of NC_137641.1, read as the reverse complement.
CGCTCGGGCTGTAAGTGGCTCACAGAAGCACCATCGGAGCATTAGGCTGGCAGTGTGCAAGGAGTTAGAGAGGAATGCTCCTACGTACCAGGGCATTCTGAGGAGCCAGTATTCCTCCGTGCCTGAATACGTCCAGCAGTCCAGGATGAGATCCGTGGGCACTTGGGCCACAGAGGTGGAGATTCAGGTAGCGGCAGACTGGTTAGGCGTTAGTATTTTTACTTTTAAAGATGGAGGGTGGCTGAAGTACAGCTGCGCCAGTCACACTTTGTCAGGACAGTGCGTTTACTTAGAGAACATCCAGGGAAGCCATTTTGAGACTGTAGTGTGTGTTTGTGAGCCTGGTCTGCAGAGTTGTTACGGTTACTGCAAAGTTAGTGAAGTGACAGGGTACAGCTTCAGGTCTAGAGGGACAGATGAGGGAGTCTTAGATGTTGAGGGATGGGAGGGCGAGACTCTAGGTTCAGATAAAAGGGTCGAGGTTACTGATGAGGGTTTAAAATGTAGTGTTGAGAGGACATCCAGAAGTAGGCCATTACAATCAAAATACATTACACAGAAGAAAAGGAATATCTTGCTCAGGGAGAAATGTAAAGAAAGTAGCAGAAAGATGTATCATAAAGATATGGTCTTAAAGAAAAACAAAATATCTCTCAGTTTAAGGAAATATTTTAAAAATATATCGCACAGAGAGGGGGTCAAAGAGAGGAGTTTCAATAGATACCAGGAAAACATGCAGTACAGAGAGAAGGTTAAAGAGAGGAGTTTAACAAGATATATAGAAAATGTGCAGTACAGAGACAAGGTTAAACAGACGAGTTTAATGAGATATAAAGAAAACGTGCAGCACAGAGAGAAGGTTAAAAAGAGGCGTTTAACTAGATACCAGGAAAACATGCAGTACAGAGAGAAGGTTAAAAAGAGGCGTTTAACTAGATATAAAGAAAACGTGCAGCATAGAGAGAAGGTTAAAGAGAGAACTTTAGCTAGATACAAAGAAAATGTGCAGCATAGAGCGAATGTAATAAAAAGGAGTAGAGAAATTATTAAACACAAGTATCATGGCAGTTTAGAATACAAGCAGACACTTAAAGACAGGAGCAGCACAAAATATGGTGACAGTGTAGAGCATAGGCAGAGGGTGAAGCGTCGTGTGGGGTTGAGTAGGAAGGAGAAGCTGGACCGGTCAAAGGACTTTACTTTTGTGATGGAGCAGTTTTTAGAGAAGGTTAGAGACGGACCAGATTTTGTGTGTTGTTGTTGCCATAGGCTGTTTTTCAGGTACCAGGTGCTGATTTGTGACAGGCAGGGTTATAGTAGTCGTGAGGCGTCGGCTAGTGTAGCAGAGCGGTGCATCAGCGAAGACTATTTACACGCCTGTAATGAGGAGTGTGCTGTGCCCTGCCAGCTGGCTCCATCTAGAGGCCAGCTGTGGATCTGTTACACATGTCATGGTAAGGTTGGTAAAGGTGAGATGCCAGCGGAATGCTGGATCAATAACCTGAAGGTCGATCCCATTCCACCTGAACTGGGATGTTTAAACAGCATAGAGCAGCACCTGGTCGCGTTACACATCCCCTTTATGAAACTGTTGGCTTTGCCTAAGGGGGGTCAGAACGGGGTGCACGGGCCGGTCACCTGTGTACCAGCCAACATCGTTCAGACCACTAACGTGTTGCCGAGGTCCAGTATGGAAGGGTATCTGTTACAAGTTAAATTGAAGCGGAAGTTAACGTACAAGGGACATTACGAGTATCAGTTTGTAGATACTCTTCGTGTGAGACAGGCGCTAGCGTATTTAAAGAGAACTAATGTCCATTATCAGGATATTGAGTTCAATGAAGAGTGGGTCAACGAGTTTTGTAGGCAGCAGGATGAGGAAGAGGCAGAGTGTGGCAGTGAGGAAGAGCAGGTTGATGTCAAGGCAGAGTTGACCCATCAGGAAGATGATCAGGCTGAGGAAGAATCAGCAGACATACTACAAGATGAAATGTTACATGACAGACAGACTCACTGCATGTTTCAGGACACTTGTCTTATGCCTGTTGATATTGGTCAGGAAGCATTAGATCAATATTTTGAGGATATAGTTAATATTGCGCCTGCAACGTTGGAGAACGTTCCCGATTTGGTCGTGGGGGGGGAACAGGTCGCACAGTTGGAGAGGAACCTTGTTGTCTCGCAGTGAGGGTTTGTCTCTGGTTAGGTCCTTGAACGAGACACAGATGGCCGTGTTCTACCAGGTTAGGCAGTGGTGTCTGCAGAAGGTGATGGGTCAGAACCCAAAGCCTTTGCAGGTATTTGTGACGGGTGGCGCTGGGACGGGGAAAAGTCACTTAATCAGAGCTATTCAGTACGAGGCAGGGAGACTGTTGTCCACACTTTGTCCTCAACCAGACGATGTTTGTGTTTTGTTAGCCGCCCCTATGGGCATCGCTGCATACAATTTAAATGCAGCCACAATCCATCATACTCTGAGTATTGGCATACACTCTACTTTACCTTACATCCCTTTGGGTGAAGAGAGAGTAAACTCTCTGAGAGCTAAATTGAGTCATCTCCAAATTATAATCCTCGACGAAATCAGTATGGTTGATCACAATCTGTTGACATACGTCCATGGGCGCTTGAGGCAGCTCAAGCAGACGGGAGACTTTTCCCCGTTTGGTAACGTTAGCGTCATCGCTGTAGGAGACTTCTATCAGTTGCCTCCCGTTAAAGGGAAGCCTCTGTATAGCAGTCAGCCTGGTGTGGACCTGTGGATTAACTTCAGTGTGGTAGAGCTGCAGACCGTAGTCAGGCAGACGGACAGCGTGTTCGCTGAGTTACTCAACAGGCTGCGAGTGCGTTCCAAGGCCACCCCAATGCTAGAGAGCGACGTTAGACTGTTAAAGGCGCGCGAGACTGGCGAGGAGAGCTCTGCCTTGCATATTTTCCCGACAAACGCACAAGTAAGTGAGCACAACCTCCAGCAGCTGTTTGACACTTGTCCTGATTACATCACCATTGAAGCCCAGGACTTCATGAACAGCAGGACAACGGGGAAGTTAGAGCTGATATTAGGCCACCACAGCCGGGCGTCGGACACGTCCCTACTTGAGAGTTTGTGTTTGTCATGCTATGTAAGAACGTGGACGTTGGAAGATGGCCTCGTCAATGGAGCGTGTGGCACGGTCCACTCATATTGAGTTTAGAGAGAGAGAAACGTTTCCTCAGACAGTTTATGTCAGATTTGATGACGAGAGAATTGGCTCACGGAGGAGGAAACAACGTGCACACGCATCAGTAGAGTGCAGACATTCTACTGCCATTGATCCGGAGGAGGAGAAGGCCACCAAGAGTGGAGGGCGTCAGTTCCCTCTCAAGTTAGCCTGGGCGTGTACGGTTCACAAGGTCCAGGGGCTGACGGTGGACCAGGCTGTGGTGAGTTTAAAGAAGGTCTTTGCACCCGGGCAGGCGTATGTAGCGCTTAGTCGTGTCAGGGCTCTGTCTGGACTGATCATCCGAGATTTTAAAGAGAAGGTCATTTACTGTAAAGACGCCATAAAGGAGGCTGTGGACAGCATGCCTCCATTTTTAAATGAGGAGCCAAAGCCTTCATTAGATACACAAAGTTTCTCTGTGTATTTAATGAACGTTCAAAATTTAAGTCGCCACCTGGTAGACTTGGTGTCTTGCACACAGCATTTACAGCCTACCTGTATTGCTGTCACAGAAACGTGGCTCACTGCACAGTCCTCATCAGACGCCGTCCAAATTGATGGCTATGATTTCCACAGCCGCCCTCGAGCCTTGTGTTACAACAGCAGCAACCCCAAATTGTTAGAGCTACAGGGTCTAGAACATGGTGGAGTGGGTTTGTACACCCTAGAGCATCTGGACAGGGACATTCTGCAGGCACCCGATTTGAATCTGGAGTGTTTGGTGTGCCTGTGTAACAAATGGGACATATTGATAGCCGTCATTTATCGTCCACCATGTTATCCAAAGTCTTTATTGCTCCAAAACCTGGGCGGGTTACTGGATTGGCTCCACGCCATCAGTAACACAATTGTAATAATGGGGGATTTTAATGAAAACATCTTAAAGAAGTCTTCAATCAGCAAATTCATGGGAAGCAAAGGATTTGAGCAGCATGTGACACAAGAGACGACAGAGAAGGGAATTCTGATCGATCACGTTTATGTGAAGACGAGACGCTTTGATGTGGAATGTGCAGTGATGCCCACGTACTTCAGCGACCACGAAGGAATTCTTTGTAGTTTCAGTGACCGAGATGATCAGGGGCAGGTGGAGGACGTAGACGGACGCTTTGTGGGTGGTGAGCTGGACTTAGATCTGGAGGGCTTGTTTGATCAGGAGTTTGATTTATAGTCGAATCATGAGACTTTGACAAAGGAGGCAGATCTTATGTCTCCGCTGTTATTTATATGAATTATGAGTGTATATCAGTATGTTTTAAGATATTTATTGTTGAATCATGAGACTTTGACAAAGGAGGCAGATCTTATGTCTCCGCTTTTATTTATATGAATTATGAGTGTCTATCAGAATTTTTTAAAATATTTATTGTGAGGCTTGTATGTATTCCATTTTTTACAGAATTTTACTTATTTATATGAATTGTGTATCTCAGTATTTTGTAGCTATTTATTGTGTCCAGGTTCAACCTGCAGGATTTAGGGTTCATTGTCAGTGTAATCATGTGGACGGTGTGGACGGTAGGGTCGTGTGGACGGTAGGGTCGTGTGGATGGTAGGGTCATGTGGATGGTAGAGTTGTGTGGACAGTAGTGTGAACGGTAGAGTCGTGTGGACGGTGTGGACGGTAGGGTCGTGTGAACGGTAGGGTCGTGTGGACGGTAGGGTCATGTGGACGGTAGGGTGAACGGTAGGGTCGTGTGGACGGTAGGGTCATGTGGATGGTAGAGTTGTGTGGACAGTAGTGTGAACGGTAGGGTCGTGTGAATGGTAGGGTCGTGTGGACGGTAGAGTCATGTGGACAGTAGGGTTGTGTGGACAGGACAGTAGGGTCGTGTGGACGGTTTGGACAGTGTAATCACGTGTCCCAGAGAGGGACAAGAGAGGCTGTCCGATCCAGCCTCTCTTCATGCTTCCTCAGTTCTTCCTAATGTGTTCATACGTGGCTGTTAGGTATTTATTGATGTCAAACATTAAGAGGTGTGTTAGTAAAGAATTTGGAAGCAGTAACTTGTAATAGCAGCTGATGTTCAGCACCAACATGTTATGTATGAACACAGTGGGAAGACTTGAACAACTGAGCTGTAAATACTTACAGTACTTTGTGACTGGCCTGCAATGTATAAAGTTATGATGTTCACCTGCTGTTAGTGGGTAATGTTACTGTGATACTCTGTTACTGTGTTACTCTGTTACTGTGTTACAGTGTGTGTCTCCCTCTCTCTCTCTCTCCACCCCCCCCCTTCTCTCCCCCCCTCCCTCTCTCCCCCCCCCCCCCCCTCCCTCTCCCTCTCTCTCTCTCTCCCCCCCCCCTCCCTCTCTCTCTCCTTCTCTCTCCCCCCCTCTCTCCCCCCCCCCCCTCTCCCTCTCCCTCTCCGTCCCCGGTCATCCCAGTTTAAAAACAAAAGGCACCAATGATGATAATGTTCACTGATTCTCTGAGATCCTCTGAGGTCTGGATGAGATGGAGAAGTGAAACTGAGGTGTCTTTTATTGTTTTTAAACTCTCCTTCAGCAGGTCTTTGCTGCTGAACAGGAAGGTTGTCTCGCTCTGTCTCTCTCTCTCCCTCTGTCTCGCTCTGTCTCTCTCTCTGTCTCTCTCTCTGTCTCTCCGTCTCTCTCTCTGTCTCTGTCTCTCCCTCTGTCTCTGTGTGTGTCTGTAATGTGATTATGTGTGTTCCTGTGTTTGCGGTTTATTCCAGGTGTGTGTGTTTGTTCTCTCCGAGGTGAAGCTGGTGGAGGTGAAGGTGCTGCAGCGTCTCAAAGCGTCTTAGCCTCTGAACCACCCCGTGATGCTGATGAGGAGAGGACACGGCCACGACTGTCCTCCTTTTCTCTCCTCTGTCCTCTCACCTCTATGTCTTTTAAATTGAATAGATTTATTGTTTTCTTCACATTCCAAGTTGTAAATAAACTGTTAATGTTTCTGAACATTTAGCTTCCTGTTTTTCCTGAGTTTAGAATAGAATGGACGTTATTAAAGTCAAAGTAAAGATTCATGTGGAAACTAAAGTGTAGAATGTTTTAGTGTAAATAAGTGTATTGATGGAGGTCCAGCTTCACTGTAGAATGTTTGAACAACATGAACAGCCATACGGAGACATGTGAACTGATCAACAGGGAGTTTCTTCTCTACACATTGACGTCTTTCTACCCTGGTGTGTTGATGTCGCAGAGCCTTCAGCTTCTTCATTCAGTCAAAGTGGAAATGAAGCTTCAAGGTGTGTCAGGTGACTTCTGCAGGAAGACTCATCGCTGTGCTTCACTTCCTGTTTCAGGGTAGGTGGAGGAAGGCTGGGATGGAGGACTGAGGAGGACCTCATATAGCACACATTAGCATGTTGGCTCATATAGCACACGTTAGCAGGTTAACTTATATACTATAAGTTGGGATATTAGCTCATAAAACATGTTGGCACATTTACCCTGTTAGCATGTTTGCCCATAGCACATGTTGGGACATTTGTCATGTTGACTTATAGCTCCTGTGGCTCATATAACATGTTAGCAGGTTAAGTCATAACACATGTTGGCATATTAGCTCATATAAAGCATGTTTTCTCATCGCTGACAATGGCTTCAATGGTGCACCTTGACTAACCTAACTAATGTTGAAACATAGCACATGTTGGCACGTTAAGTCATAGCTCAACTGAGCATATTAGTGTATATAGGATACCTTAGCATGATGGCTCAAATTAGCATGTTGTGACAAACCACAGCATAGAATGCTTGCTCAACGCTCCAATGTAACATCAGTTTCGAAGATTTTTCATGTTATTTTGATAAACTTTTATTGTGAAAGACATTGTGGGCTTTTATTTTGAAAGCCTAGTTAAACCGTTAATATCCATTATAAATCCAACATTGTGTGGTGTCATATTTAGGGAGTTTAATTTCCAATGTGTTTGGGGCTTTAATTTGGAAATGTGTTGTCTGTGATTGTGTTTGGAATCAGTCAGCCATAAACTTTAGACACTTGGAGGTGCATTTTGACAAATGCAGGATTTTACTCCATCTGACTCGAGGCCTCTGGACGCTTGAAATATTGATCAAATTTAGATATTGAAGGTTTTAAAAAGGACTTTTATTTTGAAAAACGTGGGAGCTCAGGCTTTTATTTTGAAAGCCAACTAAAGTAATGTAGCTCGTGACATAGAGGCCACCACGCAACCCCAACCCGAAACCTAATTTTTCTGGTTTCCATAGATGAGGATCTATTAAGCCACTTTCAGCTGGGGTTGGTCCTGTAACCCGGACCCTAGGGTGGGCTCAAAAGTGGGTGGGACAGGTCAGCAAGCACTGTCATGGTATTGTGCAATCCTTGGGAGACTGACATTCCGGAAGCTGTGACATCATCCTGCTCTCAATTCACACAGCGAGAAGTGGCCAGGTGCAGCAATTACTGCAGCTCCTCAGAGGGAGAGCCGCCTGATTTTTGGAAAATATTTTGGGACCTCGACCCTTGCCGGACGCCGGCCAGTCGGGGATCTCTGAACCGTAAGCTAGACATCGGTGATCCTAGCAACCACATAAAGCCACCCCCCAAAAATCAGCTGAATCGGACAAACTTTGTTAGCATTCTAACCGTATGGCGTGGTCAAAAGTTGGCGGGATCCAGCTAATTAGCCAGTGATACATACTCCTAGCGCCCCCATTGTTACACCCCCCAAATTTCAGCTCATTCGAACAAAACTTTGTTAGCATGCTAAGTAGCATGCTTAGACCTGTGATGTACCTGAAAAGCACACACGACACCACGCCAGGTGTTCTTGACCCGAAATCTGGTCTAATCTCAAATGCTAAGCAGTTAAGCTAACAGGCCTAGCATTAGCATTAGAAAGCATCAGAAGGCATTAGCATTATGTCACAGTGCACACTAGCATGTTAGCTCCTCCACCAAGCACACATTAGTACACATGGTAGCTTCATTATATAGCCATTGATAGCAGGTCAGCTCAGTCAAGCACTGTCATGGTATTGCGCAATCCTTGGGGAGACTGAGGGAACATTCCGGAAGCTGTGACATCATCCTGCTCTGTGTTCAGACAGCAGGGCGTGGCCCGCAGCTAAATGAGTGCATGTGATCAGAGTGAGAGCCGAATGATTTTCCGAAAATATTTTGGAAACAACTCCCCTGAATCGATACTTGTCGGGCAGCTATGTGGATAAAAATATCATTTCTTGAGAGGAATTTTTGTCCTCTTTCAGTCTGTGTGGGTTTGGAATCAGCCACGCATAAACTTTAGACTGTAGGAGTCGCTGTTTGACGCAAACGCGGGATATCTCTCCATCAGAGTCAATGTAAAACCGTGGCTGAAAAAAAATCAGACAGCATGTTTTTTACTCGTCAAAAAGGCCCTTTCTTATGGAATTTTCCCCACAATTCTTACATCATCGTGTTCGTAAGGTTCTTCTGGTGATTGTGATGTGCTCGGTTTGTGTCTGCGAGGCACGGTTTAGCCACATTTGATAGTAGTTCGGACTGTTCTGTCACGGCTGTTTTTGAGGTGAAATTTCGGTTTTATCTGGATGGAAGGAGGGAGGAGGAGGGAGGAGGCGTGATTCTGCGTAAAAAACTTTGACGGCTAATAAAAATAAAACCGTAGCATTAAATAACAATCTGTTCTAAATTTTTGAAGAGGACAATCTCTTTTTTTTAATACTGTTTTCAAGCCGATGCGACTTTCGCCCTAGGAGGAGATAGCGTTTGCGTAAAGGCCTTTTTGGGCGAAAATCTTATTTTGAAAGGCAAATTGTGGACTTCCTGTTGGATTTAGGTCAAAAGTTAGAGCGCGTGAATCGTAGGTCTCAATGAGACGAACAAATGAGTTTTCGTTTGATCTCTCTACGACATTCCTACCGGCCGTTGTGGCCAATATGATTTTTGTAGGTGGCGCTAGAGAGCCATTTTTCCACTTTTGGGGTTATTTTTTATATCAACTTCGCATTTTTGCCAGTCTTGACGAGCGTGCCAAATTTGGTGAGTTTTTGAGCGTGTTTAGGGGGTCAAAATTGGGCCGATGGACGAATTTTTTTTGCAAAAAAAAACGAAGAAGAAAAAAAAAGAAACATGACAAGAACAATATGAAATTGCCAGGTCTGAGGGCCTTTCATGCTGGGGCACTTACTATAGGGCCCTGGGCTTGGGCGAGAGAGGGGGTCTTACAGGGGAGGCAGGGAGTCTCACAGCAGAGGGGGTGGGGGGCTCACAGTGGAGGGAGGGAGCCTAAAGTGGAGGAAGGGAGTATCAGAGTTGAGTGAGGGAGTCTCACAAAGGCGGGAATCTCACTATAGGGAGGGAGCCTAAGTGGAGGGAGGGTGCCTCACTGTGGAGGGAGGGAATCTCAGATTGGAGGGAGGGAGTCTTACAGTGGAGGCACGGAGCCTCACAGTGAGGGAGGGAATCATATAGTGTAGGGAATGTGCTTTAGAGTAAAGGGAGCCTAACAGTGACGGGAGCCTCACAGCGGAGGAATTGACTCTCAGAGTGGACTGAGGGAGATAACAGTGGAGGGAGGGAGTCATAGCGGAGGGAGGGAGTCTCACAGTGGAGGGAGGGTATCCTATAGTAAAGAGAGGAAGTCTGACAGTGGAGGGAGGGAGTCACAGTGGAGGCAGGGAGTCTCACAGTGGAGGGAGGTAGATCACAGTGGAGAGAGCCTTACAGTGGAAGGACTCTAAAAGTGGAGGGAGACTCATAGTGGAGGGAGGGAGTCTCACAGTGGAATGAAGTCTCACAGTGGAGGGAGGGAGTTTCACAGTGGAGGGAGGGAGTCTCACAGTGAAGGGAGCCTCACAGTGGAGGTAGGGAGTCTCAGTGCAGGGAGGGAGTCTCACAGTGGAGGGAGGGAGAATCACTGTGGAGGGAGGGTATCCTACAGTGCACGGAGGAAGTCTCACAGCGGAGGGAGGGAGTCACAGCGGAGGCAAGGACTCTCACAGTGCAGGGAGGAAGTCTCACAGCGTAGGGAGGGAGAATCACTGTGGAGGGAGGGTATCCTATCGTGCACGGAGGAAGTCTCACAGCGGAGGGAGGGAGTCACAGCGGAGGCAAGGAGTCTCACAGTGGAGGGAGGGAGATCACAGTGGAGGGAGCCTTACAGTGGAAGGACACTCAAAGTGGAGGGAGGCTCATAGTGGAGGGAGGGAGTCTCACAGTGGAGGGAGGAAGTCTCACAATGGAGGGAGACTCACAGTGGAGGGAGGGAGTCATAGCGGAGGGAGGGAGTCTCACAGCGTAGGGAAGGAGGCTCACAGTGGAATGAGGGAGTGTCACAGCTGAGGGAGGAGGTCTCACAGTGGAGGGAGCCTCAAAGTGGAGGAAGGGAGGCTCAGAATGGAGGGAGGGGGCCTAATAGTGGAGGGACTCTTACAGTTGAGGGAGTCTTATAGTAGAGGGAGCCTCACAGTGGAGGGAGTCTCACAGCAGAGGGAGGGTGCCTCACAGTGGAGGCAGTCTCACAGAGAAGGAAGGCAGCCTTACAGTGGAGGGAAGGAGTCTCACAGTGGAGTGAGGGAGCCTCACAGTGGAGGGAGCCTCACAGTGGAGGGAGGGAGTCTCACAGTGGAGGGAGGGAGGCTCAGATTGTAGGGAGGGGGCCTAACAGTGGAGGGATTCTTAATGTTGAGGGAGGGAGTCTTATAGTAGAGGGAGCCTCACAGTGGAGGCAGGGTGTCACACTGGGTAGGGAGGGAGGCTCAAAGTGGATCGAGGGAGCTTTAATGTGAGGGAGGGAGTCTCACATCGAAGGGAGGGAGTTCAAAGCGGAGGGAGGGAGTCTCAAAGTGGAGGCAGTGAGTTGCACAGGGGAGGGAACCTAACATTGAATGGAACCTCACAGTGGAGGCAGTCTCAAAGAGAAGGAAGGCAGCCTCACAGTGGAGGGAGGGAATCTCACAGTGGAGGGAGCCTCACAGTGGAGGGAGAGAGGCTCAGATTGGAGGGAGGAGGCATATTAGTGGAGGGACTCTTACAGTTGAGGGAGGGAGTCTTATAGTAGAGGGAGCCTCACAGTGGAGGGAGTTTCACAGTGGAGGGAGGGAGTCTCACAGTGGAGGGAGCCTTAAAGTGGAGGGAGGGAGTCTTAAACTCGAGAGAGGGAGAATCACTGTGGAGAGAGGGTATCCTATAGTGCACGGAGGAAGTCTCACAGCGGAGGGAGAGAGTCACAGCGGAGGCAGGGAGTCTCACAGTGGATGGAGGGAGATCACAGTGGAGGGAGCCTTACAGTGGAAGGACAGTCAAAGAGGAGGGAGACTCACATTGGAGGGAGGGTGTCACACTGGGGAGGGAGGGAGGCTCACAGTTGAGTCAGGGAGTCTCACAGCTGAGGGAGGGAGTCTCACAGTCGAGGGAACCTCACAGTGGAGGGAAGGAGTCTGACAGTGGAGGGAGAGGCTCGGATTGGAGGGAGGGGGCCTAATAGTGGAGGGATTCTTACTGTTGAGGGAGGGAGTCTTATAGTAGAGGGAGCCTCACAGTGAAGGGAGGGTGTCACACTGGGTAGGGAGGGAGTTCAAAGCGGAGGGAGGCAGTGGAGGCAGGGAGTTTCACAGGGGAGGGAACCTAACAGTGGAGGCAGTCTCACAGAGAAGGAAGGCAGCCTTACAGTGGAGGGAGGGAGTCTCACAGTGGAGTGAGGGAGCCTCACAGTGGAGTGAGGGAGCCTCAGAGTGGAGGGAGCCTCACAGTGGAGGGAGGGAGGCTCAGATTGTAGGGAGGGGGCCTAATAGTGGAGGGATTCTTAATGTTGAGGAAGGGAGTCTTATAGTAGAGGCAGCCTCACAGTGGAGGGAGCCTCACAGGAGAGGAAGGGAGGCTCTGATTGGAGGGAGGGGGCCTAATAGTGGAGGGACACTTACAGTTGAGGGAGGGAGTCTTATCGTAGAGGGAGCCTTACACTGGAGGGAGGGAGTCTTAAACTGGAGAGAGGGAGAATCAAAGTGGAGTGAGGGAGCCTCACAGTGGAGGGAGGGAGGCTCAGATTGTAGGGAGGGGGCCTAATAGTGGAGGGATTCTTAATGTTGAGGGAGGGAGTCTCACAGTGGAGTGAGGGAGCCACAAATGATAATGATGACAATATTACTGTAAAACCAATGAATAAACAAGTTAAAACTGCTCTAATATGCTGAATCAATATTGTATGTGGTTGATCAGTGAAAGTTCGAGTTTGTCTTGTGAAATATAAACATTTTTCCAAAATTGAGGTCGGTTTCTCGTCTGGAGCACGTTTTTGGCCACAAATGATGAAAATGACAATATTATTGTAAATTAAATGAATAAACAAGTTGAAACTGCTTGATTATGCTGAATCAATACTGTATGTGGTTGATCAGTGGAAACTACGAGTTAGTTCTTGTGAAATATAAACTTTTTTCCAAAATTGAGGTCGGTTTCTCGTCTGGAGCACGTTTTTGGCCACAAATGATGAAAATGACAATATTACTCTAAATCCAATGAATAAACAAGTTGAAAATGCTCTAATATGCTGAATCAATATTGTATGTGGTTGATCAGTGGAAACTACGAGTTAGTTCTTGTGAAATATAAACTTTCTTCCAAAATTGAGGTCGGTTTGTCGTCTGGAGCACGTTTATGGCCAAAATGATGAAAATGACAATATTACTGTAAATCCAATGAATAATCAAGTTGAAACTGCTCTAATATGCTGAATCAATATTGTATGTGGTTGATCAGTGAAAGTACCAGTTAGTTTTTGTGAAATATAAACTTTTTTTTTCAAAATTGAGGTCTGTTTCTCGTCTGGAGTACGTTTTTGGCCACAAATGACAATATTACTGTAAATCCAATGAATAAGCAGGTTGAAACTCCTTGAACATGCGACTGCATGTTGTATGTGGTTGATTAGTGAAAGTTCGAGTTTGTCTTGTGAAATATAACCTTTTTTCCAAAATTGAGGTCGGTTTCTCGTCTGGAGCACGTTTTTGGCCACAAATGATGAAAATGACAATATTACTCTAAATCCAATGAATAAACAAGTTGAAACTGCTCTAATATGCTGAATCAATATTGTATGTGGTTGATCAGTGAAAGTACGAGTTAGTTCTTGTGAAATATAAACTTTCTTCCAAAATTGAGGTCGGTTTGTCGTCTGGAGCACGTTTATGGCCAAAATGATGAAAATGACAATATTACTGTAAATCCAATGAATAAACAAGTTGAAACTGCTCTAATATGCTGAATCAATATTGTATGTGGTTGATCAGTGAAAGTACGAGTTAGTTCTTGTGAAATATAAACTTTCTTCCAAAATTGAGGTCGGTTTCTCGTCTGGAGCACGTTTTTGGCCACAAATGATGAAAATGACAATATTACTCTAAATCAAATGAATAAACAAGTTGAAAATGCTCTAATATGCTGAATCAATATTGTATGTGGTTGATCAGTGAAAGTACGAGTTAGTTCTTGTGAAATATAAACATTTTTCCAAAATCAAGCTCGGTTTCTCGTCTGGAGCACGTTTATGGCCAAAATGATGAAAATGACAATATTACTGTAAATCCAATGAATAAACAAGTTGAAACTGCTTTAACATGCTTCTGCATATTGTATGATGTTGATCAGTGAAAGTACGAGTTAGTTTTTGTGAAATATAAACATTTTTCCAAAATCAAGCTCGGTTTCTCGTCTGGAGCACGTTTATGGCCAAAATGATGAAAATGACAATATTACTCTAAATCCAATGAATAAACAAGTTGAAACTGCTTTAACATGCTTCTGCATATTGTATGATGTTGATCAGTGAAAGTACGAGTTAGTTTTTGTGAAATATAAACTTTTTTTTTTTAAATTGAGGTCGGTTTCTCGTCTGGAGCACGTTTTTGGTCACAAATGATGAAAATGACAATCGCAGAGTAAATCCAATGAATAAGCAGTGCGAAACTGTTTGAACATTCTACTGTATATTGTATGTGGTTGATCAGTGAAAGTACGAAGTTTGTTCTTGAAAAAAATAAACTTTTTTCCAAAATTGAGGTCGATTTCTCGTCTGGAGTACGTTTTTGGCCACAAATGATGAAAATGACAATATTACTGTAAATCCAATGAATAAGCAGTTTGAAACTGCTTGAATATGCTGAATCAATATTGTATGTGGTTGATCAGTGAAAGTACGAGTTAGTTCTTGGGAAATATAAACATTTTTCCAAAATAAAACTCAGTATCTCGTCTGGAGTACGTTTCTGGCCACAAATGATGAAAATGACAATATTACTCTAAATCCAATGAATAAACAAGTTGAAACTGCTTGAATATGCTGAATCAATATTGTATGTGGTTGATCAGTGAAAGTTCGAGTTAGTTCTTGTGAAATATAAACATTTTTCCAAAATGAAACTCAGGTATCTCTTCTGGAGCACGATTCTGGCCACAAAGATGAAAATGACAATATTACTGTAAATCCAATGAATAATCAAGTTGAAACTGTTTTAACATGCTATTAGATATTGTATGTGGTTGATCAGTGAAAGTACGAGTTAGTTCTTGTGAAAAATAAACTTTCTTCCAAAATTGAGGTCGGTTTCTCGTCTGGAGCACGTTTTTGGCCACAAATGATGAAAATGACAATATTACTCTAAATCCAATGAATAAACAAGTTGAAACTGCTCTAATATGCTGAATCAATATTGTATGTGGTTGATCAGTGAAAGTACGAAGTTTGTTCTTGAAAAAAATAAACTTTTTTCCAAAATTGAGGTCGATTTCTCGTCTGGAGTACGTTTTTGGCCACAAATGATGAAAATGACAATATTACTGTAAATCCAATGAATAAGCAGTTTGAAACTGCTTGAATATGCTGAATCAATATTGTATGTGGTTGATCAGTGAAAGTACGAGTTAGTTCTTGGGAAATATAAACATTTTTCCAAAATAAAACTCAGTATCTCGTCTGGAGTACGTTTCTGGCCACAAATGATGAAAATGACAATATTACTCTAAATCCAATGAATAAACAAGTTGAAACTGCTTGAATATGCTGAATCAATATTGTATGTGGTTGATCAGTGAAAGTTCGAGTTAGTTCTTGTGAAATATAAACTTTTTTCCAAAATTGAGGTCGGTTTCTCGTCTGGAGCACGTTTTTGGCCACAAATGATGAAAATGACAATATTACTCTAAATCCAATGAATAAACAAGTTGAAAATGCTCTAATATGCTGAATCAATATTGTATGTGGTTGATCAGTGGAAACTACGAGTTAGTTCTTGTGAAATATAAACTTTCTTCCAAAATTGAGGTCGGTTTGTCGTCTGGAGCACGTTTATGGCCAAAATGATGAAAATGACAATATTACTGTAAATCCAATGAATAATCAAGTTGAAACTGCTCTAATATGCTGAATCAATATTGTATGTGGTTGATCAGTGAAAGTACCAGTTAGTTTTTGTGAAATATAAACTTTTTTTTTCAAAATTGAGGTCTGTTTCTCGTCTGGAGTACGTTTTTGGCCACAAATGACAATATTACTGTAAATCCAATGAATAAGCAGGTTGAAACTCCTTGAACATGCGACTGCATGTTGTATGTGGTTGATTAGTGAAAGTTCGAGTTTGTCTTGTGAAATATAAACTTTTTTCCAAAATTGAGGTCGGTTTCTCGTCTGGAGCACGTTTTTGGCCACAAATGATGAAAATGACAATATTACTCTAAATCCAATGAATAAACAAGTTGAAACTGCTCTAATATGCTGAATCAATATTGTATGTGGTTGATCAGTGAAAGTACGAGTTAGTTCTTGTGAAATATAAACTTTCTTCCAAAATTGAGGTCGGTTTGTCGTCTGGAGCACGTTTATGGCCAAAATGATGAAAATGACAATATTACTGTAAATCCAATGAATAAACAAGTTGAAACTGCTCTAATATGCTGAATCAATATTGTATGTGGTTGATCAGTGAAAGTACGAGTTAGTTCTTGTGAAATATAAACTTTCTTCCAAAATTGAGGTCGGTTTCTCGTCTGGAGCACGTTTTTGGCCACAAATGATGAAAATGACAATATTACTCTAAATCAAATGAATAAACAAGTTGAAAATGCTCTAATATGCTGAATCAATATTGTATGTGGTTGATCAGTGAAAGTACGAGTTAGTTCTTGTGAAATATAAACATTTTTCCAAAATCAAGCTCGGTTTCTCGTCTGGAGCACGTTTATGGCCAAAATGATGAAAATGACAATATTACTCTAAATCCAATGAATAAACAAGTTGAAACTGCTTTAACATGCTTCTGCATATTGTATGATGTTGATCAGTGAAAGTACGAGTTAGTTTTTGTGAAATATAAACTTTTTTTTTTTAAATTGAGGTCGGTTTCTCGTCTGGAGCACGTTTTTGGTCACAAATGATGAAAATGACAATCGCAGAGTAAATCCAATGAATAAGCAGTGCGAAACTGTTTGAACATTCTACTGTATATTGTATGTGGTTGATCAGTGAAAGTACGAAGTTTGTTCTTGAAAAAAATAAACTTTTTTCCAAAATTGAGGTCGATTTCTCGTCTGGAGTACGTTTTTGGCCACAAATGATGAAAATGACAATATTACTGTAAATCCAATGAATAAGCAGTTTGAAACTGCTTGAATATGCTGAATCAATATTGTATGTGGTTGATCAGTGAAAGTACGAGTTAGTTCTTGGGAAATATAAACATTTTTCCAAAATAAAACTCAGTATCTCGTCTGGAGTACGTTTCTGGCCACAAATGATGAAAATGACAATATTACTCTAAATCCAATGAATAAACAAGTTGAAACTGCTTGAATATGCTGAATCAATATTGTATGTGGTTGATCAGTGAAAGTTCGAGTTAGTTCTTGTGAAATATAAACATTTTTCCAAAATGAAACTCAGGTATCTCTTATGGAGCACGATTCTGGCCACAAAGATGAAAATGACAATATTACTGTAAATCCAATGAATAATCAAGTTGAAACTGTTTTAACATGCTATTAGATATTGTATGTGGTTGATCAGTGAAAGTACGAGTTAGTTCTTGTGAAAAATAAACTTTCTTCCAAAATTGAGGTCGGTTTCTCGTCTGGAGCACGTTTTTGGCCACAAATGATGAAAATGACAATATTACTCTAAATCCAATGAATAAACAAGTTGAAACTGCTCTAATATGCTGAATCAATATTGTATGTGGTTGATCAGTGAAAGTACGAAGTTTGTTCTTGAAAAAAATAAACTTTTTTCCAAAATTGAGGTCGATTTCTCGTCTGGAGTACGTTTTTGGCCACAAATGATGAAAATGACAATATTACTGTAAATCCAATGAATAAGCAGTTTGAAACTGCTTGAATATGCTGAATCAATATTGTATGTGGTTGATCAGTGAAAGTACGAGTTAGTTCTTGGGAAATATAAACATTTTTCCAAAATAAAACTCAGTATCTCGTCTGGAGTACGTTTCTGGCCACAAATGATGAAAATGACAATATTACTCTAAATCCAATGAATAAACAAGTTGAAACTGCTTGAATATGCTGAATCAATATTGTATGTGGTTGATCAGTGAAAGTTCGAGTTAGTTCTTGTGAAATATAAACATTTTTCCAAAATGAAACTCAGGTATCTCTTCTGGAGCACGGTTCTGGCCACAAAGATGAAAATGACAATATTACTGTAAATCCAATGAATAATCAAGTTGAAACTGTTTTAACATGCTATTAGATATTGTATGTGGTTGATCAGTGAAAGTACGAGTTAGTTCTTGTGAAAAATAAACTTTCTTCCAAAATTGAGGTCGGTTTCTCGTCTGGAGCACGTTTTTGGCCACAAATGATGAAAATGACAATATTACTCTAAATCCAATGAATAAACAAGTTGAAACTGCTCTAATATGCTGAATCAATATTGTATGTGGCTGATCAGTGAAAGTACGATTTTGTTCTTGGGAAATATAAATATTTTTCCAAATTCAAACTCAGTATCTCGTCTGGAGCACGTTTCTGGCCACAAATGATGAAAATGACAATATTACTCTAAATCCAATGAATAAACAAGTTGAAACTGTTTTAACATGCTATTAGATATTGTATGTGGTTGATCAGTGAAAGTACGAGTTAGTTCTTGTGAAAAATAAACTTTCTTCCAAAATTGAGGTCGGTTTCTCGTCTGGAGCACGTTTTTGGCCACAAATGATGAAAATGACAATATTACTGTAAATCCAATGAATAAGCAGTTTGAAACTGCTTGAATATGCTGAATCAATATTGTATGTGGTTGATCAGTGAAAGTACGAGTTAGTTCTTGGGAAATATAAACTTTTTTATCCAAAATTGAGGTCGGTTTCTCGTCTGGAGCACGTTTTTGGCCACAAATGATGAAAATGACAATATTACTCTAAATCCAATGAATAAACAAGTTGAAACTGCTTGAATATGCTGAATCAATATTGTATGTGGTTGATCAGTGGAAACTACGAGTTAGTTCTTGTGAAATATAAACTTTCTTCCAAAATTGAGGTCGGTTTCTCGTCTGGAGCACGTTTATGGCCAAAATCATGAAAATGACAATTGCCGAGTAAATCCAATGAATAAACAAGTTGAAACTGCTCTAATATACTGAATCAATATTGTGTGTGGTTGATCAGTGAAAGTACAATTTCGTTCTTGGGAAATATAAACATTTTTCCAAAATCAAGATCGGTTTCTCGTCTGGAGAACGTTTTTGGCCAAAATGATGAAAATGACAATATTACTCTAAATCCAATGAATAAACAAGTTGAAACTGCTCTAATATGCTGAATCAATATTGTATGTGGTTGATCAGTGGAAACTACGAGTTAGTTCTTGTGAAATATAAACTTTCTTCCAAAATTGAGGTCGGTTTCTCGTCTGGAGCACGTTTATGGCCAAAATGATGAAAATGACAATATTACTGTAAATCCAATGAATAAACAAGTTGAAACTGCTTTAAGATGCTTCTGCATATTGTATGATGTTGATCAGTGAAAGTACGAGTTAGTTTTTGTGAAATATAAACTTTTTTTTCCAAAATCTAGCTCGGTTTCTCGTCTGGAGCACGTTTATGGCCAAAAAGATGAAAATGACAATATTACTGTAAATCCAATGAATAATCAAGTTGAAACTGCTTGAATATGCTGAATCAATATTGTATGTGGTTGATCAGTGAAAGTACGAGTTAGTTCTTGTGAAATATAAACTTTTTTCCAAAATTAAACTCAGTTTCTCGTCTGGGGCACGTTTTTGGCCACAAATGATGAAAATGACAATATTACTCTAAATCCAATGAATAAACAAGTTGAAACTGCTCTAATATGCTGAATCAATATTGTATGTGGTTGATCAGTGAAAGTACGCGTTAGTTCTTGTGAAATATAAACTTTTTTCCAAAATTAAACTCAGTTTCTCGTCTGGAGCACGGTTCTGGCCACAAAGATGAAAATGACAATATTACTGTAAATCCAATGAATAAGCAGTTTGAAACTGTTTTAACATGCTATTAGATATTGTATGTGGTTGATCAGTGAAAGTACGAGTTAGTTCTTGTGAAAAATAAACTTTCTTCCAAAATTGAGGTCGGTTTCTCGTCTGGAGCACGTTTTTGGCCACAAATGATGAAAATGACAATATTACTCTAAATCCAATGAATAAACAAGTTGAAACTGCTCTAATATGCTGAATCAATATTGTATGTGGTTGATCAGTGGAAACTACGAGTTAGTTCTTGTGAAATATAAACTTTCTTCCAAAATTGAGGTCGGTTTCTCGTCTGGAGCACGTTTATGGCCAAAATGATGAAAATGACAATATTACTGTAAATCCAATGAATAATCAAGTTGAAACTGCTCTAATATGCTGAATCAATATTGTATGTGGTTGATCAGTGAAAGTACCAGTTAGTTTTTGTGAAATATAAACTTTTTTTTTTCAAAATTGAGGTCTGTTTCTCGTCTGGAGTACGTTTTTGGCCACAAATGATGAAAATGACAATATTACTGTAAATCCAATGAATAAGCAGTTTGAAACTGTTTTAACATGCTACTACATATTGTATGTGGTTGATTAGTGAAAATACGAGTTAGTTTTTGTGAAATATAAACTTTTTTCCAAAATCAAGCTATGTTTCTCGTCTGGAGAACGTTTTTGGCCCAAATGATGAAAATGACAATATTACTTTAAATCCAATGAATAAGAAGGTTGAAACTCCTTGAACATGCGACTGCATTGTTGTATGTGGTTGATTAGTGAAAGTTCGAGTTTGTCTTGTGAAATATAAACTTTTTTCCAAAATCAAGCTATGTTTCTCGTCTGGAGAACGTTTTTGGCCAAAATGATGAAAATGACAATATTATTGTAAATTAAATGAATAAACAAGTTGAAACTGCTTGATTATGCTGAATCAATACTGTATGTGGTTGATCAGTGGAAACTACGAGTTAGTTCTTGTGAAATATAAACTTTTTTCCAAAATTGAGGTCGGTTTCTCGTCTGGAGCACGTTTTTGGCCACAAATGATGAAAATGACAATATTACTCTAAATCCAATGAATAAACAAGTTGAAACTGCTCTAATATGCTGAATCAATATTGTATGTGGCTGATCAGTGAAAGTACGATTTTGTTCTTGGGAAATATAAATATTTTTCCAAATTCAAACTCAGTATCTCGTCTGGAGCACGTTTCTGGCCACAAATGATGAAAATGACAATATTACTCTAAATCCAATGAATAAACAAGTTGAAACTGTTTTAACATGCTATTAGATATTGTATGTGGTTGATCAGTGAAAGTACGAGTTAGTTCTTGTGAAAAATAAACTTTCTTCCAAAATTGAGGTCGGTTTCTCGTCTGGAGCACGTTTTTGGCCACAAATGATGAAAATGACAATATTACTGTAAATCCAATGAATAAGCAGTTTGAAACTGCTTGAATATGCTGAATCAATATTGTATGTGGTTGATCAGTGAAAGTACGAGTTAGTTCTTGGGAAATATAAACATTTTTCCAAAATAAAACTCAGTATCTCGTCTGGAGTACGTTTCTGGCCACAAATGATGAAAATGACAATATTACTCTAAATCCAATGAATAAACAAGTTGAAACTGCTTGAATATGCTGAATCAATATTGTATGTGGTTGATCAGTGAAAGTTCGAGTTAGTTCTTGTGAAATATAAACATTTTTCCAAAATGAAACTCAGGTATCTCTTCTGGAGCACGGTTCTGGCCACAAAGATGAAAATGACAATATTACTGTAAATCCAATGAATAATCAAGTTGAAACTGTTTTAACATGCTATTAGATATTGTATGTGGTTGATCAGTGAAAGTACGAGTTAGTTCTTGTGAAAAATAAACTTTCTTCCAAAATTGAGGTCGGTTTCTCGTCTGGAGCACGTTTTTGGCCACAAATGATGAAAATGACAATATTACTCTAAATCCAATGAATAAACAAGTTGAAACTGCTCTAATATGCTGAATCAATATTGTATGTGGTTGATCAGTGGAAACTACGAGTTAGTTCTTGTGAAATATAAACTTTCTTCCAAAATTGAGGTCGGTTTCTCGTCTGGAGCACGTTTATGGCCAAAATCATGAAAATGACAATATTACTGTAAATCCAATGAATAATCAAGTTGAAACTGCTCTAATATGCTGAATCAATATTGTATGTGGTTGATCAGTGAAAGTACCAGTTAGTTTTTGTGAAATATAAACTTTTTTTTTTCAAAATTGAGGTCTGTTTCTCGTCTGGAGTACGTTTTTGGCCACAAATGATGAAAATGACAATATTACTGTAAATCCAATGAATAAGCAGTTTGAAACTGTTTTAACATGCTACTACATATTGTATGTGGTTGATTAGTGAAAATACGAGTTAGTTTTTGTGAAATATAAACTTTTTTCCAAAATCAAGCTATGTTTCTCGTCTGGAGAACGTTTTTGGCCCAAATGATGAAAATGACAATATTACTGTAAATCCAATGAATAAGAAGGTTGAAACTCCTTGAACATGCGACTGCATTGTTGTATGTGGTTGATTAGTGAAAGTTCGAGTTTGTCTTGTGAAATATAAACTTTTTTCCAAAATCAAGCTATGTTTCTCGTCTGGAGAACGTTTTTGGCCAAAATGATGAAAATGACAATATTATTGTAAATTAAATGAATAAACAAGTTGAAACTGCTTGATTATGCTGAATCAATACTGTATGTGGTTGATCAGTGGAAACTACGAGTTAGTTCTTGTGAAATATAAACTTTTTTCCAAAATTGAGGTCGGTTTCTCGTCTGGAGCACGTTTTTGGCCACAAATGATGAAAATGACAATATTACTCTAAATCCAATGAATAAACAAGTTGAAACTGCTCTAATATGCTGAATCAATATTGTATGTGGCTGATCAGTGAAAGTACGATTTTGTTCTTGGGAAATATAAATATTTTTCCAAATTCAAACTCAGTATCTCGTCTGGAGCACGTTTCTGGCCACAAATGATGAAAATGACAATATTACTGTAAATCCAATGAATAAGCAGTTTGAAACTGTTTTAACATGCTACTACATATTGTATGTGGTTGATTAGTGAAAATACGAGTTAGTTTTTGTGAAATATAAACTTTTTTATCCAAAATTGAGGTCGGTTTCTCGTCTGGAGCACGTTTTTGGCCACAAATGATGAAAATGACAATATTACTCTAAATCCAATGAATAAACAAGTTGAAACTGCTTGAATATGCTGAATCAATATTGTATGTGGTTGATCAGTGGAAACTACGAGTTAGTTCTTGTGAAATATAAACTTTCTTCCAAAATTGAGGTCGGTTTCTCGTCTGGAGCACGTTTATGGCCAAAATCATGAAAATGACAATTGCCGAGTAAATCCAATGAATAAACAAGTTGAAACTGCTCTAATATACTGAATCAATATTGTGTGTGGTTGATCAGTGAAAGTACAATTTCGTTCTTGGGAAATATAAACATTTTTCCAAAATCAAGATCGGTTTCTCGTCTGGAGAACGTTTTTGGCCAAAATGATGAAAATGACAATATTACTCTAAATCCAATGAATAAACAAGTTGAAACTGCTCTAATATGCTGAATCAATATTGTATGTGGTTGATCAGTGGAAACTACGAGTTAGTTCTTGTGAAATATAAACTTTCTTCCAAAATTGAGGTCGGTTTCTCGTCTGGAGCACGTTTATGGCCAAAATGATGAAAATGACAATATTACTGTAAATCCAATGAATAAACAAGTTGAAACTGCTTTAAGATGCTTCTGCATATTGTATGATGTTGATCAGTGAAAGTACGAGTTAGTTTTTGTGAAATATAAACTTTTTTTTCCAAAATCTAGCTCGGTTTCTCGTCTGGAGCACGTTTATGGCCAAAAAGATGAAAATGACAATATTACTGTAAATCCAATGAATAATCAAGTTGAAACTGCTTGAATATGCTGAATCAATATTGTATGTGGTTGATCAGTGAAAGTACGAGTTAGTTCTTGTGAAATATAAACTTTTTTCCAAAATTAAACTCAGTTTCTCGTCTGGGGCACGTTTTTGGCCACAAATGATGAAAATGACAATATTACTCTAAATCCAATGAATAAACAAGTTGAAACTGCTCTAATATGCTGAATCAATATTGTATGTGGTTGATCAGTGAAAGTACGCGTTAGTTCTTGTGAAATATAAACTTTTTTCCAAAATTAAACTCAGTTTCTCGTCTGGAGCACGGTTCTGGCCACAAAGATGAAAATGACAATATTACTGTAAATCCAATGAATAAGCAGTTTGAAACTGTTTTAACATGCTATTAGATATTGTATGTGGTTGATCAGTGAAAGTACGAGTTAGTTCTTGTGAAAAATAAACTTTCTTCCAAAATTGAGGTCGGTTTCTCGTCTGGAGCACGTTTTTGGCCACAAATGATGAAAATGACAATATTACTCTAAATCCAATGAATAAACAAGTTGAAACTGCTCTAATATGCTGAATCAATATTGTATGTGGTTGATCAGTGGAAACTACGAGTTAGTTCTTGTGAAATATAAACTTTCTTCCAAAATTGAGGTCGGTTTCTCGTCTGGAGCACGTTTATGGCCAAAATGATGAAAATGACAATATTACTGTAAATCCAATGAATAATCAAGTTGAAACTGCTCTAATATGCTGAATCAATATTGTATGTGGTTGATCAGTGAAAGTACCAGTTAGTTTTTGTGAAATATAAACTTTTTTTTTTCAAAATTGAGGTCTGTTTCTCGTCTGGAGTACGTTTTTGGCCACAAATGATGAAAATGACAATATTACTGTAAATCCAATGAATAAGCAGTTTGAAACTGTTTTAACATGCTACTACATATTGTATGTGGTTGATTAGTGAAAATACGAGTTAGTTTTTGTGAAATATAAACTTTTTTCCAAAATCAAGCTATGTTTCTCGTCTGGAGAACGTTTTTGGCCCAAATGATGAAAATGACAATATTACTTTAAATCCAATGAATAAGAAGGTTGAAACTCCTTGAACATGCGACTGCATTGTTGTATGTGGTTGATTAGTGAAAGTTCGAGTTTGTCTTGTGAAATATAAACTTTTTTCCAAAATCAAGCTATGTTTCTCGTCTGGAGAACGTTTTTGGCCAAAATGATGAAAATGACAATATTATTGTAAATTAAATGAATAAACAAGTTGAAACTGCTTGATTATGCTGAATCAATACTGTATGTGGTTGATCAGTGGAAACTACGAGTTAGTTCTTGTGAAATATAAACTTTTTTCCAAAATTGAGGTCGGTTTCTCGTCTGGAGCACGTTTTTGGCCACAAATGATGAAAATGACAATATTACTCTAAATCCAATGAATAAACAAGTTGAAACTGCTCTAATATGCTGAATCAATATTGTATGTGGCTGATCAGTGAAAGTACGATTTTGTTCTTGGGAAATATAAATATTTTTCCAAATTCAAACTCAGTATCTCGTCTGGAGCACGTTTCTGGCCACAAATGATGAAAATGACAATATTACTCTAAATCCAATGAATAAACAAGTTGAAACTGTTTTAACATGCTATTAGATATTGTATGTGGTTGATCAGTGAAAGTACGAGTTAGTTCTTGTGAAAAATAAACTTTCTTCCAAAATTGAGGTCGGTTTCTCGTCTGGAGCACGTTTTTGGCCACAAATGATGAAAATGACAATATTACTGTAAATCCAATGAATAAGCAGTTTGAAACTGCTTGAATATGCTGAATCAATATTGTATGTGGTTGATCAGTGAAAGTACGAGTTAGTTCTTGGGAAATATAAACATTTTTCCAAAATAAAACTCAGTATCTCGTCTGGAGTACGTTTCTGGCCACAAATGATGAAAATGACAATATTACTCTAAATCCAATGAATAAACAAGTTGAAACTGCTTGAATATGCTGAATCAATATTGTATGTGGTTGATCAGTGAAAGTTCGAGTTAGTTCTTGTGAAATATAAACATTTTTCCAAAATGAAACTCAGGTATCTCTTCTGGAGCACGATTCTGGCCACAAAGATGAAAATGACAATATTACTGTAAATCCAATGAATAATCAAGTTGAAACTGTTTTAACATGCTATTAGATATTGTATGTGGTTGATCAGTGAAAGTACGAGTTAGTTCTTGTGAAAAATAAACTTTCTTCCAAAATTGAGGTCGGTTTCTCGTCTGGAGCACGTTTTTGGCCACAAATGATGAAAATGACAATATTACTCTAAATCCAATGAATAAACAAGTTGAAACTGCTCTAATATGCTGAATCAATATTGTATGTGGTTGATCAGTGAAAGTACGAAGTTTGTTCTTGAAAAAAATAAACTTTTTTCCAAAATTGAGGTCGATTTCTCGTCTGGAGTACGTTTTTGGCCACAAATGATGAAAATGACAATATTACTGTAAATCCAATGAATAAGCAGTTTGAAACTGCTTGAATATGCTGAATCAATATTGTATGTGGTTGATCAGTGAAAGTACGAGTTAGTTCTTGGGAAATATAAACATTTTTCCAAAATAAAACTCAGTATCTCGTCTGGAGTACGTTTCTGGCCACAAATGATGAAAATGACAATATTACTCTAAATCCAATGAATAAACAAGTTGAAACTGCTTGAATATGCTGAATCAATATTGTATGTGGTTGATCAGTGAAAGTTCGAGTTAGTTCTTGTGAAATATAAACATTTTTCCAAAATGAAACTCAGGTATCTCTTCTGGAGCACGGTTCTGGCCACAAAGATGAAAATGACAATATTACTGTAAATCCAATGAATAATCAAGTTGAAACTGTTTTAACATGCTATTAGATATTGTATGTGGTTGATCAGTGAAAGTACGAGTTAGTTCTTGTGAAAAATAAACTTTCTTCCAAAATTGAGGTCGGTTTCTCGTCTGGAGCACGTTTTTGGCCACAAATGATGAAAATGACAATATTACTCTAAATCCAATGAATAAACAAGTTGAAACTGCTCTAATATGCTGAATCAATATTGTATGTGGTTGATCAGTGGAAACTACGAGTTAGTTCTTGTGAAATATAAACTTTCTTCCAAAATTGAGGTCGGTTTCTCGTCTGGAGCACGTTTATGGCCAAAATGATGAAAATGACAATATTACTGTAAATCCAATGAATAATCAAGTTGAAACTGCTCTAATATGCTGAATCAATATTGTATGTGGTTGATCAGTGAAAGTACCAGTTAGTTTTTGTGAAATATAAACTTTTTTTTTTCAAAATTGAGGTCTGTTTCTCGTCTGGAGTACGTTTTTGGCCACAAATGATGAAAATGACAATATTACTGTAAATCCAATGAATAAGCAGTTTGAAACTGTTTTAACATGCTACTACATATTGTATGTGGTTGATTAGTGAAAATACGAGTTAGTTTTTGTGAAATATAAACTTTTTTCCAAAATCAAGCTATGTTTCTCGTCTGGAGAACGTTTTTGGCCCAAATGATGAAAATGACAATATTACTGTAAATCCAATGAATAAGAAGGTTGAAACTCCTTGAACATGCGACTGCATTGTTGTATGTGGTTGATTAGTGAAAGTTCGAGTTTGTCTTGTGAAATATAAACTTTTTTCCAAAATCAAGCTATGTTTCTCGTCTGGAGAACGTTTTTGGCCAAAATGATGAAAATGACAATATTATTGTAAATTAAATGAATAAACAAGTTGAAACTGCTTGATTATGCTGAATCAATACTGTATGTGGTTGATCAGTGGAAACTACGAGTTAGTTCTTGTGAAATATAAACTTTTTTCCAAAATTGAGGTCGGTTTCTCGTCTGGAGCACGTTTTTGGCCACAAATGATGAAAATGACAATATTACTCTAAATCCAATGAATAAACAAGTTGAAACTGCTCTAATATGCTGAATCAATATTGTATGTGGCTGATCAGTGAAAGTACGATTTTGTTCTTGGGAAATATAAATATTTTTCCAAATTCAAACTCAGTATCTCGTCTGGAGAACGTTTCTGGCCACAAATGATGAAAATGACAATATTACTGTAAATCCAATGAATAAGCAGTTTGAAACTGTTTTAACATGCTACTACATATTGTATGTGGTTGATTAGTGAAAATACGAGTTAGTTTTTGTGAAATATAAACTTTTTTATCCAAAATTGAGGTCGGTTTCTCGTCTGGAGCACGTTTTTGGCCACAAATGATGAAAATGACAATATTACTCTAAATCCAATGAATAAACAAGTTGAAACTGCTTGAATATGCTGAATCAATATTGTATGTGGTTGATCAGTGGAAACTACGAGTTAGTTCTTGTGAAATATAAACTTTCTTCCAAAATTGAGGTCGGTTTCTCGTCTGGAGCACGTTTATGGCCAAAATCATGAAAATGACAATTGCCGAGTAAATCCAATGAATAAACAAGTTGAAACTGCTCTAATATACTGAATCAATATTGTGTGTGGTTGATCAGTGAAAGTACAATTTCGTTCTTGGGAAATATAAACATTTTTCCAAAATCAAGATCGGTTTCTCGTCTGGAGAACGTTTTTGGCCAAAATGATGAAAATGACAATATTACTCTAAATCCAATGAATAAACAAGTTGAAACTGCTCTAATATGCTGAATCAATATTGTATGTGGTTGATCAGTGGAAACTACGAGTTAGTTCTTGTGAAATATAAACTTTCTTCCAAAATTGAGGTCGGTTTCTCGTCTGGAGCACGTTTATGGCCACAAATGATGAAAATGACAATATTACTGTAAATCCAATGAATAAACAAGTTGAAACTGCTTTAAGATGCTTCTGCATATTGTATGATGTTGATCAGTGAAAGTACGAGTTAGTTTTTGTGAAATATAAACTTTTTTTTCCAAAATCTAGCTCGGTTTCTCGTCTGGAGCACGTTTATGGCCAAAAAGATGAAAATGACAATATTACTGTAAATCCAATGAATAATCAAGTTGAAACTGCTTGAATATGCTGAATCAATATTGTATGTGGTTGATCAGTGAAAGTACGAGTTAGTTCATGTGAAATATAAACTTTCTTCCAAAATTGAGGTCGGTTTCTCGTCTGGAGCACGTTTAAAGCCAAAATGATGAAAATGACAATATTACTCTAAATCCAATGAATAAACAAGTTGAAACTGCTCTAATATGCTGAATCAATATTGTATGTGGTTGATCAGTGAAAGTACGAGTTAGTTCTTGTGAAATATAAACATTTTTCCAAAATCAAGCTCGGTTTCTCGTCTGGAGCACGTTTTTGGCCACAAATGATGAAAATGACAATATTACTCTAAATCCAATGAATAAACAAGTTGAAACTGCTCTAATATGCTGAATCAATATTGTATGTGGTTGATCAGTGAAAGTACGAGTTAGTTCTTGTGAAAAATAAACTTTCTTCCAAAATTGAGGTCGGTTTCTCGTCTGGAGCACGTTTATGGCCACAAATGATGAAAATGACAATATTACTCTAAATCAAATGAATAAACAAGTTGAAAATGCTCTAATATGCTGAATCACTATTGTATGTGGTTGATCAGTGAAAGTACGAGTTAGTTCATGTGAAATATAAACTTTCTTCCAAAATTGAGGTCGGTTTCTCGTCTGGAGCACGTTTTTGGCCACAAATGATGAAAATGACAATATTACTCTAAATCCAATGAATAAACAAGTTGAAACTGCTCTAATATATGCTGAATCAATATTGTATGTGGTTGATCAGTGAAAGTACGAGTTAGTTCTTGTGAAATATAAACTTTTGTCCAAAATTGAGTTCGGTTTCTCGTCTGGAGCACGTTTAGGCCACAAATGATGAAAATGACAATATTACTCTAAATCCAATGAATAAACAAGTTGAAACTGCTTGAATATGCTGAATCAATATTGTATGTGGTTGATCAGTGAAAGTACGAGTTAGTTCTTGTGAAATATAAACTATTTTCCAAAATTAAACTCAGTTTCTCGTCTGGAGCACGTTTTTGGCCACAAATGATGAAGATGACAATATTACTCTAAATCCAATGAATAAACAAGTTGAAACTGCTCTAATATGCTGAATCAATATTGTATGTGGTTGATCAGTGAAAGTAAGATTTTGTTCTTGGGAAATATAAACATTTTTCCAAAATCAAACTCAGTATCTCGTCTGGAGCACGTTTTTGGCCATAAATGATGAAAATGACAATATTACTATAAATCCAATGAATAAACAAGTTGAAACTGCTTGAATATGCTGAATCAATATTGTATGTGGTTGATCAGTGAAAGTACGAGTTAGTTCTTGTGAAATATAAACATTTTTCCAAAATCAAGCTCGGTTTCTCGTCTGGAGCACGTTTATGGCCAAAATGATGAAAATGACAATATTACTCTAAATCCAATGAATAAACAAGTTGAAACTGCTCTAAATATGCTGAATCAATATTGTATGTGGTTGATCAGTGAAAGTACGAGTTAGTTCTTGTGAAATATAAACTTTCTTCCAAAATTGAGGTCGGTTTCTCGTCTGGAGCACGTTTTTGGCCACAAATGATGAAAATGACAATATTACTCTAAATCCAATGAATAAACAAGTTGAAACTGCTCTAATATGCTGAATCAATATTGTATGTGGTTGATCAGTGAAAGTACGAGTTAGTTCTTGTGAAATATAAACATTTTTCCAAAATCAAGCTCGGTTTCTCGTCTGGAGCACGTTTATGGCCAAAATGATGAAAATGACAATATTACTCTAAATCCAATGAATAAACAAGTTGAAACTGCTCTAATATGCTGAATCAATATTGTATGTGGTTGATCAGTGAAAGTACGAGTTAGTTCTTGTGAAATATAAAAATTTTTCCAAAATCAAGCTCGGTTTCTCGTCTGGAGCACGTTTATGGCCAAAATGATGAAAATGACAATATTACTCTAAATCCAATGAATAAACAAGTTGAAACTGCTCTAATATGCTGAATCAATATTGAATGTGGTTGATCAGTGAAACTACGAGTTAGTTCTTGTGAAATATAAACTTTTGTCCAAAATTGAGTTCGGTTTCTCGTCTGGAGCACGTTTAGGCCACAAATGATGAAAATGACAATATTACTCTAAATCCGATGAATAAACAAGTTGAAACTGCTTGAATATGCTGAATCAATATTGTATGTGGTTGATCAGTGAAAGTACGAGTTAGTTCTTGTGAAATATAAACTTTCTTCCAAAATTGAGGTCGGTTTCTCGTCTGGAGCACGTTTTTGGCCACAAATGATGAAAATGACAATATTACTCTAAATCCAATGAATAAACAAGTTGAAACTGCTCTAATATGCTGAATCAATATTGTATGTGGTTGATCAGTGAAAGTACGATTTTGTTCTTGGGAAATATAAACATTTTTCCAAAATCAAACTCAGTATCTCGTCTGGAGCACGTTTTTGGCCATAAATGATGAAAATGACAATATTACTATAAATCCAATGAATAAACAAGTTGAAACTGCTTGAATATGCTGAATAAATATTGTATGTGGTTGATCAGTGAAAGTACGAGTTAGTTCTTGTGAAATATAAACATTTTTCCAAAATCAAGCTCGGTTTCTCGTCTGGAGCACGTTTAAAGCCAAAATGATGAAAATGACAATATTACTGTAAATCCAAAGAATAAACAAGTTGAAACTGCTTGAATATGCTGAATCAATATTGTATGTGGTTGATCAGTGAAAGTACGATTTTGTTCTTGGGAAATATAAACATTTTTCCAAAATCAAACTCAGTATCTCGTCTGGAGCACGTTTTTGGCCATAAATGATGAAAATGACAATATTACTATAAATCCAATGAATAAACAAGTTGAAACTGCTTGAATATGCTGAATCAATATTGTATGTGGTTGATCAGTGAAAGTACGAGTTAGTTCTTGTGAAATATAAACTTTCTTCCAAAACTGAGGTCGGTTTCTCGTCTGGAGCACGTTTTTGGCCACAAATGATGAAAATGACAATATTACTCTAAATCCAATGAATAAACAAGTTGAAACTGCTCTAATATGCTTAATCAATATTGTATTTGGTTGATCAGTGAAAGTACGAGTTAGTTCTTGTGAAAAATAAACTTTCTTCCAAAATTGAGGTCGGTTTCTCGTCTGGAGCACGTTTTTGGCCACAAATGATGAAGATGACACTATTACTCTAAATCCAATGAATAAACAAGTTGAAACTGCTCTAATATGCTGAATCAATATTGTATGTGGTTGATCAGTGAAAGTACGATTTTGTTCTTGGGAAATATAAACATTTTTCCAAAATCAAGCTCGGTTTCTCGTCTGGAGCACGTTTAAAGCCAAAATGATGAAAATGACAATATTACTGTAAATCCAAAGAATAAACAAGTTGAAACTGCTTGAATATGCTGAATCAATATTGTATGTGGTTGATCAGTGAAAGTACGATTTTGTTCTTGGGAAATATAAACATTTTTCCAAAATCAAACTCAGTATCTCGTCTGGAGCACGTTTTTGGCCATAAATGATGAAAATGACAATATTACTATAAATCCAATGAATAAACAAGTTGAAACTGCTTGAATATGCTGAATCAATATTGTATGTGGTTGATCAGTGAAAGTACGAGTTAGTTCTTGTGAAATATAAACTTTCTTCCAAAACTGAGGTCGGTTTCTCGTCTGGAGCACGTTTTTGGCCACAAATGATGAAAATGACAATATTACTCAAAATCCAATGAATAAACAAGTTGAAACTGCTCTAATATGCTGAATCAATATTGTATTTGGTTGATCAGTGAAAGTACGAGTTAGTTCTTGTGAAAAATAAACTTTCTTCCAAAATTGAGGTCGGTTTCTCGTCTGGAGCACGTTTTTGGCCACAAATGATGAAGATGACACTATTACTCTAAATCCAATGAATAAACAAGTTGAAACTGCTCTAATATGCTGAATCAATATTGTATGTGGTTGATCAGTGAAAGTACGAGTTAGTTCTTGTGAAATATAAACATTTTTCCAAAATCAAGCTCGGTTTCTCGTCTGGAGCACGTTTATGGCCAAAATGATGAAAATGACAATATTACTCTAAATCCAATGAATAAACAAGTTGAAACTGCTCTAATATGCTGAATCAATATTGTATGTGGTTGATCAGTGAAAGTACGATTTTTTTCTTGGGAAATATAAACATTTTTCCAAAATCAAACTCAGTATCTCGTCTGGAGCACGTTTTTGGCAAAACATGATGAAAATGACAATATTACTATAAATCCAATGAATAAACAAGTTGAAACTGCTTGAATATGCTGAATCAATATTGTATGTGGTTGATCAGTGAAAGTACGAGTTAGTTCTTGTGAAATATAAACATTTTTCCAAAATCAAGCTCGGTTTCTCGTCTGGAGCACGTTTATGGCCAAAATGATGAAAATGACAATATTACTGTAAATCCAAAGAATAAACAAGTTGAAACTGCTTGAATATGCTGAATCAATATTGTATGTGGTTGATCAGTGAAAGTACGAGTTAGTTCTTGTGAAATATAAACTTTCTTCCAAAATTGAGGTCGGTTTCTCGTCTGGAGCACGTTTATGGCCAAAATGATGAAAATGACAATATTACTCTAAATCCAATGAATAAACAAGTTGAAACTGCTCTAAATATGCTGAATCAATATTGTATGTGGTTGATCAGTGAAAGTACGAGTTAGTTCTTGTGAAATATAAACTTTCTTCCAAAACTGAGGTCGGTTTCTCGTCTGGAGCACGTTTTTGGCCACAAATGATGAAAATGACAATATTACTCTAAATCCAATGAATAAACAAGTTGAAACTGCTCTAATATGCTGAATCAATATTGTATGTGGTTGATCAGTGAAAGTACGATTTAGTTCTTGGGAAATATAAACATTTTTCCAAAATCAAACTCAGTATCTCGTCTGGAGCACGTTTCTGGCCACAAATGATGAAAATGACAATATTACTATAAATCCAATGAATAAACAAGTTGAAACTGCTTGAATATGCTGAATCAATATTGTATGTGGTTGATCAGTGAAAGTACGAGTTAGTTCTTGTGAAATATAAACATTTTTCCAAAATCAAGCTCGGTTTCTCGTCTGGAGCACGTTTAAAGCCAAAATGATGAAAATGACAATATTACTGTAAATCCAATGAATAATCAAGTTGAAACTGCTTGAATATGCTGAATCAATATTGTATGTGGTTGATCAGTGAAAGTACGAGTTAGTTCTTGTGAAATATAAACTTTCTTCCAAAATTGAGGTCGGTTTCTCGTCTGGAGCACGTTTCTGGCCACAAATGATGAAAATGACAATATTACTCTAAATCCAATGAATAAACAAGTTGAAACTGCTCTAATATGCTGAATCAATATTGTATGTGGTTGATCAGTGAAAGTACGATTTTGTTCTTGGGAAATATAAACATTTTTCCAAAATCAAACTCGGTTTCTCGTCTGGAGCACGTTTTTGGCCATAAATTATGAAAATGACAATATTACTATAAATCCAATGAATAAACAAGTTGAAACTGCTTGAATATGCTGAATCAATATTGTATGTGGTTGATCAGTGAAAGTACGAGTTAGTTCTTGTGAAATATAAACATTTTTCCAAAATCAAGCTCGGTTTCTCGTCTGGAGCACGTTTATGGCCAAAATGATGAAAATGACAATATTACTCTAAATCCAATGAATAAACAAGTTGAAACTGCTCTAAATATGCTGAATCAATATTGTATGTGGTTGATCAGTGAAAGTACGAGTTAGTTCTTGTGAAATATAAACATTCTTCCAAAACTGAGGTCGGTTTCTCGTCTGGAGCACGTTTTTGGCCACAAATGATGAAAATGACAATTTTACTTTAAATCCAATGAATAAACAAGTTGAAACTGCTCTAAATATGCTGAATCAATATTGTATGTGGTTGATCAGTGAAAGTACGAGTTAGTTCTTGTGAAATATAAACATTCTTCCAAAACTGAGGTCGGTTTCTCGTCTGGAGCACGTTTTTGGCCACAAATGATGAAAATGACAATTTTACTTTTAATCCAATGAATAAACAAGTTGAAACTGCTCTAATATGCTGAATCAATATTGTATTTGGTTGATCAGTGAAAGTACGAGTTAGTTCTTGTGAAAAATTAACTTTCTTCCAAAATTGAGGTCGGTTTCTCGTCTGCAGCACGTTTTTGGCCACAAATGATGAAGATGACACTATTACTCTAAATCCAATGAATAAACAAGTTGAAACTGCTCTAATATGCTGAATCAATATTGTATGTGGTTGATCAGTGAAAGTACGAGTTAGTTCTTGTGAAATATAAACATTTTTCCAAAATCAAGCTCGGTTTCTCGTCTGGAGCACGTTTATGGCCAAAATGATGAAAATGACAATATTACTGTAAATCCAATGAATAATCAAGTTGAAACTGCTTGAATATGCTGAATCAATATTGTATGTGGTTGATCAGTGAAAGTACGAGTTAGTTCTTGTGAAATATAAACTTTCTTCCAAAATTGAGGTCGGTTTCTCGTCTGGAGCACGTTTTTGGCCACAAATGATGAAAATGACACTATTACTCTAAATCCAATGAATAAACAAGTTGAAACTGCTCTAATATATGCTGAATCAATATTGTATGTGGTTGATTAGTGAAAGTACGATTTTGTTCTTGGGAAATATAAACATTTTTCCAAAATCAAACTCAGTATCTCGTCTGGAGCACGTTTCTGGCCACAAATGATGAAAATGACAATATTACTGTAAATCCAATGAATAATCAATTTGAAACTGCTTGAATATGCTGAATCAATATTGTATGTGGTTGATCAGTGAAAGTACGAGTTAGTTCTTGTGAAATATAAACATTTTTCCAAAATCAAGCTCGGTTTCTCGTCTGGAGCACGTTTATGGCCAAAATGATGAAAATGACAATATTACTCTAAATCCAATGAATAAACAAGTTGAAACTGCTCTAATATGCTGAATCAATATTGTATGTGGTTGATCAGTAAAAGTACGAGTTAGTTCTTGTGAAATATAAACATTTTTCCAAAATCAAGCTCGGTTTCTCGTCTGGAGCACGTTTATGGCCAAAATGATGAAAATGACAATATTACTATAAATCCAATGAATAAACAAGTTGAAACTGCTCTAATATGCTGAATCAATATTGTATGTGGTTGATCAGTGAAAGTACGAGTTAGTTCTTGTGAAATATAAACATTTTTCCAAAATCAAGCTCGGTTTCTCGTCTGGAGCACGTTTATGGCCAAAATGATGAAAATGACAATATTACTGTAAATCCAATGAATAAACAAGTTGAAACTGCTCTAATATATGCTGAATCAATATTGTATGTGGTTGATCAGTGAAAGTACGATTTTGTTCTTGGGAAATATAAACATTTTTCCAAAATCAAACTCAGTATCTCGTCTGGAGCACGTTTCTGGCCACAAATGATGAAAATGACAATATTACTGTAAATCCAATGAATAATCAATTTGAAACTGCTTGAATATGCTGAATCAATATTGTATGTGGTTGATCAGTGAAAGTACGAGTTAGTTCTTGTGAAATATAAACTTTCTTCCAAAATTGAGGTCGGTTTCTCGTCTGGAGCACGTTTTTGGCCACAAATGATGAAAATGACAATATTACTCTAAATCCAATGAATAAACAAGTTGAAACTGCTCTAATATGCTGAATCAATATTGTATGTGGTTGATCAGTGGAAACTACGAGTTAGTTCTTGTGAAATATAAACTTTCTTCCAAAATTGAGGTCGGTTTCTCGTCTGGAGCACGTTTATGGCCAAAATGATGAAAATGACAATATTACTGTAAATCCAATGAATAATCAAGTTGAAACTGCTCTAATATGCTGAATCAATATTGTATGTGGTTGATCAGTGAAAGTACGAGTTAGTTCTTGTGAAATATAAACATTTTTCCAAAATCAAGCTCGGTTCCTCGTCTGGAGCACGTTTATGGCAAAAATGATGAAAATGACAAAATTACTTCAAATCCAATGAATAAACAAGTTGAAACTGCTTTAACATGCTTCTGCATATTGTATGATGTTGATCAGTGAAAGTACGAGTTAGTTTTTGTGAAATATAAACATTTTTCCAAAATCGAGGTCGGTTTCTCGTCTGGAGCACGTTTTTGGTCACAAATGATGAAAATGACAATCGCAGAGTAAATCCAATGAATAAGCAGTTTGAAACTGTTTGAACATTCTACTGTATATTGTATGTGGTTGATCAGTGAAATTACGAAGTTTGTTCTTGTAAAAAATAAACTTTTTTCTAAAGTTGAGGTCGATTTCTCGTCTGGAGTACGTTTTTGGCCACAAATGATGAAAATGACAATATTACTGTAAATCCAATGAATAAACAGTTTGAAACTGCTCTAAATATGCTGAATCAATATTGTATGTGGTTGATCAGTGAAAGTACGAGTTAGTTCTTGTGAAATATAAACATTCTTCCAAAACCGAGGTCGGTTTCTCGTCTGGAGCACGTTTTTGGCCACAAATGA
The DNA here is from genome assembly GCF_963383615.2 of Lipophrys pholis. Taxonomy (NCBI): domain Eukaryota; kingdom Metazoa; phylum Chordata; class Actinopteri; order Blenniiformes; family Blenniidae; genus Lipophrys; species Lipophrys pholis. The sequence goes on along the minus strand of NC_137641.1, from coordinate 451,856 downwards.
TGAAAATGACAATTTTACTTTAAATCCAATGAATAAACAAGTTGAAACTGCTCTAATATGCTGAATCAATATTGTATGTGGTTGATCAGTAAAAGTACGAGTTAGTTCTTGTGAAATATAAACATTTTTCCAAAATCAAGCTCGGTTTCTCGTCTGGAGCACGTTTATGGCCAAAATGATGAAAATGACAATATTACTATAAATCCAATGAATAAACAAGTTGAAACTGCTCTAATATGCTGAATCAATATTGTATGTGGTTGATCAGTGAAAGTACGAGTTAGTTCTTGTGAAATATAAACATTTTTCCAAAATCAAGCTCGGTTTCTCGTCTGGAGCACGTTTATGGCCAAAATGATGAAAATGACAATATTACTGTAAATCCAATGAATAAACAAGTTGAAACTGCTCTAATATATGCTGAATCAATATTGTATGTGGTTGATCAGTGAAAGTACGATTTTGTTCTTGGGAAATATAAACATTTTTCCAAAATCAAACTCAGTATCTCGTCTGGAGCACGTTTCTGGCCACAAATGATGAAAATGACAATATTACTGTAAATCCAATGAATAATCAATTTGAAACTGCTTGAATATGCTGAATCAATATTGTATGTGGTTGATCAGTGAAAGTACGAGTTAGTTCTTGTGAAATATAAACTTTCTTCCAAAATTGAGGTCGGTTTCTCGTCTGGAGCACGTTTTTGGCCACAAATGATGAAAATGACAATATTACTCTAAATCCAATGAATAAACAAGTTGAAACTGCTCTAATATGCTGAATCAATATTGTATGTGGTTGATCAGTGGAAACTACGAGTTAGTTCTTGTGAAATATAAACTTTCTTCCAAAATTGAGGTCGGTTTCTCGTCTGGAGCACGTTTATGGCCAAAATGATGAAAATGACAATATTACTGTAAATCAAATGAATAATCAAGTTGAAACTGCTCTAATATGCTGAATCAATATTGTATGTGGTTGATCAGTGAAAGTACGAGTTAGTTCTAGTGAAATATAAACATTTTTCCAAAATCAAGCTCGGTTCCTCGTCTGGAGCACGTTTATGGCCAAAATGATGAAAATGACAAAATTATTTCAAATCCAATGAATAAACAAGTTGAAACTGCTTTAACATGCTTCTGCATATTGTATGATGTTGATCAGTGAAAGTACGAGTTAGTTTTTGTGAAATATAAACATTTTTCCAAAATCGAGGTCGGTTTCTCGTCTGGAGCACGTTTTTGGTCACAAATGATGAAAATGACAATCGCAGAGTAAATCCAATGAATAAGCAGTTTGAAACTGTTTGAACATTCTACTGTATATTGTATGTGGTTGATCAGTGAAATTACGAAGTTTGTTCTTGTAAAAAATAAACTTTTTTCTAAAATTGAGGTCGATTTCTCGTCTGGAGTACGTTTTTGGCCACAAATGATGAAAATGACAATATTACTGTAAATCCAATGAATAAACAGTTTGAAACTGCTTGAATATGCTGAATCAATATTGTATGTGGTTGATCAGTGAAAGTACGAGTTAGTTCTTGGGAAATATAAACATTTTTCCAAAATAAAACGCAGTATCTCGTCTGGCGCACGTTTCTGGCCACAAATGATGAAAATGACAATATTACTCTAAATCCAATGAATAAACAAGTTGAAACTGCTTGAATATGCTGAATCAATATTGTATGTGGTTGATCAGTGAAAGTTCGAGTTTGTCTTGTGAAATATAAACATTTTTCCAAAATGAAACTCAGGTATCTCTTCTGGAGCACGGTTCTGGCTACAAAGATGAAAATGACAATATTACTGTAAATCCAATGAATAAGCAGTTTGAAACTGTTTTAACATGCTATTAGATATTGTATGTGGTTGATCAGTGGAAACTACGAGTTAGTTCTTGTGAAATATAAACTTTTTTCCAAAATTGAGGTCGGTTTCTCGTCTGGAGCACGTTTCTGGCCACAAATGATGAAAATGACAATATTACTGTAAATCCAATGAATAAGCAGTTTGAAACTGTTTTAACATGCTACTACATATTGTATGTGGTTGATTAGTGAAAATACGAGTTAGTTTTTGTGAAATATAAACTTTTTTATCCAAAATCTAGCTCGGTTTCTCGTCTGGAGCACGTTTCTGGCCACAAAGATGAAAATGACAATATTACTGTAAACCCAATGAATAAACAAGTTGAAACTGCTCTAATATGCTGAATCAATATTGTATGTGGTTGATCAGTGAAAGTATGATTTTGTTCTTGGGAAATATAAACTTTTTTCCAAAATTGAGATCGGTTCCTCGTCTGGAGCACGTTTTTGGCCAAAATGATGAAAATGACAATTGCCGAGTAAATCCAATGAATAAGAAGTTTGAAACTGTGTGAACATTCTACTGTATATTGTATGTGGTTGATCAGTGAAAGTACGAGTTAGTTCTTGTGAAATATAAACATTTTTCCAAAATCAAGCTCGTTTTCTCGTCTGGAGCACGTTTATGGCCAAAATGATGAAAATGACAATATTACTCTAAATCCAATGAATAAACAAGTTGAAACTGCTCTAATATGCTGAATCAATATTGTATGTGGTTGATCAGTGACAGTACGATTTTGTTCTTGGGAAATATAAACATTTTTCCAAAATCAAACTCAGTATCTCGTCTGGAGCACGTTTTTGGCCATACATGATGAAAATGACAATATTACTATAAATCCAATGAATAAACAAGTTGAAACTGCTTGAATATGCTGAATCAATATTGTATGTGGTTGATCAGTGAAAGTACGAGTTAGTTCTTGTGAAATATAAACATTTTTCCAAAATCAAGCTCGGTTTCTCGTCTGGAGCACGTTTATGGCCAAAATGATGAAAATGACAATATTACTCTAAATCCAATGAATAAACAAGTTGAAACTGCTTGAATATGCTGAATCAATATTGTATGTGGTTGATCAGTGAAAGTTCGAGTTTGTCTTGTGAAATATAAACATTTTTCCAAAATGAAACTCAGGTATCTCTTCTGGAGCACGGTTCTGGCTACAAAGATGAAAATGACAATATTACTGTAAATCCAATGAATAAGCAGTTTGAAACTGTTTTAACATGCTATTAGATATTGTATGTGGTTGATCAGTGGAAACTACGAGTTAGTTCTTGTGAAATATAAACTTTTTTCCAAAATTGAGGTCGGTTTCTCGTCTGGAGCACGTTTCTGGCCACAAATGATGAAAATGACAATATTACTGTAAATCCAATGAATAAGCAGTTTGAAACTGTTTTAACATGCTACTACATATTGTATGTGGTTGATTAGTGAAAATACGAGTTAGTTTTTGTGAAATATAAACTTTTTTATCCAAAATCTAGCTCGGTTTCTCGTCTGGAGCACGTTTCTGGCCACAAAGATGAAAATGACAATATTACTGTAAACCCAATGAATAAACAAGTTGAAACTGCTCTAATATGCTGAATCAATATTGTATGTGGTTGATCAGTGAAAGTATGATTTTGTTCTTGGGAAATATAAACTTTTTTCCAAAATTGAGATCGGTTCCTCGTCTGGAGCACGTTTTTGGCCAAAATGATGAAAATGACAATTGCCGAGTAAATCCAATGAATAAGAAGTTTGAAACTGTGTGAACATTCTACTGTATATTGTATGTGGTTGATCAGTGAAAGTACGAGTTAGTTCTTGTGAAATATAAACATTTTTCCAAAATCAAGCTCGTTTTCTCGTCTGGAGCACGTTTATGGCCAAAATGATGAAAATGACAATATTACTCTAAATCCAATGAATAAACAAGTTGAAACTGCTCTAATATGCTGAATCAATATTGTATGTGGTTGATCAGTGACAGTACGATTTTGTTCTTGGGAAATATAAACATTTTTCCAAAATCAAACTCAGTATCTCGTCTGGAGCACGTTTTTGGCCATACATGATGAAAATGACAATATTACTATAAATCCAATGAATAAACAAGTTGAAACTGCTTGAATATGCTGAATCAATATTGTATGTGGTTGATCAGTGAAAGTACGAGTTAGTTCTTGTGAAATATAAACATTTTTCCAAAATCAAGCTCGGTTTCTCGTCTGGAGCACGTTTATGGCCAAAATGATGAAAATGACAATATTACTGTAAATCCAAAGAATAAACAAGTTGAAACTGCTTGAATATGCTGAATCAATATTGTATGTGGTTGATCAGTGAAAGTACGAGTTAGTTCTTGTGAAATATAAACTTTCTTCCAAAATTGAGGTCGGTTTCTCGTCTGGAGCACGTTTATGGCCAAAATGATGAAAATGACAATATTACTCTAAATCCAATGAATAAACAAGTTGAAACTGCTCTAAATATGCTGAATCAATATTGTATGTGGTTGATCAGTGAAAGTACGAGTTAGTTCTTGTGAAATATAAACTTTCTTCCAAAACTGAGGTCGGTTTCTCGTCTGGAGCACGTTTTTGGCCACAAATGATGAAAATGACAATATTACTCTAAATCCAATGAATAAACAAGTTGAAACTGCTCTAATATGCTGAATCAATATTGTATGTGGTTGATCAGTGGAAACTACGAGTTAGTTCTTGTGAAATATAAACTTTCTTCCAAAATTGAGGTCGGTTTCTCGTCTGGAGCACGTTTATGGCCAAAATGATGAAAATGACAATATTACTGTAAATCCAATGAATAATCAAGTTGAAACTGCTCTAATATGCTGAATCAATATTGTATGTGGTTGATCAGTGAAAGTACGAGTTAGTTCTTGTGAAATATAAACATTTTTCCAAAATCAAGCTCGGTTCCTCGTCTGGAGCACGTTTATGGCCAAAATGATGAAAATGACAAAATTATTTCAAATCCAATGAATAAACAAGTTGAAACTGCTTTAACATGCTTCTGCATATTGTATGATGTTGATCAGTGAAAGTACGAGTTAGTTTTTGTGAAATATAAACATTTTTCCAAAATCGAGGTCGGTTTCTCGTCTGGAGCACGTTTTTGGTCACAAATGATGAAAATGACAATCGCAGAGTAAATCCAATGAATAAGCAGTTTGAAACTGTTTGAACATTCTACTGTATATTGTATGTGGTTGATCAGTGAAATTACGAAGTTTGTTCTTGTAAAAAATAAACTTTTTTCTAAAATTGAGGTCGATTTCTCGTCTGGAGTACGTTTTTGGCCAAAAATGATGAAAATGACAATATTACTGTAAATCCAATGAATAAACAGTTTGAAACTGCTTGAATATGCTGAATCAATATTGTATGTGGTTGATCAGTGAAAGTACGAGTTAGTTCTTGGGAAATATAAACATTTTTCCAAAATAAAACGCAGTATCTCGTCTGGCGCACGTTTCTGGCCACAAATGATGAAAATGACAATATTACTCTAAATCCAATGAATAAACAAGTTGAAACTGCTTGAATATGCTGAATCAATATTGTATGTGGTTGATCAGTGAAAGTTCGAGTTTGTCTTGTGAAATATAAACATTTTTCCAAAATGAAACTCAGGTATCTCTTCTGGAGCACGGTTCTGGCTACAAAGATGAAAATGACAATATTACTGTAAATCCAATGAATAAGCAGTTTGAAACTGTTTTAACATGCTATTAGATATTGTATGTGGTTGATCAGTGGAAACTACGAGTTAGTTCTTGTGAAATATAAACTTTTTTCCAAAATTGAGGTCGGTTTCTCGTCTGGAGCACGTTTCTGGCCACAAATGATGAAAATGACAATATTACTGTAAATCCAATGAATAAGCAGTTTGAAACTGTTTTAACATGCTACTACATATTGTATGTGGTTGATTAGTGAAAATACGAGTTAGTTTTTGTGAAATATAAACTTTTTTATCCAAAATCTAGCTCGGTTTCTCGTCTGGAGCACGTTTCTGGCCACAAAGATGAAAATGACAATATTACTGTAAACCCAATGAATAAACAAGTTGAAACTGCTCTAATATGCTGAATCAATATTGTATGTGGTTGATCAGTGAAAGTATGATTTTGTTCTTGGGAAATATAAACTTTTTTCCAAAATTGAGATCGGTTCCTCGTCTGGAGCACGTTTTTGGCCAAAATGATGAAAATGACAATTGCCGAGTAAATCCAATGAATAAGAAGTTTGAAACTGTGTGAACATTCTACTGTATATTGTATGTGGTTGATCAGTGAAAGTACGAGTTAGTTCTTGTGAAATATAAACATTTTTCCAAAATCAAGCTCGGTTTCTCGTCTGGAGCACGTTTATGGCCAAAATGATGAAAATGACAATATTACTCTAAATCCAATGAATAAACAAGTTGAAACTGCTCTAATATGCTGAATCAATATTGTATGTGGTTGATCAGTGACAGTACGATTTTGTTCTTGGGAAATATAAACATTTTTCCAAAATCAAACTCAGTATCTCGTCTGGAGCACGTTTTTGGCCATACATGATGAAAATGACAATATTACTCTAAATCCAATGAATAAACAAGTTGAAACTGCTCTAATATGCTGAATCAATATTGTATTTGGTTGATCAGTGAAAGTACGAGTTAGTTCTTGTGAAAAATAAACTTTCTTCCAAAATTGAGGTCGGTTTCTCGTCTGGAGCACGTTTTTGGCCACAAATGATGAAGATGACAATATTACTCTAAATCCAATGAATAAACAAGTTGAAACTGCTCTAATATGCTGAATCAATATTGTATGTGGGTTGATCAGTGAAAGTACGAGTTAGTTCTTGTGAAATATAAACATTTTTCCAAAATTGAGGTCGGTTTCTCGTCTGGAGCACGTTTTTGGCCACAAATGATGAAAATGACAATATTACTGTAAATCCAATGAATAATAAAGTTGAAACTGCTTGAATATGCTGAATCAATATTGCATGTGGTTGATCAGTGAAAGTACGAGTTAGTTCTTGTGAAATATAAACATTTTTCCAAAATCAAGCTCGGTTTCTCGTCTGGAGCACGTTTATGGCCAAAATGATGAAAATGACAATATTACTCTAAATCCAATGAATAAACAAGTTGAAACTGCTCTAATATGCTGAATCAATATTGTATGTGGTTGATCAGTGAAAGTACGAGTTAGTTCTTGTGAAATATAAAAAATTTTCCAAAATCAAGCTCGGTTTCTCGTCTGGAGCACGTTTATGGCCAAAATGATGAAAATGACAATATTACTGTAAATCCAATGAATAAACAAGTTGAAACTGCTTGAATATGCTGAATCAATATTGTATGTGGTTGATCAGTGAAAGTACGAGTTAGTTCTTGTGAAATATAAACATTTTTCCAAAATCAAGCTCGGTTTCTCGTCTGGAGCACGTTTATGGCCAAAATGATTAAAATGACAATATTACTATAAATCCAATGAATAAACAAGTTGAAACTGCTCTAATATGCTGAATCAATATTGTATGTGGTTGATCAGTGAAAGTACGAGTTAGTTCTTGTGAAATATAAACATTTTTCCAAAATCAAGCTCGGTTTCTCGTCTGGAGCACGTTTATGGCCACAAATGATGAAAATGACAATATTACTGTAAATCCAATGAATAATCAATTTGAAACTGCTTGAATATGCTGAATCAATATTGTATGTGGTTGATCAGTGAAAGTACGAGTTAGTTCTTGTGAAATATAAACATTTTTCCAAAATCAAGCTCGGTTTCTCGTCTGGAGCACGTTTATGGCCAAAATGATGAAAATGACAATATTACTCTAAATCCAATGAATAAACAAGTTGAAACTGCTCTAATATGCTGAATCAATATTGTATGTGGTTGATCAGTGAAAGTACGAGTTAGTTCTTGTGAAATATAAACTTTCTTCCAAAATTGAGGTCGGTTTCTCGTCTGGAGCACGTTTTTGGCCACAAATGATGAAAATGACAATATTACTCTAAATCCAATGAATAAACAAGTTGAAACTGCTCTAATATGCTGAATCAATATTGTATGTGGTTGATCAGTGAAAGTACGAGTTAGTTCTTGTGAAATATAAACATTTTTCCAAAATCAAGCTCGGTTTCTCGTCTGGAGCACGTTTATGGCCAAAATGATGAAAATGACAATATTACTCTAAATCCAATGAATAAACAAGCTGAAACTGCTCTAATATGCTGAATCAATATTGTATGTGGTTGATCAGTGAAAGTACGAGTTAGTTCTTGTGAAAAATAAACTTTCTTCCAAAATTGAGGTCGGTTTCTCGTTTGGAGCACGTTTTTGGCCACAAATGATGAAAATGACATTATTACTGTAAATCCAATGAATAAACAAGTTGAAACTGCTCTAATATGCTGAATCAATATTGAATGTGGTTGATCAGTTAAACTACGAGTTAGTTCTTGTGAAATATAAACTTTTGTCCAAAATTGAGTTCGGTTTCTCGTCTGGAGCACGTTTAGGCCACAAATGATGAAAATGACAATATTACTCTAAATCCAATGAATAAACAAGTTGAAACTGCTTGAATATGCTGAATCAATATTGCATGTGGTTGATCAGTGAAAGTACGAGTTAGTTCTTGTGAAATATAAACATTTTTCCAAAATCAAGCTCGGTTTCTCGTCTGGAGCACGTTTATGGCCAAAATGATGAAAATGACAATATTACTCTAAATCCAATGAATAAACAAGTTGAAACTGCTCTAATATGCTGAATCAATATTGTATGTGGTTGATCAGTGAAAGTACGAGTTAGTTCTTGTGAAATATAAAAAATTTTCCAAAATCAAGCTCGGTTTCTCGTCTGGAGCACGTTTATGGCCAAAATGATGAAAATGACAATATTACTGTAAATCCAATGAATAAACAAGTTGAAACTGCTTGAATATGCTGAATCAATATTGTATGTGGTTGATCAGTGAAAGTACGAGTTAGTTCTTGTGAAATATAAACATTTTTCCAAAATCAAGCTCGGTTTCTCGTCTGGAGCACGTTTATGGCCAAAACGATGAAAATGACAATATTACTATAAATCCAATGAATAAACAAGTTGAAACTGCTCTAATATGCTGAATCAATATTGTATGTGGTTGATCAGTGAAAGTACGAGTTAGTTCTTGTGAAATATAAACATTTTTCCAAAATCAAGCTCGGTTTCTCGTCTGGAGCACGTTTATGGCCACAAATGATGAAAATGACAATATTACTGTAAATCCAATGAATAATCAATTTGAAACTGCTTGAATATGCTGAATCAATATTGTATGTGGTTGATCAGTGAAAGTACGAGTTAGTTCTTGTGAAATATAAACATTTTTCCAAAATCAAGCTCGGTTTCTCGTCTGGAGCACGTTTATGGCCAAAATGATGAAAATGACAATATTACTCTAAATCCAATGAATAAACAAGCTGAAACTGCTCTAATATGCTGAATCAATATTGTATGTGGTTGATCAGTGAAAGTACGAGTTAGTTCTTGTGAAAAATAAACTTTCTTCCAAAATTGAGGTCGGTTTCTCGTTTGGAGCACGTTTTTGGCCACAAATGATGAAAATGACATTATTACTGTAAATCCAATGAATAAACAAGTTGAAACTGCTCTAATATGCTGAATCAATATTGAATGTGGTTGATCAGTTAAACTACGAGTTAGTTCTTGTGAAATATAAACTTTTGTCCAAAATTGAGTTCGGTTTCTCGTCTGGAGCACGTTTAGGCCACAAATGATGAAAATGACAATATTACTCTAAATCCAATGAATAAACAAGTTGAAACTGCTTGAATATGCTGAATCAATATTGTATGTGGTTGATCAGTGAAAGTACGAGTTAGTTCTTGTGAAATATAAACTATTTTCCAAAATTAAACTCAGTTTCTCGTCTGGAGCACGTTTTTGGCCACAAATGATGAAGATGACAATATTACTCTAAATCCAATGAATAAACAAGTTGAAACTGCTCTAATATGCTGAATCAATATTGTATGTGGTTGATCAGTGAAAGTACGAGTTAGTTCTTGTGAAAAATAAACTTTCTTCCAAAATTGAGGTCGGTTTCTCGTTTGGAGGACGTTTTTGGCCACAAATGATGAAAATGACATTATTACTGTAAATCCAATGAATAAACAAGTTGAAACTGCTCTAATATGCTGAATCAATATTGAATGTGGTTGATCAGTGAAACTACGAGTTAGTTCTTGTGAAATATAAACTTTTGTCCAAAATTGAGTTCGGTTTCTCGTCTGGAGCACGTTTAGGCCACAAATGATGAAAATGACAATATTACTCTAAATCCGATGAATAAACAAGTTGAAACTGCTTGAATATGCTGAATCAATATTGTATGTGGTTGATCAGTGAAAGTACGAGTTAGTTCTTGTGAAATATAAAAAATTTTCCAAAATCAAGCTCGGTTTCTCGTCTGGAGCACGTTTATGGCCAAAATGATGAAAATGACAATATTACTGTAAATCCAATGAATAAACAAGTTGAAACTGCTTGAATATGCTGAATCAATATTGTATGTGGTTGATCAGTGAAAGTACGAGTTAGTTCTTGTGAAATATAAACATTTTTCCAAAATCAAGCTCGGTTTCTCGTCTGGAGCACGTTTATGGCCAAAATGATGAAAATGACAATATTACTGTAAATCCAAAGAATAAACAAGTTGAAACTGCTTGAATATGCTGAATCAATATTGTATGTGGTTGATCAGTGAAAGTACGAGTTAGTTCTTGTGAAATATAAACTTTCTTCCAAAATTGAGGTCGGTTTCTCGTCTGGAGCACGTTTTTGGCCACAAATGATGAAAATGACATTATTACTGTAAATCCAATGAATAAACAAGTTGAAACTGCTCTAATATGCTGAATCAATATTGAATGTGGTTGATCAGTGAAACTACGAGTTAGTTCTTGTGAAATATAAACTTTTGTCCAAAATTGAGTTCGGTTTCTCGTCTGGAGCACGTTTAGGCCACAAATGATGAAAATGACAATATTACTCTAAATCCAATGAATAAACAAGTTGAAACTGCTTGAATATGCTGAATCAATATTGTATGTGGTTGATCAGTGAAAGTACGAGTTAGTTCTTGTGAAATATAAACTATTTTCCAAAATTAAACTCAGTTTCTCGTCTGGAGCACGTTTTTGGCCACAAATGATGAAGATGACAATATTACTCTAAATCCAATGAATAAACAAGTTGAAACTGCTCTAATATGCTGAATCAATATTGTATGTGGTTGATCAGTGAAAGTACGAGTTAGTTCTTGTGAAAAATAAACTTTCTTCCAAAATTGAGGTCGGTTTCTCGTTTGGAGGACGTTTTTGGCCACAAATGATGAAAATGACATTATTACTGTAAATCCAATGAATAAACAAGTTGAAACTGCTCTAATATGCTGAATTAATATTGAATGTGGTTGATCAGTGAAACTACGAGTTAGTTCTTGTGAAATATAAACTTTTGTCCAAAATTGAGTTCGGTTTCTCGTCTGGAGCACGTTTAGGCCACAAATGATGAAAATGACAATATTACTCTAAATCCGATGAATAAACAAGTTGAAACTGCTTGAATATGCTGAATCAATATTGTATGTGGTTGATCAGTGAAAGTACGAGTTAGTTCTTGTGAAATATAAAAAATTTTCCAAAATCAAGCTCGGTTTCTCGTCTGGAGCACGTTTATGGCCAAAATGATGAAAATGACAATATTACTGTAAATCCAATGAATAAACAAGTTGAAACTGCTTGAATATGCTGAATCAATATTGTATGTGGTTGATCAGTGAAAGTACGAGTTAGTTCTTGTGAAATATAAACATTTTTCCAAAATCAAGCTCGGTTTCTCGTCTGGAGCACGTTTATGGCCAAAATGATGAAAATGACAATATTACTGTAAATCCAAAGAATAAACAAGTTGAAACTGCTTGAATATGCTGAATCAATATTGTATGTGGTTGATCAGTGAAAGTACGAGTTAGTTCTTGTGAAATATAAACTTTCTTCCAAAATTGAGGTCGGTTTCTCGTCTGGAGCACGTTTATGGCCAAAATGATGAAAATGACAATATTACTCTAAATCCAATGAATAAACAAGTTGAAACTGCTCTAATATGCTGAATCAATATTGTATGTGGTTGATCAGTGAAAGTACGAGTTAGTTCTTGTGAAATAAAAACATTTTTCCAAAATCAAGCTCGGTTTCTCGTCTGGAGCACGTTTATGGCCACAAATGATGAAAATGACAATATTACTGTAAATCCAATGAATAATCAATTTGAAACTGCTTGAATATGCTGAATCAATATTGTATGTGGTTGATCAGTGAAAGTACGAGTTAGTTCTTGTGAAATATAAACATTTTTCCAAAATCAAGCTCGGTTTCTCGTCTGGAGCACGTTTATGGCCAAAATGATGAAAATGACAATATTACTCTAAATCCAATGAATAAACAAGTTGAAACTGCTCTAATATGCTGAATCAATATTGTATGTGGTTGATCAGTGAAAGTACGAGTTAGTTCTTGTGAAATATAAACTTTCTTCCAAAATTGAGGTCGGTTTCTCGTCTGGAGCACGTTTTTGGCCACAAATGATGAAAATGACAATATTACTCTAAATCCAATGAATAAACAAGTTGAAACTGCTCTAATATGCTGAATCAATATTGTATGTGGTTGATCAGTGAAAGTACGAGTTAGTTCTTGTGAAATATAAACATTTTTCCAAAATCAAGCTCGGTTTCTCGTCTGGAGCACGTTTATGGCCAAAATGATGAAAATGACAATATTACTCTAAATCCAATGAATAAACAAGTTGAAACTGCTCTAATATGCTGAATCAATATTGTATGTGGTTGATCAGTGAAAGTACGAGTTAGTTCTTGTGAAATATAAAAAATTTTCCAAAATCAAGCTCGGTTTCTCGTCTGGAGCACGTTTATGGCCAAAATGATGAAAATGACAATATTACTCTAAATCCAATGAATAAACAAGCTGAAACTGCTCTAATATGCTGAATCAATATTGTATGTGGTTGATCAGTGAAAGTACGAGTTAGTTCTTGTGAAAAATAAACTTTCTTCCAAAATTGAGGTCGGTTTCTCGTTTGGAGCACGTTTTTGGCCACAAATGATGAAAATGACATTATTACTGTAAATCCAATGAATAAACAAGTTGAAACTGCTCTAATATGCTGAATCAATATTGAATGTGGTTGATCAGTTAAACTACGAGTTAGTTCTTGTGAAATATAAACTTTTGTCCAAAATTGAGTTCGGTTTCTCGTCTGGAGCACGTTTAGGCCACAAATGATGAAAATGACAATATTACTCTAAATCCAATGAATAAACAAGTTGAAACTGCTTGAATATGCTGAATCAATATTGTATGTGGTTGATCAGTGAAAGTACGAGTTAGTTCTTGTGAAATATAAACTATTTTCCAAAATTAAACTCAGTTTCTCGTCTGGAGCACGTTTTTGGCCACAAATGATGAAGATGACAATATTACTCTAAATCCAATGAATAAACAAGTTGAAACTGCTCTAATATGCTGAATCAATATTGTATGTGGTTGATCAGTGAAAGTACGAGTTAGTTCTTGTGAAAAATAAACTTTCTTCCAAAATTGAGGTCGGTTTCTCGTTTGGAGGACGTTTTTGGCCACAAATGATGAAAATGACATTATTACTGTAAATCCAATGAATAAACAAGTTGAAACTGCTCTAATATGCTGAATCAATATTGAATGTGGTTGATCAGTGAAACTACGAGTTAGTTCTTGTGAAATATAAACATTTTTCCAAAATCAAGCTCAGTTTCTCGTCTGGAGCACGTTTATGGCCAAAATGATGAAAATGACAATATTACTGTAAATCCAAAGAATAAACAAGTTGAAACTGCTTGAATATGCTGAATCAATATTGTATGTGGTTGATCAGTGAAAGTACGAGTTAGTTCTTGTGAAATATAAACTTTCTTCCAAAATTGAGGTCGGTTTCTCGTCTGGAGCACGTTTATGGCCAAAATGATGAAAATGACAATATTACTCTAAATCCAATGAATAAACAAGTTGAAACTGCTCTAAATATGCTGAATCAATATTGTATGTGGTTGATCAGTGAAAGTACGAGTTAGTTCTTGTGAAATATAAACTTTCTTCCAAAACTGAGGTCGGTTTCTCGTCTGGAGCACGTTTTTGGCCACAAATGATGAAAATGACAATATTACTCTAAATCCAATGAATAAACAAGTTGAAACTGCTCTAATATGCTGAATCAATATTGTATGTGGTTGATCAGTGAAAGTACGAGTTAGTTCTTGTGAAAAATAAACTTTCTTCCAAAATTGAGGTCGGTTTCTCGTCTGAAGCACGTTTTTGGCCACAAATGATGAAGATGACAATATTACTCTAAATCCAATGAATAAACAAGTTGAAACTGCTCTAATATGCTGAATCAATATTGTATGTGGGTTGATCAGTGAAAGTACGAGTTAGTTCTTGTGAAATATAAACATTTTTCCAAAATTGAGGTCGGTTTCTCGTCTGGAGCACGTGTTTGGCCACAAATGATGAAAATGACAATATTACTGTAAATCCAATGAATAATAAAGTTGAAACTGCTTGAATATGCTGAATCAATATTGCATGTGGTTGATCAGTGAAAGTACGAGTTAGTTCTTGTGAAATATAAACATTTTTCCAAAATCAAGCTCGGTTTCTCGTCTGGAGCACGTTTATGGCCAAAATGATGAAAATGACAATATTACTCTAAATCCAATGAATAAACAAGTTGAAACTGCTCTAATATGCTGAATCAATATTGTATGTGGTTGATCAGTGAAAGTACGAGTTAGTTCTTGTGAAATATAAAAAATTTTCCAAAATCAAGCTCGGTTTCTCGTCTGGAGCACGTTTATGGCCAAAATGATGAAAATGACAATATTACTGTAAATCCAATGAATAAACAAGTTGAAACTGCTTGAATATGCTGAATCAATATTGTATGTGGTTGATCAGTGAAAGTACGAGTTAGTTCTTGTGAAATATAAACATTTTTCCAAAATCAAGCTCGGTTTCTCGTCTGGAGCACGTTTATGGCCAAAATGATGAAAATGACAATATTACTATAAATCCAATGAATAAACAAGTTGAAACTGCTCTAATATGCTGAATCAATATTGTATGTGGTTGATCAGTGAAAGTACGAGTTAGTTCTTGTGAAATATAAACATTTTTCCAAAATCAAGCTCGGTTTCTCGTCTGGAGCACGTTTATGGCCACAAATGATGAAAATGACAATATTACTGTAAATCCAATGAATAATCAATTTGAAACTGCTTGAATATGCTGAATCAATATTGTATGTGGTTGATCAGTGAAAGTACGAGTTAGTTCTTGTGAAATATAAACATTTTTCCAAAATCAAGCTCGGTTTCTCGTCTGGAGCACGTTTATGGCCAAAATGATGAAAATGACAATATTACTCTAAATCCAATGAATAAACAAGCTGAAACTGCTCTAATATGCTGAATCAATATTGTATGTGGTTGATCAGTGAAAGTACGAGTTAGTTCTTGTGAAAAATAAACTTTCTTCCAAAATTGAGGTCGGTTTCTCGTTTGGAGCACGTTTTTGGCCACAAATGATGAAAATGACATTATTACTGTAAATCCAATGAATAAACAAGTTGAAACTGCTCTAATATGCTGAATCAATATTGAATGTGGTTGATCAGTTAAACTACGAGTTAGTTCTTGTGAAATATAAACTTTTGTCCAAAATTGAGTTCGGTTTCTCGTCTGGAGCACGTTTAGGCCACAAATGATGAAAATGACAATATTACTCTAAATCCAATGAATAAACAAGTTGAAACTGCTTGAATATGCTGAATCAATATTGTATGTGGTTGATCAGTGAAAGTACGAGTTAGTTCTTGTGAAATATAAACTATTTTCCAAAATTAAACTCAGTTTCTCGTCTGGAGCACGTTTTTGGCCACAAATGATGAAGATGACAATATTACTCTAAATCCAATGAATAAACAAGTTGAAACTGCTCTAATATGCTGAATCAATATTGTATGTGGTTGATCAGTGAAAGTACGAGTTAGTTCTTGTGAAAAATAAACTTTCTTCCAAAATTGAGGTCGGTTTCTCGTTTGGAGGACGTTTTTGGCCACAAATGATGAAAATGACATTATTACTGTAAATCCAATGAATAAACAAGTTGAAACTGCTCTAATATGCTGAATCAATATTGAATGTGGTTGATCAGTGAAACTTACGAGTTAGTTCTTGTGAAATATAAACTTTTGTCCAAAATTGAGTTCGGTTTCTCGTCTGGAGCACGTTTAGGCCACAAATGATGAAAATGACAATATTACTCTAAATCCAATGAATAAACAAGTTGAAACTGCTTTAATATGCTGAATCAATATTGTATGTGGTTGATCAGTGAAAGTACGAGTTAGTTCTTGTGAAATATAAACTTTCTTCCAAAATTGAGGTCGGTTTCTCGTCTGGAGCACGTTTTTGGCCACAAATGATGAAAATGACAATATTACTCTAAATCCAATGAATAAACAAGTTGAAACTGCTCTAATATGCTGAATCAATATTGTATGTGGTTGATCAGTGAAAGTAAGATTTTGTTCTTGGGAAATATAAACATTTTTCCAAAATCAAACTCAGTATCTCGTCTGGAGCACGTTTTTGGCCATAAATGATGAAAATGACAATATTACTATAAATCCAATGAATAAACAAGTTGAAACTGCTTGAATATGCTGAATCAATATTGTATGTGGTTGATCAGTGAAAGTACGAGTTAGTTCTTGTGAAATATAAACATTTTTCCAAAATCAAGCTCGGTTTCTCGTCTGGAGCACGTTTATGGCCAAAATGATGAAAATGACAATATTACTCTAAATCCAATGAATAAACAAGTTGAAACTGCTCTAAATATGCTGAATCAATATTGTATGTGGTTGATCAGTGAAAGTACGAGTTAGTTCTTGTGAAATATAAACTTTCTTCCAAAATTGAGGTCGGTTTCTCGTCTGGAGCACGTTTTTGGCCACAAATGATGAAAATGACAATATTACTCTAAATCCAATGAATAAACAAGTTGAAACTGCTCTAATATGCTGAATCAATATTGTATGTGGTTGATCAGTGAAAGTACGAGTTAGTTCTTGTGAAATATAAACATTTTTCCAAAATCAAGCTCGGTTTCTCGTCTGGAGCACGTTTATGGCCAAAATGATGAAAATGACAATATTACTCTAAATCCAATGAATAAACAAGTTGAAACTGCTCTAATATGCTGAATCAATATTGTATGTGGTTGATCAGTGAAAGTACGAGTTAGTTCTTGTGAAATATAAAAAATTTTCCAAAATCAAGCTCGGTTTCTCGTCTGGAGCACGTTTATGGCCAAAATGATGAAAATGACAATATTACTGTAAATCCAATGAATAAACAAGTTGAAACTGCTTGAATATGCTGAATCAATATTGTATGTGGTTGATCAGTGAAAGTACGAGTTAGTTCTTGTGAAAAATAAACTTTCTTCCAAAATTGAGGTCGGTTTCTCGTTTGGAGGACGTTTTTGGCCACAAATGATGAAAATGACATTATTACTGTAAATCCAATGAATAAACAAGTTGAAACTGCTCTAATATGCTGAATCAATATTGAATGTGGTTGATCAGTGAAACTACGAGTTAGTTCTTGTGAAATATAAACTTTTGTCCAAAATTGAGTTCGGTTTCTCGTCTGGAGCACGTTTTTGGCCACAAATGATGAAAATGACAATATTACTCTAAATCCAATGAATAAACAAGTTGAAACTGCTCTAATATGCTGAATCAATATTGTATTTGGTTGATCAGTGAAAGTACGAGTTAGTTCTTGTGAAAAATAAACTTTCTTCCAAAATTGAGGTCGGTTTCTCGTCTGGAGCACGTTTTTGGCCACAAATGATGAAGATGACACTATTACTCTAAATCCAATGAATAAACAAGTTGAAACTGCTCTAATATGCTGAATCAATATTGTATGTGGTTGATCAGTGAAAGTACGAGTTAGTTCTTGTGAAATATAAACATTTTTCCAAAATCAAGCTCGGTTTCTCGTCTGGAGCACGTTTTTGGCCATAAATGATGAAAATGACAATATTACTATAAATCCAATGAATAAACAAGTTGAAACTGCTTGAATATGCTGAATCAATATTGTATGTGGTTGATCAGTGAAAGTACGAGTTAGTTCTTGTGAAATATAAACTTTCTTCCAAAATTGAGGTCGGTTTCTCGTCTGGAGCACGTTTTTGGCCACAAATGATGAAAATGACAATATTACTCTAAATCCAATGAATAAACAAGTTGAAACTGCTCTAATATGCTGAATCAATATTGTATGTGGTTGATCAGTGAAAGTACGATTTTGTTCTTGGGAAATATAAACATTTTTCCAAAATCAAACTCAGTATCTCGTCTGGAGCACGTTTTTGGCCATAAATGATGAAAATGACAATATTACTATAAATCCAATGAATAAACAAGTTGAAACTGCTTGAATATGCTGAATAAATATTGTATGTGGTTGATCAGTGAAAGTACGAGTTAGTTCTTGTGAAATATAAACATTTTTCCAAAATCAAGCTCGGTTTCTCGTCTGGAGCACGTTTAAAGCCAAAATGATGAAAATGACAATATTACTGTAAATCCAAAGAATAAACAAGTTGAAACTGCTTGAATATGCTGAATCAATATTGTATGTGGTTGATCAGTGAAAGTACGATTTTGTTCTTGGGAAATATAAACATTTTTCCAAAATCAAACTCAGTATCTCGTCTGGAGCACGTTTTTGGCCATAAATGATGAAAATGACAATATTACTATAAATCCAATGAATAAACAAGTTGAAACTGCTTGAATATGCTGAATCAATATTGTATGTGGTTGATCAGTGAAAGTACGAGTTAGTTCTTGTGAAATATAAACTTTTGTCCAAAATTGAGTTCGGTTTCTCGTCTGGAGCACGTTTAGGCCACAAATGATGAAAATGAGAATATTACTCTAAATCCGATGAATAAACAAGTTGAAACTGCTTGAATATGCTGAATCAATATTGTATGTGGTTGATCAGTGAATGTACGAGTTAGTTCTTGTGAAATATAAACTTTCTTCCAAAATTGAGGTCGGTTTCTCGTCTGGAGCACGTTTTTGGCCACAAATGATGAAAATGACAATATTACTCTAAATCCAATGAATAAACAAGTTGAAACTGCTCTAATATGCTGAATCAATATTGTATGTGGTTGATCAGTGAAAGTACGATTTTGTTCTTGGGAAATATAAACATTTTTCCAAAATCAAACTCAGTATCTCGTCTGGAGCACGTTTTTGGCCATAAATGATGAAAATGACAATATTACTATAAATCCAATGAATAAACAAGTTGAAACTGCTTGAATATGCTGAATAAATATTGTATGTGGTTGATCAGTGAAAGTACGAGTTAGTTCTTGTGAAATATAAACATTTTTCCAAAATCAAGCTCGGTTTCTCGTCTGGAGCACGTTTAAAGCCAAAATGATGAAAATGACAATATTACTGTAAATCCAAAGAATAAACAAGTTGAAACTGCTTGAATATGCTGAATCAATATTGTATGTGGTTGATCAGTGAAAGTACGATTTTGTTCTTGGGAAATATAAACATTTTTCCAAAATCAAACTCAGTATCTCGTCTGGAGCACGTTTTTGGCCATAAATGATGAAAATGACAATATTACTATAAATCCAATGAATAAACAAGTTGAAACTGCTTGAATATGCTGAATCAATATTGTATGTGGTTGATCAGTGAAAGTACGAGTTAGTTCTTGTGAAATATAAACTTTCTTCCAAAACTGAGGTCGGTTTCTCGTCTGGAGCACGTTTTTGGCCACAAATGATGAAAATGACAATATTACTCTAAATCCAATGAATAAACAAGTTGAAACTGCTCTAATATGCTGAATCAATATTGTAT
This sequence comes from Lipophrys pholis, assembly GCF_963383615.2. Lineage (NCBI taxonomy): Eukaryota > Metazoa > Chordata > Actinopteri > Blenniiformes > Blenniidae > Lipophrys > Lipophrys pholis. Next base: position 431,849 of record NC_137641.1, on the reverse strand, counting down.
TTGGTTGATCAGTGAAAGTACGAGTTAGTTCTTGTGAAAAATAAACTTTCTTCCAAAATTGAGGTCGGTTTCTCGTCTGGAGCACGTTTTTGGCCACAAATGATGAAGATGACACTATTACTCTAAATCCAATGAATAAACAAGTTGAAACTGCTCTAATATGCTGAATCAATATTGTATGTGGTTGATCAGTGAAAGTACGAGTTAGTTCTTGTGAAATATAAACATTTTTCCAAAATCAAGCTCGGTTTCTCGTCTGGAGCACGTTTATGGCCAAAATGATGAAAATGACAATATTACTCTAAATCCAATGAATAAACAAGTTGAAACTGCTCTAATATGCTGAATCAATATTGTATGTGGTTGATCAGTGAAAGTACGAGTTAGTTCTTGTGAAATATAAACTTTCTTCCAAAATTGAGGTCGGTTTCTCGTTTGGAGGACGTTTTTGGCCACAAATGATGAAAATGACATTATTACTGTAAATCCAATGAATAAACAAGTTGAAACTGCTCTAATATGCTGAATCAATATTGAATGTGGTTGATCAGTGAAACTACGAGTTAGTTCTTGTGAAATATAAACTTTTGTCCAAAATTGAGTTCGGTTTCTCGTCTGGAGCACGTTTAGGCCACAAATGATGAAAATGACAATATTACTCTAAATCCGATGAATAAACAAGTTGAAACTGCTTGAATATGCTGAATAAATATTGTATGTGGTTGATCAGTGAATGTACGAGTTAGTTCTTGTGAAATATAAACTTTCTTCCAAAATTGACGTCGGTTTCTCGTCTGGAGCACGTTTTTGGCCACAAATGATGAAAATGACAATATTACTCTAAATCCAATGAATAAACAAGTTGAAACTGCTCTAATATGCTGAATCAATATTGTATGTGGTTGATCAGTGAAAGTACGATTTTGTTCTTGGGAAATATAAACATTTTTCCAAAATCAAACTCAGTATCTCGTCTGGAGCACGTTTTTGGCCATAAATGATGAAAATGACAATATTACTATAAATCCAATGAATAAACAAGTTGAAACTGCTTGAATATGCTGAATAAATATTGTATGTGGTTGATCAGTGAAAGTACGAGTTAGTTCTTGTGAAATATAAACATTTTTCCAAAATCAAGCTCGGTTTCTCGTCTGGAGCACGTTTAAAGCCAAAATGATGAAAATGACAATATTACTGTAAATCCAAAGAATAAACAAGTTGAAACTGCTTGAATATGCTGAATCAATATTGTATGTGGTTGATCAGTGAAAGTACGATTTTGTTCTTGGGAAATATAAACATTTTTCCAAAATCAAACTCAGTATCTCGTCTGGAGCACGTTTTTGGCCATAAATGATGAAAATGACAATATTACTATAAATCCAATGAATAAACAAGTTGAAACTGCTTGAATATGCTGAATCAATATTGTATGTGGTTGATCAGTGAAAGTACGAGTTAGTTCTTGTGAAATATAAACTTTCTTCCAAAATTGAGGTCGGTTTCTCGTCTGGAGCACGTTTTTGGCCACAAATGATGAAAATGACATTATTACTGTAAATCCAATGAATAAACAAGTTGAAACTGCTCTAATATGCTGAATCAATATTGAATGTGGTTGATCAGTGAAACTACGAGTTAGTTCTTGTGAAATATAAACTTTTGTCCAAAATTGAGTTCGGTTTCTCGTCTGGAGCACGTTTAGGCCACAAATGATGAAAATGACAATATTACTCTAAATCCAATGAATAAACAAGTTGAAACTGCTTTAATATGCTGAATCAATATTGTATGTGGTTGATCAGTGAAAGTACGAGTTAGTTCTTGTGAAATATAAACTTTCTTCCAAAATTGAGGTCGGTTTCTCGTCTGGAGCACGTTTTTGGCCACAAATGATGAAAATGACAATATTACTCTAAATCCAATGAATAAACAAGTTGAAACTGCTCTAATATGCTGAATCAATATTGTATGTGGTTGATCAGTGAAAGTAAGATTTTGTTCTTGGGAAATATAAACATTTTTCCAAAATCAAACTCAGTATCTCGTCTGGAGCACGTTTTTGGCCATAAATTATGAAAATGACAATATTACTATAAATCCAATGAATAAACAAGTTGAAACTGCTTGAATATGCTGAATCAATATTGTATGTGGTTGATCAGTGAAAGTACGAGTTAGTTCTTGTGAAATATAAACTTTCTTCCAAAACTGAGGTCGGTTTCTCGTCTGGAGCACGTTTTTGGCCACAAATGATGAAAATGACAATATTACTCTAAATCCAATGAATAAACAAGTTGAAACTGCTCTAATATGCTGAATCAATATTGTATGTGGTTGATCAGTGAAAGTACGAGTTAGTTCTTGTGAAATATAAACTATTTTCCAAAATTAAACTCAGTTTCTCGTCTGGAGCACGTTTTTGGCCACAAATGATGAAGATGACAATATTACTCTAAATCCAATGAATAAACAAGTTGAAACTGCTCTAATATGCTGAATCAATATTGTATGTGGTTGATCAGTGAAAGTACGAGTTAGTTCTTGTGAAAAATAAACTTTCTTCCAAAATTGAGGTCGGTTTCTCGTTTGGAGGACGTTTTTGGCCACAAATGATGAAAATGACATTATTACTGTAAATCCAATGAATAAACAAGTTGAAACTGCTCTAATATGCTGAATCAATATTGAATGTGGTTGATCAGTGAAACTACGAGTTAGTTCTTGTGAAATATAAACTTTTGTCCAAAATTGAGTTCGGTTTCTCGTCTGGAGCACGTTTAGGCCACAAATGATGAAAATGACAATATTACTCTAAATCCAATGAATAAACAAGTTGAAACTGCTTTAATATGCTGAATCAATATTGTATGTGGTTGATCAGTGAAAGTACGAGTTAGTTCTTGTGAAATATAAACTTTCTTCCAAAATTGAGGTCGGTTTCTCGTCTGGAGCACGTTTTTGGCCACAAATGATGAAAATGACAATATTACTCTAAATCCAATGAATAAACAAGTTGAAACTGCTCTAATATGCTGAATCAATACTGTATGTGGTTGATCAGTGAAAGTAAGATTTTGTTCTTGGGAAATATAAACATTTTTCCAAAATCAAACTCAGTATCTCGTCTGGAGCACGTTTTTGGCCATAAATGATGAAAATGACAATATTACTATAAATCCAATGAATAAACAAGTTGAAACTGCTTGAATATGCTGAATCAATATTGTATGTGGTTGATCAGTGAAAGTACGAGTTAGTTCTTGTGAAATATAAACATTTTTCCAAAATCAAGCTCGGTTTCTCGTCTGGAGCACGTTTATGGCCAAAATGATTAAAATGACAATATTACTCTAAATCCAATGAATAAACAAGTTGAAACTGCTCTAAATATGCTGAATAAATATTGTATGTGGTTGATCAGTGAAAGTACGAGTTAGTTCTTGTGAAATATAAACTTTCTTCCAAAATTGAGGTCGGTTTCTCGTCTGGAGCACTTTTTTGGCCACAAATGATGAAAATGACAATATTACTCTAAATCCAATGAATAAACAAGTTGAAACTGCTCTAATATGCTGAATCAATATTGTATGTGGTTGATCAGTGAAAGTACGATTTTGTTCTTGGGAAATATAAACATTTTTCCAAAATCAAACTCAGTATCTCGTCTGGAGCACGTTTTTGGCCATAAATGATGAAAATGACAATATTACTATAAATCCAATGAATAAACAAGTTGAAACTGCTTGAATATGCTGAATAAATATTGTATGTGGTTGATCAGTGAAAGTACGAGTTAGTTCTTGTGAAATATAAACATTTTTCCAAAATCAAGCTCGGTTTCTCGTCTGGAGCACGTTTTTGGCCACAAATGATGAAAATGACAATATTACTCTAAATCCAATGAATAAACAAGTTGAAACTGCTCTAATATGCTGAATCAATATTGTATTTGGTTGATCAGTGAAAGTACGATTTTGTTCTTGGGAAATATAAACATTTTTCCAAAATCAAACTCAGTATCTCGTCTGGAGCACGTTTTTGGCCATAAATGATGAAAATGACAATATTACTATAAATCCAATGAATAAACAAGTTGAAACTGCTTGAATATGCTGAATCAATATTGTATGTGGTTGATCAGTGAAAGTACGAGTTAGTTCTTGTGAAATATAAACTTTCTTCCAAAATTGAGGTCGGTTTCTCGTCTGGAGCACGTTTTTGGCCACAAATGATGAAAATGACATTATTACTGTAAATCCAATGAATAAACAAGTTGAAACTGCTCTAATATGCTGAATCAATATTGAATGTGGTTGATCAGTGAAACTACGAGTTAGTTCTTGTGAAATATAAACTTTTGTCCAAAATTGAGTTCGGTTTCTCGTCTGGAGCACGTTTAGGCCACAAATGATGAAAATGACAATATTACTCTAAATCCAATGAATAAACAAGTTGAAACTGCTTTAATATGCTGAATCAATATTGTATGTGGTTGATCAGTGAAAGTACGAGTTAGTTCTTGTGAAATATAAACTTTCTTCCAAAATTGAGGTCGGTTTCTCGTCTGGAGCACGTTTTTGGCCACAAATGATGAAAATGACAATATTACTCTAAATCCAATGAATAAACAAGTTGAAACTGCTCTAATATGCTGAATCAATATTGTATGTGGTTGATCAGTGAAAGTAAGATTTTGTTCTTGGGAAATATAAACATTTTTCCAAAATCAAACTCAGTATCTCGTCTGGAGCACGTTTTTGGCCATAAATGATGAAAATGACAATATTACTATAAATCCAATGAATAAACAAGTTGAAACTGCTTGAATATGCTGAATCAATATTGTATGTGGTTGATCAGTGAAAGTACGAGTTAGTTCTTGTGAAATATAAACATTTTTCCAAAATCAAGCTCGGTTTCTCGTCTGGAGCACGTTTATGGCCAAAATGATGAAAATGACAATATTACTCTAAATCCAATGAATAAACAAGTTGAAACTGCTCTAAATATGCTGAATCAATATTGTATGTGGTTGATCAGTGAAAGTACGAGTTAGTTCTTGTGAAATATAAACTTTCTTCCAAAATTGAGGTCGGTTTCTCGTCTGGAGCACGTTTTTGGCCACAAATGATGAAAATGACAATATTACTCTAAATCCAATGAATAAACAAGTTGAAACTGCTCTAATATGCTGAATCAATATTGTATGTGGTTGATCAGTGAAAGTACGAGTTAGTTCTTGTGAAATATAAACATTTTTCCAAAATCAAGCTCGGTTTCTCGTCTGGAGCACGTTTATGGCCAAAATGATGAAAATGACAATATTACTCTAAATCCAATGAATAAACAAGTTGAAACTGCTCTAATATGCTGAATCAATATTGTATGTGGTTGATCAGTGAAAGTACGAGTTAGTTCTTGTGAAAAATAAACTTTCTTCCAAAATTGAGGTCGGTTTCTCGTTTGGAGGACGTTTTTGGCCACAAATGATGAAAATGACATTATTACTGTAAATCCAATGAATAAACAAGTTGAAACTGCTCTAATATGCTGAATCAATATTGAATGTGGTTGATCAGTGAAACTACGAGTTAGTTCTTGTGAAATATAAACTTTTGTCCAAAATTGAGTTCGGTTTCTCGTCTGGAGCACGTTTAGGCCACAAATGATGAAAATGACAATATTACTCTAAATCCGATGAATAAACAAGTTGAAACTGCTTGAATATGCTGAATCAATATTGTATGTGGTTGATCAGTGAAAGTACGAGTTAGTTCTTGTGAAATATAAACTTTCTTCCAAAATTGAGGTCGGTTTCTCGTCTGGAGCACGTTTTTGGCCACAAATGATGAAAATGACAATATTACTCTAAATCCAATGAATAAACAAGTTGAAACTGCTCTAATATGCTGAATCAATATTGTATGTGGTTGATCAGTGAAAGTACGATTTTGTTCTTGGGAAATATAAACATTTTTCCAAAATCAAACTCAGTATCTCGTCTGGAGCACGTTTTTGGCCATAAATGATGAAAATGACAATATTACTATAAATCCAATGAATAAACAAGTTGAAACTGCTTGAATATGCTGAATAAATATTGTATGTGGTTGATCAGTGAAAGTACGAGTTAGTTCTTGTGAAATATAAACATTTTTCCAAAATCAAGCTCGGTTTCTCGTCTGGAGCACGTTTAAAGCCAAAATGATGAAAATGACAATATTACTGTAAATCCAAAGAATAAACAAGTTGAAACTGCTTGAATATGCTGAATCAATATTGTATGTGGTTGATCAGTGAAAGTACGATTTTGTTCTTGGGAAATATAAACATTTTTCCAAAATCAAACTCAGTATCTCGTCTGGAGCACGTTTTTGGCCATAAATGATGAAAATGACAATATTACTATAAATCCAATGAATAAACAAGTTGAAACTGCTTGAATATGCTGAATCAATATTGTATGTGGTTGATCAGTGAAAGTACGAGTTAGTTCTTGTGAAATATAAACTTTTGTCCAAAATTGAGTTCGGTTTCTCGTCTGGAGCACGTTTAGGCCACAAATGATGAAAATGAGAATATTACTCTAAATCCGATGAATAAACAAGTTGAAACTGCTTGAATATGCTGAATCAATATTGTATGTGGTTGATCAGTGAATGTACGAGTTAGTTCTTGTGAAATATAAACTTTCTTCCAAAATTGAGGTCGGTTTCTCGTCTGGAGCACGTTTTTGGCCACAAATGATGAAAATGACAATATTACTCTAAATCCAATGAATAAACAAGTTGAAACTGCTCTAATATGCTGAATCAATATTGTATGTGGTTGATCAGTGAAAGTACGATTTTGTTCTTGGGAAATATAAACATTTTTCCAAAATCAAACTCAGTATCTCGTCTGGAGCACGTTTTTGGCCATAAATGATGAAAATGACAATATTACTATAAATCCAATGAATAAACAAGTTGAAACTGCTTGAATATGCTGAATAAATATTGTATGTGGTTGATCAGTGAAAGTGCAAGTTAGTTCTTGTGAAATATAAACATTTTTCCAAAATCAAGCTCGGTTTCTCGTCTGGAGCACGTTTAAAGCCAAAATGATGAAAATGACAATATTACTGTAAATCCAAAGAATAAACAAGTTGAAACTGCTTGAATATGCTGAATCAATATTGTATGTGGTTGATCAGTGAAAGTACGATTTTGTTCTTGGGAAATATAAACATTTTTCCAAAATCAAACTCAGTATCTCGTCTGGAGCACGTTTTTGGCCATAAATGATGAAAATGACAATATTACTATAAATCCAATGAATAAACAAGTTGAAACTGCTTGAATATGCTGAATCAATATTGTATGTGGTTGATCAGTGAAAGTACGAGTTAGTTCTTGTGAAATATAAACTTTCTTCCAAAACTGAGGTCGGTTTCTCGTCTGGAGCACGTTTTTGGCCACAAATGATGAAAATGACAATATTACTCTAAATCCAATGAATAAACAAGTTGAAACTGCTCTAATATGCTGAATCAATATTGTATTTGGTTGATCAGTGAAAGTACGAGTTAGTTCTTGTGAAAAATAAACTTTCTTCCAAAATTGAGGTCGGTTTCTCGTCTGGAGCACGTTTTTGGCCACAAATGATGAAGATGACACTATTACTCTAAATCCAATGAATAAACAAGTTGAAACTGCTCTAATATGCTGAATCAATATTGTATGTGGTTGATCAGTGAAAGTACGATTTTGTTCTTGGGAAATATAAACATTTTTCCAAAATCAAACTCAGTATCTCGTCTGGAGCACGTTTTTGGCCATAAATGATGAAAATGACAATATTACTATAAATCCAATGAATAAACAAGTTGAAACTGCTTGAATATGCTGAATAAATATTGTATGTGGTTGATCAGTGAAAGTACGAGTTAGTTCTTGTGAAATATAAACATTTTTCCAAAATCAAGCTCGGTTTCTCGTCTGGAGCACGTTTAAAGCCAAAATGATGAAAATGACAATATTACTGTAAATCCAAAGAATAAACAAGTTGAAACTGCTTGAATATGCTGAATCAATATTGTATGTGGTTGATCAGTGAAAGTACGATTTTGTTCTTGGGAAATATAAACATTTTTCCAAAATCAAACTCAGTATCTCGTCTGGAGCACGTTTTTGGCCATAAATGATGAAAATGACAATATTACTATAAATCCAATGAATAAACAAGTTGAAACTGCTTGAATATGCTGAATCAATATTGTATGTGGTTGATCAGTGAAAGTACGAGTTAGTTCTTGTGAAATATAAACTTTCTTCCAAAACTGAGGTCGGTTTCTCGTCTGGAGCACGTTTTTGGCCACAAATGATGAAAATGACAATATTACTCTAAATCCAATGAATAAACAAGTTGAAACTGCTCTAATATGCTGAATCAATATTGTATTTGGTTGATCAGTGAAAGTACGAGTTAGTTCTTGTGAAAAATAAACTTTCTTCCAAAATTGAGGTCGGTTTCTCGTCTGGAGCACGTTTTTGGCCACAAATGATGAAGATGACACTATTACTCTAAATCCAATGAATAAACAAGTTGAAACTGCTCTAATATGCTGAATCAATATTGTATGTGGTTGATCAGTGAAAGTACGAGTTAGTTCTTGTGAAATATAAACATTTTTCCAAAATCAAGCTCGGTTTCTCGTCTGGAGCACGTTTATGGCCAAAATGATGAAAATGACAATATTACTCTAAATCCAATGAATAAACAAGTTGAAACTGCTCTAATATGCTGAATCAATATTGTATGTGGTTGATCAGTGAAAGTACGAGTTAGTTCTTGTGAAATATAAACTTTCTTCCAAAATTGAGGTCGGTTTCTCGTTTGGAGGACGTTTTTGGCCACAAATGATGAAAATGACATTATTACTGTAAATCCAATGAATAAACAAGTTGAAACTGCTCTAATATGCTGAATCAATATTGAATGTGGTTGATCAGTGAAACTACGAGTTAGTTCTTGTGAAATATAAACTTTTGTCCAAAATTGAGTTCGGTTTCTCGTCTGGAGCACGTTTAGGCCACAAATGATGAAAATGACAATATTACTCTAAATCCGATGAATAAACAAGTTGAAACTGCTTGAATATGCTGAATAAATATTGTATGTGGTTGATCAGTGAATGTACGAGTTAGTTCTTGTGAAATATAAACTTTCTTCCAAAATTGAGGTCGGTTTCTCGTCTGGAGCACGTTTTTGGCCACAAATGATGAAAATGACAATATTACTCTAAATCCAATGAATAAACAAGTTGAAACTGCTCTAATATGCTGAATCAATATTGTATGTGGTTGATCAGTGAAAGTACGATTTTGTTCTTGGGAAATATAAACATTTTTCCAAAATCAAACTCAGTATCTCGTCTGGAGCACGTTTTTGGCCATAAATGATGAAAATGACAATATTACTATAAATCCAATGAATAAACAAGTTGAAACTGCTTGAATATGCTGAATAAATATTGTATGTGGTTGATCAGTGAAAGTACGAGTTAGTTCTTGTGAAATATAAACATTTTTCCAAAATCAAGCTCGGTTTCTCGTCTGGAGCACGTTTAAAGCCAAAATGATGAAAATGACAATATTACTGTAAATCCAAAGAATAAACAAGTTGAAACTGCTTGAATATGCTGAATCAATATTGTATGTGGTTGATCAGTGAAAGTACGATTTTGTTCTTGGGAAATATAAACATTTTTCCAAAATCAAACTCAGTATCTCGTCTGGAGCACGTTTTTGGCCATAAATGATGAAAATGACAATATTACTATAAATCCAATGAATAAACAAGTTGAAACTGCTTGAATATGCTGAATCAATATTGTATGTGGTTGATCAGTGAAAGTACGAGTTAGTTCTTGTGAAATATAAACTTTCTTCCAAAATTGAGGTCGGTTTCTCGTCTGGAGCACGTTTTTGGCCACAAATGATGAAAATGACATTATTACTGTAAATCCAATGAATAAACAAGTTGAAACTGCTCTAATATGCTGAATCAATATTGAATGTGGTTGATCAGTGAAACTACGAGTTAGTTCTTGTGAAATATAAACTTTTGTCCAAAATTGAGTTCGGTTTCTCGTCTGGAGCACGTTTAGGCCACAAATGATGAAAATGACAATATTACTCTAAATCCAATGAATAAACAAGTTGAAACTGCTTTAATATGCTGAATCAATATTGTATGTGGTTGATCAGTGAAAGTACGAGTTAGTTCTTGTGAAATATAAACTTTCTTCCAAAATTGAGGTCGGTTTCTCGTCTGGAGCACGTTTTTGGCCACAAATGATGAAAATGACAATATTACTCTAAATCCAATGAATAAACAAGTTGAAACTGCTCTAATATGCTGAATCAATATTGTATGTGGTTGATCAGTGAAAGTAAGATTTTGTTCTTGGGAAATATAAACATTTTTCCAAAATCAAACTCAGTATCTCGTCTGGAGCACGTTTTTGGCCATAAATGATGAAAATGACAATATTACTATAAATCCAATGAATAAACAAGTTGAAACTGCTTGAATATGCTGAATCAATATTGTATGTGGTTGATCAGTGAAAGTACGAGTTAGTTCTTGTGAAATATAAACTTTCTTCCAAAACTGAGGTCGGTTTCTCGTCTGGAGCACGTTTTTGGCCACAAATGATGAAAATGACAATATTACTCTAAATCCAATGAATAAACAAGTTGAAACTGCTCTAATATGCTGAATCAATATTGTATTTGGTTGATCAGTGAAAGTACGAGTTAGTTCTTGTGAAAATTAAACTTTCTTCCAAAATTGAGGTCGGTTTCTCGTCTGGAGCACGTTTTTGGCCACAAATGATGAAGATGACACTATTACTCTAAATCCAATGAATAAACAAGTTGAAACTGCTCTAATATGCTGAATCAATATTGTATGTGGTTGATCAGTGAAAGTACGAGTTAGTTCTTGTGAAATATAAACTATTTTCCAAAATTAAACTCAGTTTCTCGTCTGGAGCACGTTTTTGGCCACAAATGATGAAGATGACAATATTACTCTAAATCCAATGAATAAACAAGTTGAAACTGCTCTAATATGCTGAATCAATATTGTATGTGGTTGATCAGTGAAAGTACGAGTTAGTTCTTGTGAAAAATAAACTTTCTTCCAAAATTGAGGTCGGTTTCTCGTTTGGAGGACGTTTTTGGCCACAAATGATGAAAATGACATTATTACTGTAAATCCAATGAATAAACAAGTTGAAACTGCTCTAATATGCTGAATCAATATTGAATGTGGTTGATCAGTGAAACTACGAGTTAGTTCTTGTGAAATATAAACTTTTGTCCAAAATTGAGTTCGGTTTCTCGTCTGGAGCACGTTTAGGCCACAAATGATGAAAATGACAATATTACTCTAAATCCAATGAATAAACAAGTTGAAACTGCTTTAATATGCTGAATCAATATTGTATGTGGTTGATCAGTGAAAGTACGAGTTAGTTCTTGTGAAATATAAACTTTCTTCCAAAATTGAGGTCGGTTTCTCGTCTGGAGCACGTTTTTGGCCACAAATGATGAAAATGACAATATTACTCTAAATCCAATGAATAAACAAGTTGAAACTGCTCTAATATGCTGAATCAATACTGTATGTGGTTGATCAGTGAAAGTAAGATTTTGTTCTTGGGAAATATAAACATTTTTCCAAAATCAAACTCAGTATCTCGTCTGGAGCACGTTTTTGGCCATAAATGATGAAAATGACAATATTACTATAAATCCAATGAATAAACAAGTTGAAACTGCTTGAATATGCTGAATCAATATTGTATGTGGTTGATCAGTGAAAGTACGAGTTAGTTCTTGTGAAATATAAACATTTTTCCAAAATCAAGCTCGGTTTCTCGTCTGGAGCACGTTTATGGCCAAAATGATTAAAATGACAATATTACTCTAAATCCAATGAATAAACAAGTTGAAACTGCTCTAAATATGCTGAATCAATATTGTATGTGGTTGATCAGTGAAAGTACGAGTTAGTTCTTGTGAAATATAAACTTTCTTCCAAAATTGAGGTCGGTTTCTCGTCTGGAGCACGTTTTTGGCCACAAATGATGAAAATGACAATATTACTCTAAATCCAATGAATAAACAAGTTGAAACTGCTCTAATATGCTGAATCAATATTGTATGTGGTTGATCAGTGAAAGTACGAGTTAGTTCTTGTGAAATATAAACATTTTTCCAAAATCAAGCTCGGTTTCTCGTCTGGAGCACGTTTATGGCCAAAATGATGAAAATGACAATATTACTCTAAATCCAATGAATAAACAAGTTGAAACTGCTCTAATATGCTGAATCAATATTGTATGTGGTTGATCAGTGAAAGTACGAGTTAGTTCTTGTGAAATATAAAAAATTTTCCAAAATCAAGCTCGGTTTCTCGTCTGGAGCACGTTTATGGCCAAAATGATGAAAATGACAATATTACTGTAAATCCAATGAATAAACAAGTTGAAACTGCTTGAATATGCTGAATCAATATTGTATGTGGTTGATCAGTGAAAGTACGAGTTAGTTCTTGTGAAAAATAAACTTTCTTCCAAAATTGAGGTCGGTTTCTCGTTTGGAGGACGTTTTTGGCCACAAATGATGAAAATGACATTATTACTGTAAATCCAATGAATAAACAAGTTGAAACTGCTCTAATATGCTGAATCAATATTGAATGTGGTTGATCAGTGAAACTACGAGTTAGTTCTTGTGAAATATAAACTTTTGTCCAAAATTGAGTTCGGTTTCTCGTCTGGAGCACGTTTAGGCCACAAATGATGAAAATGACAATATTACTCTAAATCCGATGAATAAACAAGTTGAAACTGCTTGAATATGCTGAATCAATATTGTATGTGGTTGATCAGTGAAAGTACGAGTTAGATCTTGTGAAATATAAACTTTCTTCCAAAACTGAGGTCGTTTTCTCGTCTGGAGCACGTTTTTGGCCACAAATGATGAAAATGACAATATTACTCTAAATCCAATGAATAAACAAGTTGAAACTGCTCTAATATGCTGAATCAATATTGTATTTAGTTGATCAGTGAAAGTACGAGTTAGTTCTTGTGAAAAATAAACTTTCTTCCAAAATTGAGGTCGGTTTCTCGTCTGGAGCACGTTTTTGGCCACAAATGATGAAGATGACACTATTACTCTAAATCCAATGAATAAACAAGTTGAAACTGCTCTAATATGCTGAATCAATATTGTATGTGGTTGATCAGTGAAAGTACGAGTTAGTTCTTGTGAAATATAAACATTTTTCCAAAATCAAGCTCGGTTTCTCGTCTGGAGCACGTTTATGGCCAAAATGATGAAAATGACAATATTACTCTAAATCCAATGAATAAACAAGTTGAAACTGCTCTAATATGCTGAATCAATATTGTATGTGGTTGATCAGTGAAAGTACGATTTTGTTCTTGGGAAATATAAACATTTTTCCAAAATCAAACTCAGTATCTCGTCTGGAGCACGTTTTTGGCCATAAATGATGAAAATGACAATATTACTATAAATCCAATGAATAAACAAGTTGAAACTGCTTGAATATGCTGAATAAATATTGTATGTGGTTGATCAGTGAAAGTACGAGTTAGTTCTTGTGAAATATAAACATTTTTCCAAAATCAAGCTCGGTTTCTCGTCTGGAGCACGTTTAAAGCCAAAATGATGAAAATGACAATATTACTGTAAATCCAAAGAATAAACAAGTTGAAACTGCTTGAATATGCTGAATCAATATTGTATGTGGTTGATCAGTGAAAGTACGATTTTGTTCTTGGGAAATATAAACATTTTTCCAAAATCAAACTCAGTATCTCGTCTGGAGCACGTTTTTGGCCATAAATGATGAAAATGACAATATTACTATAAATCCAATGAATAAACAAGTTGAAACTGCTTGAATATGCTGAATCAATATTGTATGTGGTTGATCAGTGAAAGTACGAGTTAGTTCTTGTGAAATATAAACTTTCTTCCAAAACTGAGGTCGGTTTCTCGTCTGGAGCACGTTTTTGGCCACAAATGATGAAAATGACAATATTACTCTAAATCCAATGAATAAACAAGTTGAAACTGCTCTAATATGCTGAATCAATATTGTATTTGGTTGATCAGTGAAAGTACGAGTTAGTTCTTGTGAAAAATAAACTTTCTTCCAAAATTGAGGTCGGTTTCTCGTCTGGAGCACGTTTTTGGCCACAAATGATGAAGATGACACTATTACTCTAAATCCAATGAATAAACAAGTTGAAACTGCTCTAATATGCTGAATCAATATTGTATGTGGTTGATCAGTGAAAGTACGAGTTAGTTCTTGTGAAATATAAACATTTTTCCAAAATCAAGCTCGGTTTCTCGTCTGGAGCACGTTTATGGCCAAAATGATGAAAATGACAATATTACTATAAATCCAATGAATAAACAAGTTGAAACTGCTCTAATATGCTGAATCAATATTGTATGTGGTTGATCAGTGAAAGTACGAGTTAGTTCTTGTGAAATATAAACTTTCTTCCAAAATTGAGGTCGGTTTCTCGTTTGGAGGACGTTTTTGGCCACAAATGATGAAAATGACATTATTACTGTAAATCCAATGAATAAACAAGTTGAAACTGCTCTAATATGCTGAATCAATATTGAATGTGGTTGATCAGTGAAACTACGAGTTAGTTCTTGTGAAATATAAACTTTTGTCCAAAATTGAGTTCGGTTTCTCGTCTGGAGCACGTTTAGGCCACAAATGATGAAAATGACAATATTACTCTAAATCCGATGAATAAACAAGTTGAAACTGCTTGAATATGCTGAATCAATATTGTATGTGGTTGATCAGTGAATGTACGAGTTAGTTCTTGTGAAATATAAACTTTCTTCCAAAATTGAGGTCGGTTTCTCGTCTGGAGCACGTTTTTGGCCACAAATGATGAAAATGACAATATTACTCTAAATCCAATGAATAAACAAGTTGAAACTGCTCTAATATGCTGAATCAATATTGTATGTGGTTGATCAGTGAAAGTACGAGTTAGTTCTTGTGAAATATAAACATTTTTCCAAAATCAAGCTCGGTTTCTCGTCTGGAGCACGTTTATGGCCAAAATGATGAAAATGACAATATTACTCTAAATCCAATGAATAAACAAGTTGAAACTGCTCTAATATGCTGAATCAATATTGTATGTGGTTGATCAGTGAAAGTACGAGTTAGTTCTTGTGAAATATAAAAAATTTTCCAAAATCAAGCTCGGTTTCTCGTCTGGAGCACGTTTATGGCCAAAATGATGAAAATGACAATATTACTCTAAATCCAATGAATAAACAAGCTGAAACTGCTCTAATATGCTGAATCAATATTGTATGTGGTTGATCAGTGAAAGTACGAGTTAGTTCTTGTGAAAAATAAACTTTCTTCCAAAATTGAGGTCGGTTTCTCGTTTGGAGCACGTTTTTGGCCACAAATGATGAAAATGACATTATTACTGTAAATCCAATGAATAAACAAGTTGAAACTGCTCTAATATGCTGAATCAATATTGAATGTGGTTGATCAGTTAAACTACGAGTTAGTTCTTGTGAAATATAAACTTTTGTCCAAAATTGAGTTCGGTTTCTCGTCTGGAGCACGTTTAGGCCACAAATGATGAAAATGACAATATTACTCTAAATCCAATGAATAAACAAGTTGAAACTGCTTGAATATGCTGAATCAATATTGTATGTGGTTGATCAGTGAAAGTACGAGTTAGTTCTTGTGAAATATAAACTATTTTCCAAAATTAAACTCAGTTTCTCGTCTGGAGCACGTTTTTGGCCACAAATGATGAAGATGACAATATTACTCTAAATCCAATGAATAAACAAGTTGAAACTGCTCTAATATGCTGAATCAATATTGTATGTGGTTGATCAGTGAAAGTACGAGTTAGTTCTTGTGAAAAATAAACTTTCTTCCAAAATTGAGGTCGGTTTCTCGTTTGGAGGACGTTTTTGGCCACAAATGATGAAAATGACATTATTACTGTAAATCCAATGAATAAACAAGTTGAAACTGCTCTAATATGCTGAATCAATATTGAATGTGGTTGATCAGTGAAACTACGAGTTAGTTCTTGTGAAATATAAACATTTTTCCAAAATCAAGCTCAGTTTCTCGTCTGGAGCACGTTTATGGCCAAAATGATGAAAATGACAATATTACTGTAAATCCAAAGAATAAACAAGTTGAAACTGCTTGAATATGCTGAATCAATATTGTATGTGGTTGATCAGTGAAAGTACGAGTTAGTTCTTGTGAAATATAAACTTTCTTCCAAAATTGAGGTCGGTTTCTCGTCTGGAGCACGTTTATGGCCAAAATGATGAAAATGACAATATTACTCTAAATCCAATGAATAAACAAGTTGAAACTGCTCTAAATATGCTGAATCAATATTGTATGTGGTTGATCAGTGAAAGTACGAGTTAGTTCTTGTGAAATATAAACTTTCTTCCAAAACTGAGGTCGGTTTCTCGTCTGGAGCACGTTTTTGGCCACAAATGATGAAAATGACAATATTACTCTAAATCCAATGAATAAACAAGTTGAAACTGCTCTAATATGCTGAATCAATATTGTATGTGGTTGATCAGTGAAAGTACGAGTTAGTTCTTGTGAAAAATAAACTTTCTTCCAAAATTGAGGTCGGTTTCTCGTCTGAAGCACGTTTTTGGCCACAAATGATGAAGATGACAATATTACTCTAAATCCAATGAATAAACAAGTTGAAACTGCTCTAATATGCTGAATCAATATTGTATGTGGGTTGATCAGTGAAAGTACGAGTTAGTTCTTGTGAAATATAAACATTTTTCCAAAATTGAGGTCGGTTTCTCGTCTGGAGCACGTGTTTGGCCACAAATGATGAAAATGACAATATTACTGTAAATCCAATGAATAATAAAGTTGAAACTGCTTGAATATGCTGAATCAATATTGCATGTGGTTGATCAGTGAAAGTACGAGTTAGTTCTTGTGAAATATAAACATTTTTCCAAAATCAAGCTCGGTTTCTCGTCTGGAGCACGTTTATGGCCAAAATGATGAAAATGACAATATTACTCTAAATCCAATGAATAAACAAGTTGAAACTGCTCTAATATGCTGAATCAATATTGTATGTGGTTGATCAGTGAAAGTACGAGTTAGTTCTTGTGAAATATAAAAAATTTTCCAAAATCAAGCTCGGTTTCTCGTCTGGAGCACGTTTATGGCCAAAATGATGAAAATGACAATATTACTGTAAATCCAATGAATAAACAAGTTGAAACTGCTTGAATATGCTGAATCAATATTGTATGTGGTTGATCAGTGAAAGTACGAGTTAGTTCTTGTGAAATATAAACATTTTTCCAAAATCAAGCTCGGTTTCTCGTCTGGAGCACGTTTATGGCCAAAATGATGAAAATGACAATATTACTATAAATCCAATGAATAAACAAGTTGAAACTGCTCTAATATGCTGAATCAATATTGTATGTGGTTGATCAGTGAAAGTACGAGTTAGTTCTTGTGAAATATAAACATTTTTCCAAAATCAAGCTCGGTTTCTCGTCTGGAGCACGTTTATGGCCACAAATGATGAAAATGACAATATTACTGTAAATCCAATGAATAATCAATTTGAAACTGCTTGAATATGCTGAATCAATATTGTATGTGGTTGATCAGTGAAAGTACGAGTTAGTTCTTGTGAAATATAAACTATTTTCCAAAATTAAACTCAGTTTCTCGTCTGGAGCACGTTTTTGGCCACAAATGATGAAGATGACAATATTACTCTAAATCCAATGAATAAACAAGTTGAAACTGCTCTAATATGCTGAATCAATATTGTATGTGGTTGATCAGTGAAAGTACGAGTTAGTTCTTGTGAAAAATAAACTTTCTTCCAAAATTGAGGTCGGTTTCTCGTTTGGAGGACGTTTTTGGCCACAAATGATGAAAATGACATTATTACTGTAAATCCAATGAATAAACAAGTTGAAACTGCTCTAATATGCTGAATCAATATTGAATGTGGTTGATCAGTGAAACTACGAGTTAGTTCTTGTGAAATATAAACTTTTGTCCAAAATTGAGT
The DNA here is from genome assembly GCF_963383615.2 of Lipophrys pholis. NCBI lineage: Eukaryota > Metazoa > Chordata > Actinopteri > Blenniiformes > Blenniidae > Lipophrys > Lipophrys pholis. Next base: position 413,635 of record NC_137641.1, on the reverse strand, counting down.
TCGGTTTCTCGTCTGGAGCACGTTTAGGCCACAAATGATGAAAATGACAATATTACTCTAAATCCAATGAATAAACAAGTTGAAACTGCTTTAATATGCTGAATCAATATTGTATGTGGTTGATCAGTGAAAGTACGAGTTAGTTCTTGTGAAATATAAACTTTCTTCCAAAATTGAGGTCGGTTTCTCGTCTGGAGCACGTTTTTGGCCACAAATGATGAAAATGACAATATTACTCTAAATCCAATGAATAAACAAGTTGAAACTGCTCTAATATGCTGAATCAATACTGTATGTGGTTGATCAGTGAAAGTAAGATTTTGTTCTTGGGAAATATAAACATTTTTCCAAAATCAAACTCAGTATCTCGTCTGGAGCACGTTTTTGGCCATAAATGATGAAAATGACAATATTACTATAAATCCAATGAATAAACAAGTTGAAACTGCTTGAATATGCTGAATCAATATTGTATGTGGTTGATCAGTGAAAGTACGAGTTAGTTCTTGTGAAATATAAACATTTTTCCAAAATCAAGCTCGGTTTCTCGTCTGGAGCACGTTTATGGCCAAAATGATTAAAATGACAATATTACTCTAAATCCAATGAATAAACAAGTTGAAACTGCTCTAAATATGCTGAATCAATATTGTATGTGGTTGATCAGTGAAAGTACGAGTTAGTTCTTGTGAAATATAAACTTTCTTCCAAAATTGAGGTCGGTTTCTCGTCTGGAGCACGTTTTTGGCCACAAATGATGAAAATGACAATATTACTCTAAATCCAATGAATAAACAAGTTGAAACTGCTCTAATATGCTGAATCAATATTGTATGTGGTTGATCAGTGAAAGTACGAGTTAGTTCTTGTGAAATATAAACATTTTTCCAAAATCAAGCTCGGTTTCTCGTCTGGAGCACGTTTATGGCCAAAATGATGAAAATGACAATATTACTCTAAATCCAATGAATAAACAAGTTGAAACTGCTCTAATATGCTGAATCAATATTGTATGTGGTTGATCAGTGAAAGTACGAGTTAGTTCTTGTGAAATATAAAAAATTTTCCAAAATCAAGCTCGGTTTCTCGTCTGGAGCACGTTTATGGCCAAAATGATGAAAATGACAATATTACTGTAAATCCAATGAATAAACAAGTTGAAACTGCTTGAATATGCTGAATCAATATTGTATGTGGTTGATCAGTGAAAGTACGAGTTAGTTCTTGTGAAAAATAAACTTTCTTCCAAAATTGAGGTCGGTTTCTCGTTTGGAGGACGTTTTTGGCCACAAATGATGAAAATGACATTATTACTGTAAATCCAATGAATAAACAAGTTGAAACTGCTCTAATATGCTGAATCAATATTGAATGTGGTTGATCAGTGAAACTACGAGTTAGTTCTTGTGAAATATAAACTTTTGTCCAAAATTGAGTTCGGTTTCTCGTCTGGAGCACGTTTAGGCCACAAATGATGAAAATGACAATATTACTCTAAATCCGATGAATAAACAAGTTGAAACTGCTTGAATATGCTGAATCAATATTGTATGTGGTTGATCAGTGAAAGTACGAGTTAGATCTTGTGAAATATAAACTTTCTTCCAAAACTGAGGTCGTTTTCTCGTCTGGAGCACGTTTTTGGCCACAAATGATGAAAATGACAATATTACTCTAAATCCAATGAATAAACAAGTTGAAACTGCTCTAATATGCTGAATCAATATTGTATTTAGTTGATCAGTGAAAGTACGAGTTAGTTCTTGTGAAAAATAAACTTTCTTCCAAAATTGAGGTCGGTTTCTCGTCTGGAGCACGTTTTTGGCCACAAATGATGAAGATGACACTATTACTCTAAATCCAATGAATAAACAAGTTGAAACTGCTCTAATATGCTGAATCAATATTGTATGTGGTTGATCAGTGAAAGTACGAGTTAGTTCTTGTGAAATATAAACATTTTTCCAAAATCAAGCTCGGTTTCTCGTCTGGAGCACGTTTATGGCCAAAATGATGAAAATGACAATATTACTCTAAATCCAATGAATAAACAAGTTGAAACTGCTCTAATATGCTGAATCAATATTGTATGTGGTTGATCAGTGAAAGTACGATTTTGTTCTTGGGAAATATAAACATTTTTCCAAAATCAAACTCAGTATCTCGTCTGGAGCACGTTTTTGGCCATAAATGATGAAAATGACAATATTACTATAAATCCAATGAATAAACAAGTTGAAACTGCTTGAATATGCTGAATAAATATTGTATGTGGTTGATCAGTGAAAGTACGAGTTAGTTCTTGTGAAATATAAACATTTTTCCAAAATCAAGCTCGGTTTCTCGTCTGGAGCACGTTTAAAGCCAAAATGATGAAAATGACAATATTACTGTAAATCCAAAGAATAAACAAGTTGAAACTGCTTGAATATGCTGAATCAATATTGTATGTGGTTGATCAGTGAAAGTACGATTTTGTTCTTGGGAAATATAAACATTTTTCCAAAATCAAACTCAGTATCTCGTCTGGAGCACGTTTTTGGCCATAAATGATGAAAATGACAATATTACTATAAATCCAATGAATAAACAAGTTGAAACTGCTTGAATATGCTGAATCAATATTGTATGTGGTTGATCAGTGAAAGTACGAGTTAGTTCTTGTGAAATATAAACTTTCTTCCAAAACTGAGGTCGGTTTCTCGTCTGGAGCACGTTTTTGGCCACAAATGATGAAAATGACAATATTACTCTAAATCCAATGAATAAACAAGTTGAAACTGCTCTAATATGCTGAATCAATATTGTATTTGGTTGATCAGTGAAAGTACGAGTTAGTTCTTGTGAAAAATAAACTTTCTTCCAAAATTGAGGTCGGTTTCTCGTCTGGAGCACGTTTTTGGCCACAAATGATGAAGATGACACTATTACTCTAAATCCAATGAATAAACAAGTTGAAACTGCTCTAATATGCTGAATCAATATTGTATGTGGTTGATCAGTGAAAGTACGAGTTAGTTCTTGTGAAATATAAACATTTTTCCAAAATCAAGCTCGGTTTCTCGTCTGGAGCACGTTTATGGCCAAAATGATGAAAATGACAATATTACTATAAATCCAATGAATAAACAAGTTGAAACTGCTCTAATATGCTGAATCAATATTGTATGTGGTTGATCAGTGAAAGTACGAGTTAGTTCTTGTGAAATATAAACTTTCTTCCAAAATTGAGGTCGGTTTCTCGTTTGGAGGACGTTTTTGGCCACAAATGATGAAAATGACATTATTACTGTAAATCCAATGAATAAACAAGTTGAAACTGCTCTAATATGCTGAATCAATATTGAATGTGGTTGATCAGTGAAACTACGAGTTAGTTCTTGTGAAATATAAACTTTTGTCCAAAATTGAGTTCGGTTTCTCGTCTGGAGCACGTTTAGGCCACAAATGATGAAAATGACAATATTACTCTAAATCCGATGAATAAACAAGTTGAAACTGCTTGAATATGCTGAATCAATATTGTATGTGGTTGATCAGTGAATGTACGAGTTAGTTCTTGTGAAATATAAACTTTCTTCCAAAATTGAGGTCGGTTTCTCGTCTGGAGCACGTTTTTGGCCACAAATGATGAAAATGACAATATTACTCTAAATCCAATGAATAAACAAGTTGAAACTGCTCTAATATGCTGAATCAATATTGTATGTGGTTGATCAGTGAAAGTACGAGTTAGTTCTTGTGAAATATAAACATTTTTCCAAAATCAAGCTCGGTTTCTCGTCTGGAGCACGTTTATGGCCAAAATGATGAAAATGACAATATTACTCTAAATCCAATGAATAAACAAGTTGAAACTGCTCTAATATGCTGAATCAATATTGTATGTGGTTGATCAGTGAAAGTACGAGTTAGTTCTTGTGAAATATAAAAAATTTTCCAAAATCAAGCTCGGTTTCTCGTCTGGAGCACGTTTATGGCCAAAATGATGAAAATGACAATATTACTCTAAATCCAATGAATAAACAAGCTGAAACTGCTCTAATATGCTGAATCAATATTGTATGTGGTTGATCAGTGAAAGTACGAGTTAGTTCTTGTGAAAAATAAACTTTCTTCCAAAATTGAGGTCGGTTTCTCGTTTGGAGCACGTTTTTGGCCACAAATGATGAAAATGACATTATTACTGTAAATCCAATGAATAAACAAGTTGAAACTGCTCTAATATGCTGAATCAATATTGAATGTGGTTGATCAGTTAAACTACGAGTTAGTTCTTGTGAAATATAAACTTTTGTCCAAAATTGAGTTCGGTTTCTCGTCTGGAGCACGTTTAGGCCACAAATGATGAAAATGACAATATTACTCTAAATCCAATGAATAAACAAGTTGAAACTGCTTGAATATGCTGAATCAATATTGTATGTGGTTGATCAGTGAAAGTACGAGTTAGTTCTTGTGAAATATAAACTATTTTCCAAAATTAAACTCAGTTTCTCGTCTGGAGCACGTTTTTGGCCACAAATGATGAAGATGACAATATTACTCTAAATCCAATGAATAAACAAGTTGAAACTGCTCTAATATGCTGAATCAATATTGTATGTGGTTGATCAGTGAAAGTACGAGTTAGTTCTTGTGAAAAATAAACTTTCTTCCAAAATTGAGGTCGGTTTCTCGTTTGGAGGACGTTTTTGGCCACAAATGATGAAAATGACATTATTACTGTAAATCCAATGAATAAACAAGTTGAAACTGCTCTAATATGCTGAATCAATATTGAATGTGGTTGATCAGTGAAACTACGAGTTAGTTCTTGTGAAATATAAACATTTTTCCAAAATCAAGCTCAGTTTCTCGTCTGGAGCACGTTTATGGCCAAAATGATGAAAATGACAATATTACTGTAAATCCAAAGAATAAACAAGTTGAAACTGCTTGAATATGCTGAATCAATATTGTATGTGGTTGATCAGTGAAAGTACGAGTTAGTTCTTGTGAAATATAAACTTTCTTCCAAAATTGAGGTCGGTTTCTCGTCTGGAGCACGTTTATGGCCAAAATGATGAAAATGACAATATTACTCTAAATCCAATGAATAAACAAGTTGAAACTGCTCTAAATATGCTGAATCAATATTGTATGTGGTTGATCAGTGAAAGTACGAGTTAGTTCTTGTGAAATATAAACTTTCTTCCAAAACTGAGGTCGGTTTCTCGTCTGGAGCACGTTTTTGGCCACAAATGATGAAAATGACAATATTACTCTAAATCCAATGAATAAACAAGTTGAAACTGCTCTAATATGCTGAATCAATATTGTATGTGGTTGATCAGTGAAAGTACGAGTTAGTTCTTGTGAAAAATAAACTTTCTTCCAAAATTGAGGTCGGTTTCTCGTCTGAAGCACGTTTTTGGCCACAAATGATGAAGATGACAATATTACTCTAAATCCAATGAATAAACAAGTTGAAACTGCTCTAATATGCTGAATCAATATTGTATGTGGGTTGATCAGTGAAAGTACGAGTTAGTTCTTGTGAAATATAAACATTTTTCCAAAATTGAGGTCGGTTTCTCGTCTGGAGCACGTGTTTGGCCACAAATGATGAAAATGACAATATTACTGTAAATCCAATGAATAATAAAGTTGAAACTGCTTGAATATGCTGAATCAATATTGCATGTGGTTGATCAGTGAAAGTACGAGTTAGTTCTTGTGAAATATAAACATTTTTCCAAAATCAAGCTCGGTTTCTCGTCTGGAGCACGTTTATGGCCAAAATGATGAAAATGACAATATTACTCTAAATCCAATGAATAAACAAGTTGAAACTGCTCTAATATGCTGAATCAATATTGTATGTGGTTGATCAGTGAAAGTACGAGTTAGTTCTTGTGAAATATAAAAAATTTTCCAAAATCAAGCTCGGTTTCTCGTCTGGAGCACGTTTATGGCCAAAATGATGAAAATGACAATATTACTGTAAATCCAATGAATAAACAAGTTGAAACTGCTTGAATATGCTGAATCAATATTGTATGTGGTTGATCAGTGAAAGTACGAGTTAGTTCTTGTGAAATATAAACATTTTTCCAAAATCAAGCTCGGTTTCTCGTCTGGAGCACGTTTATGGCCAAAATGATGAAAATGACAATATTACTATAAATCCAATGAATAAACAAGTTGAAACTGCTCTAATATGCTGAATCAATATTGTATGTGGTTGATCAGTGAAAGTACGAGTTAGTTCTTGTGAAATATAAACATTTTTCCAAAATCAAGCTCGGTTTCTCGTCTGGAGCACGTTTATGGCCACAAATGATGAAAATGACAATATTACTGTAAATCCAATGAATAATCAATTTGAAACTGCTTGAATATGCTGAATCAATATTGTATGTGGTTGATCAGTGAAAGTACGAGTTAGTTCTTGTGAAATATAAACATTTTTCCAAAATCAAGCTCGGTTTCTCGTCTGGAGCACGTTTATGGCCAAAATGATGAAAATGACAATATTACTCTAAATCCAATGAATAAACAAGCTGAAACTGCTCTAATATGCTGAATCAATATTGTATGTGGTTGATCAGTGAAAGTACGAGTTAGTTCTTGTGAAAAATAAACTTTCTTCCAAAATTGAGGTCGGTTTCTCGTTTGGAGCACGTTTTTGGCCACAAATGATGAAAATGACATTATTACTGTAAATCCAATGAATAAACAAGTTGAAACTGCTCTAATATGCTGAATCAATATTGAATGTGGTTGATCAGTTAAACTACGAGTTAGTTCTTGTGAAATATAAACTTTTGTCCAAAATTGAGTTCGGTTTCTCGTCTGGAGCACGTTTAGGCCACAAATGATGAAAATGACAATATTACTCTAAATCCAATGAATAAACAAGTTGAAACTGCTTGAATATGCTGAATCAATATTGTATGTGGTTGATCAGTGAAAGTACGAGTTAGTTCTTGTGAAATATAAACTATTTTCCAAAATTAAACTCAGTTTCTCGTCTGGAGCACGTTTTTGGCCACAAATGATGAAGATGACAATATTACTCTAAATCCAATGAATAAACAAGTTGAAACTGCTCTAATATGCTGAATCAATATTGTATGTGGTTGATCAGTGAAAGTACGAGTTAGTTCTTGTGAAAAATAAACTTTCTTCCAAAATTGAGGTCGGTTTCTCGTTTGGAGGACGTTTTTGGCCACAAATGATGAAAATGACATTATTACTGTAAATCCAATGAATAAACAAGTTGAAACTGCTCTAATATGCTGAATCAATATTGAATGTGGTTGATCAGTGAAACTTACGAGTTAGTTCTTGTGAAATATAAACTTTTGTCCAAAATTGAGTTCGGTTTCTCGTCTGGAGCACGTTTAGGCCACAAATGATGAAAATGACAATATTACTCTAAATCCAATGAATAAACAAGTTGAAACTGCTTTAATATGCTGAATCAATATTGTATGTGGTTGATCAGTGAAAGTACGAGTTAGTTCTTGTGAAATATAAACTTTCTTCCAAAATTGAGGTCGGTTTCTCGTCTGGAGCACGTTTTTGGCCACAAATGATGAAAATGACAATATTACTCTAAATCCAATGAATAAACAAGTTGAAACTGCTCTAATATGCTGAATCAATATTGTATGTGGTTGATCAGTGAAAGTAAGATTTTGTTCTTGGGAAATATAAACATTTTTCCAAAATCAAACTCAGTATCTCGTCTGGAGCACGTTTTTGGCCATAAATGATGAAAATGACAATATTACTATAAATCCAATGAATAAACAAGTTGAAACTGCTTGAATATGCTGAATCAATATTGTATGTGGTTGATCAGTGAAAGTACGAGTTAGTTCTTGTGAAATATAAACATTTTTCCAAAATCAAGCTCGGTTTCTCGTCTGGAGCACGTTTATGGCCAAAATGATGAAAATGACAATATTACTCTAAATCCAATGAATAAACAAGTTGAAACTGCTCTAAATATGCTGAATCAATATTGTATGTGGTTGATCAGTGAAAGTACGAGTTAGTTCTTGTGAAATATAAACTTTCTTCCAAAATTGAGGTCGGTTTCTCGTCTGGAGCACGTTTTTGGCCACAAATGATGAAAATGACAATATTACTCTAAATCCAATGAATAAACAAGTTGAAACTGCTCTAATATGCTGAATCAATATTGTATGTGGTTGATCAGTGAAAGTACGAGTTAGTTCTTGTGAAATATAAACATTTTTCCAAAATCAAGCTCGGTTTCTCGTCTGGAGCACGTTTATGGCCAAAATGATGAAAATGACAATATTACTCTAAATCCAATGAATAAACAAGTTGAAACTGCTCTAATATGCTGAATCAATATTGTATGTGGTTGATCAGTGAAAGTACGAGTTAGTTCTTGTGAAATATAAAAAATTTTCCAAAATCAAGCTCGGTTTCTCGTCTGGAGCACGTTTATGGCCAAAATGATGAAAATGACAATATTACTGTAAATCCAATGAATAAACAAGTTGAAACTGCTTGAATATGCTGAATCAATATTGTATGTGGTTGATCAGTGAAAGTACGAGTTAGTTCTTGTGAAAAATAAACTTTCTTCCAAAATTGAGGTCGGTTTCTCGTTTGGAGGACGTTTTTGGCCACAAATGATGAAAATGACATTATTACTGTAAATCCAATGAATAAACAAGTTGAAACTGCTCTAATATGCTGAATCAATATTGAATGTGGTTGATCAGTGAAACTACGAGTTAGTTCTTGTGAAATATAAACTTTTGTCCAAAATTGAGTTCGGTTTCTCGTCTGGAGCACGTTTTTGGCCACAAATGATGAAAATGACAATATTACTCTAAATCCAATGAATAAACAAGTTGAAACTGCTCTAATATGCTGAATCAATATTGTATTTGGTTGATCAGTGAAAGTACGAGTTAGTTCTTGTGAAAAATAAACTTTCTTCCAAAATTGAGGTCGGTTTCTCGTCTGGAGCACGTTTTTGGCCACAAATGATGAAGATGACACTATTACTCTAAATCCAATGAATAAACAAGTTGAAACTGCTCTAATATGCTGAATCAATATTGTATGTGGTTGATCAGTGAAAGTACGAGTTAGTTCTTGTGAAATATAAACATTTTTCCAAAATCAAGCTCGGTTTCTCGTCTGGAGCACGTTTTTGGCCATAAATGATGAAAATGACAATATTACTATAAATCCAATGAATAAACAAGTTGAAACTGCTTGAATATGCTGAATCAATATTGTATGTGGTTGATCAGTGAAAGTACGAGTTAGTTCTTGTGAAATATAAACTTTCTTCCAAAATTGAGGTCGGTTTCTCGTCTGGAGCACGTTTTTGGCCACAAATGATGAAAATGACAATATTACTCTAAATCCAATGAATAAACAAGTTGAAACTGCTCTAATATGCTGAATCAATATTGTATGTGGTTGATCAGTGAAAGTACGATTTTGTTCTTGGGAAATATAAACATTTTTCCAAAATCAAACTCAGTATCTCGTCTGGAGCACGTTTTTGGCCATAAATGATGAAAATGACAATATTACTATAAATCCAATGAATAAACAAGTTGAAACTGCTTGAATATGCTGAATAAATATTGTATGTGGTTGATCAGTGAAAGTACGAGTTAGTTCTTGTGAAATATAAACATTTTTCCAAAATCAAGCTCGGTTTCTCGTCTGGAGCACGTTTAAAGCCAAAATGATGAAAATGACAATATTACTGTAAATCCAAAGAATAAACAAGTTGAAACTGCTTGAATATGCTGAATCAATATTGTATGTGGTTGATCAGTGAAAGTACGATTTTGTTCTTGGGAAATATAAACATTTTTCCAAAATCAAACTCAGTATCTCGTCTGGAGCACGTTTTTGGCCATAAATGATGAAAATGACAATATTACTATAAATCCAATGAATAAACAAGTTGAAACTGCTTGAATATGCTGAATCAATATTGTATGTGGTTGATCAGTGAAAGTACGAGTTAGTTCTTGTGAAATATAAACTTTTGTCCAAAATTGAGTTCGGTTTCTCGTCTGGAGCACGTTTAGGCCACAAATGATGAAAATGAGAATATTACTCTAAATCCGATGAATAAACAAGTTGAAACTGCTTGAATATGCTGAATCAATATTGTATGTGGTTGATCAGTGAATGTACGAGTTAGTTCTTGTGAAATATAAACTTTCTTCCAAAATTGAGGTCGGTTTCTCGTCTGGAGCACGTTTTTGGCCACAAATGATGAAAATGACAATATTACTCTAAATCCAATGAATAAACAAGTTGAAACTGCTCTAATATGCTGAATCAATATTGTATGTGGTTGATCAGTGAAAGTACGATTTTGTTCTTGGGAAATATAAACATTTTTCCAAAATCAAACTCAGTATCTCGTCTGGAGCACGTTTTTGGCCATAAATGATGAAAATGACAATATTACTATAAATCCAATGAATAAACAAGTTGAAACTGCTTGAATATGCTGAATAAATATTGTATGTGGTTGATCAGTGAAAGTACGAGTTAGTTCTTGTGAAATATAAACATTTTTCCAAAATCAAGCTCGGTTTCTCGTCTGGAGCACGTTTAAAGCCAAAATGATGAAAATGACAATATTACTGTAAATCCAAAGAATAAACAAGTTGAAACTGCTTGAATATGCTGAATCAATATTGTATGTGGTTGATCAGTGAAAGTACGATTTTGTTCTTGGGAAATATAAACATTTTTCCAAAATCAAACTCAGTATCTCGTCTGGAGCACGTTTTTGGCCATAAATGATGAAAATGACAATATTACTATAAATCCAATGAATAAACAAGTTGAAACTGCTTGAATATGCTGAATCAATATTGTATGTGGTTGATCAGTGAAAGTACGAGTTAGTTCTTGTGAAATATAAACTTTCTTCCAAAACTGAGGTCGGTTTCTCGTCTGGAGCACGTTTTTGGCCACAAATGATGAAAATGACAATATTACTCTAAATCCAATGAATAAACAAGTTGAAACTGCTCTAATATGCTGAATCAATATTGTATTTGGTTGATCAGTGAAAGTACGAGTTAGTTCTTGTGAAAAATAAACTTTCTTCCAAAATTGAGGTCGGTTTCTCGTCTGGAGCACGTTTTTGGCCACAAATGATGAAGATGACACTATTACTCTAAATCCAATGAATAAACAAGTTGAAACTGCTCTAATATGCTGAATCAATATTGTATGTGGTTGATCAGTGAAAGTACGAGTTAGTTCTTGTGAAATATAAACATTTTTCCAAAATCAAGCTCGGTTTCTCGTCTGGAGCACGTTTATGGCCAAAATGATGAAAATGACAATATTACTCTAAATCCAATGAATAAACAAGTTGAAACTGCTCTAATATGCTGAATCAATATTGTATGTGGTTGATCAGTGAAAGTACGAGTTAGTTCTTGTGAAATATAAACTTTCTTCCAAAATTGAGGTCGGTTTCTCGTTTGGAGGACGTTTTTGGCCACAAATGATGAAAATGACATTATTACTGTAAATCCAATGAATAAACAAGTTGAAACTGCTCTAATATGCTGAATCAATATTGAATGTGGTTGATCAGTGAAACTACGAGTTAGTTCTTGTGAAATATAAACTTTTGTCCAAAATTGAGTTCGGTTTCTCGTCTGGAGCACGTTTAGGCCACAAATGATGAAAATGACAATATTACTCTAAATCCGATGAATAAACAAGTTGAAACTGCTTGAATATGCTGAATAAATATTGTATGTGGTTGATCAGTGAATGTACGAGTTAGTTCTTGTGAAATATAAACTTTCTTCCAAAATTGACGTCGGTTTCTCGTCTGGAGCACGTTTTTGGCCACAAATGATGAAAATGACAATATTACTCTAAATCCAATGAATAAACAAGTTGAAACTGCTCTAATATGCTGAATCAATATTGTATGTGGTTGATCAGTGAAAGTACGATTTTGTTCTTGGGAAATATAAACATTTTTCCAAAATCAAACTCAGTATCTCGTCTGGAGCACGTTTTTGGCCATAAATGATGAAAATGACAATATTACTATAAATCCAATGAATAAACAAGTTGAAACTGCTTGAATATGCTGAATAAATATTGTATGTGGTTGATCAGTGAAAGTACGAGTTAGTTCTTGTGAAATATAAACATTTTTCCAAAATCAAGCTCGGTTTCTCGTCTGGAGCACGTTTAAAGCCAAAATGATGAAAATGACAATATTACTGTAAATCCAAAGAATAAACAAGTTGAAACTGCTTGAATATGCTGAATCAATATTGTATGTGGTTGATCAGTGAAAGTACGATTTTGTTCTTGGGAAATATAAACATTTTTCCAAAATCAAACTCAGTATCTCGTCTGGAGCACGTTTTTGGCCATAAATGATGAAAATGACAATATTACTATAAATCCAATGAATAAACAAGTTGAAACTGCTTGAATATGCTGAATCAATATTGTATGTGGTTGATCAGTGAAAGTACGAGTTAGTTCTTGTGAAATATAAACTTTCTTCCAAAATTGAGGTCGGTTTCTCGTCTGGAGCACGTTTTTGGCCACAAATGATGAAAATGACATTATTACTGTAAATCCAATGAATAAACAAGTTGAAACTGCTCTAATATGCTGAATCAATATTGAATGTGGTTGATCAGTGAAACTACGAGTTAGTTCTTGTGAAATATAAACTTTTGTCCAAAATTGAGTTCGGTTTCTCGTCTGGAGCACGTTTAGGCCACAAATGATGAAAATGACAATATTACTCTAAATCCAATGAATAAACAAGTTGAAACTGCTTTAATATGCTGAATCAATATTGTATGTGGTTGATCAGTGAAAGTACGAGTTAGTTCTTGTGAAATATAAACTTTCTTCCAAAATTGAGGTCGGTTTCTCGTCTGGAGCACGTTTTTGGCCACAAATGATGAAAATGACAATATTACTCTAAATCCAATGAATAAACAAGTTGAAACTGCTCTAATATGCTGAATCAATATTGTATGTGGTTGATCAGTGAAAGTAAGATTTTGTTCTTGGGAAATATAAACATTTTTCCAAAATCAAACTCAGTATCTCGTCTGGAGCACGTTTTTGGCCATAAATTATGAAAATGACAATATTACTATAAATCCAATGAATAAACAAGTTGAAACTGCTTGAATATGCTGAATCAATATTGTATGTGGTTGATCAGTGAAAGTACGAGTTAGTTCTTGTGAAATATAAACTTTCTTCCAAAACTGAGGTCGGTTTCTCGTCTGGAGCACGTTTTTGGCCACAAATGATGAAAATGACAATATTACTCTAAATCCAATGAATAAACAAGTTGAAACTGCTCTAATATGCTGAATCAATATTGTATGTGGTTGATCAGTGAAAGTACGAGTTAGTTCTTGTGAAATATAAACTATTTTCCAAAATTAAACTCAGTTTCTCGTCTGGAGCACGTTTTTGGCCACAAATGATGAAGATGACAATATTACTCTAAATCCAATGAATAAACAAGTTGAAACTGCTCTAATATGCTGAATCAATATTGTATGTGGTTGATCAGTGAAAGTACGAGTTAGTTCTTGTGAAAAATAAACTTTCTTCCAAAATTGAGGTCGGTTTCTCGTTTGGAGGACGTTTTTGGCCACAAATGATGAAAATGACATTATTACTGTAAATCCAATGAATAAACAAGTTGAAACTGCTCTAATATGCTGAATCAATATTGAATGTGGTTGATCAGTGAAACTACGAGTTAGTTCTTGTGAAATATAAACTTTTGTCCAAAATTGAGTTCGGTTTCTCGTCTGGAGCACGTTTAGGCCACAAATGATGAAAATGACAATATTACTCTAAATCCAATGAATAAACAAGTTGAAACTGCTTTAATATGCTGAATCAATATTGTATGTGGTTGATCAGTGAAAGTACGAGTTAGTTCTTGTGAAATATAAACTTTCTTCCAAAATTGAGGTCGGTTTCTCGTCTGGAGCACGTTTTTGGCCACAAATGATGAAAATGACAATATTACTCTAAATCCAATGAATAAACAAGTTGAAACTGCTCTAATATGCTGAATCAATACTGTATGTGGTTGATCAGTGAAAGTAAGATTTTGTTCTTGGGAAATATAAACATTTTTCCAAAATCAAACTCAGTATCTCGTCTGGAGCACGTTTTTGGCCATAAATGATGAAAATGACAATATTACTATAAATCCAATGAATAAACAAGTTGAAACTGCTTGAATATGCTGAATCAATATTGTATGTGGTTGATCAGTGAAAGTACGAGTTAGTTCTTGTGAAATATAAACATTTTTCCAAAATCAAGCTCGGTTTCTCGTCTGGAGCACGTTTATGGCCAAAATGATTAAAATGACAATATTACTCTAAATCCAATGAATAAACAAGTTGAAACTGCTCTAAATATGCTGAATAAATATTGTATGTGGTTGATCAGTGAAAGTACGAGTTAGTTCTTGTGAAATATAAACTTTCTTCCAAAATTGAGGTCGGTTTCTCGTCTGGAGCACTTTTTTGGCCACAAATGATGAAAATGACAATATTACTCTAAATCCAATGAATAAACAAGTTGAAACTGCTCTAATATGCTGAATCAATATTGTATGTGGTTGATCAGTGAAAGTACGATTTTGTTCTTGGGAAATATAAACATTTTTCCAAAATCAAACTCAGTATCTCGTCTGGAGCACGTTTTTGGCCATAAATGATGAAAATGACAATATTACTATAAATCCAATGAATAAACAAGTTGAAACTGCTTGAATATGCTGAATAAATATTGTATGTGGTTGATCAGTGAAAGTACGAGTTAGTTCTTGTGAAATATAAACATTTTTCCAAAATCAAGCTCGGTTTCTCGTCTGGAGCACGTTTTTGGCCACAAATGATGAAAATGACAATATTACTCTAAATCCAATGAATAAACAAGTTGAAACTGCTCTAATATGCTGAATCAATATTGTATTTGGTTGATCAGTGAAAGTACGATTTTGTTCTTGGGAAATATAAACATTTTTCCAAAATCAAACTCAGTATCTCGTCTGGAGCACGTTTTTGGCCATAAATGATGAAAATGACAATATTACTATAAATCCAATGAATAAACAAGTTGAAACTGCTTGAATATGCTGAATCAATATTGTATGTGGTTGATCAGTGAAAGTACGAGTTAGTTCTTGTGAAATATAAACTTTCTTCCAAAATTGAGGTCGGTTTCTCGTCTGGAGCACGTTTTTGGCCACAAATGATGAAAATGACATTATTACTGTAAATCCAATGAATAAACAAGTTGAAACTGCTCTAATATGCTGAATCAATATTGAATGTGGTTGATCAGTGAAACTACGAGTTAGTTCTTGTGAAATATAAACTTTTGTCCAAAATTGAGTTCGGTTTCTCGTCTGGAGCACGTTTAGGCCACAAATGATGAAAATGACAATATTACTCTAAATCCAATGAATAAACAAGTTGAAACTGCTTTAATATGCTGAATCAATATTGTATGTGGTTGATCAGTGAAAGTACGAGTTAGTTCTTGTGAAATATAAACTTTCTTCCAAAATTGAGGTCGGTTTCTCGTCTGGAGCACGTTTTTGGCCACAAATGATGAAAATGACAATATTACTCTAAATCCAATGAATAAACAAGTTGAAACTGCTCTAATATGCTGAATCAATATTGTATGTGGTTGATCAGTGAAAGTAAGATTTTGTTCTTGGGAAATATAAACATTTTTCCAAAATCAAACTCAGTATCTCGTCTGGAGCACGTTTTTGGCCATAAATGATGAAAATGACAATATTACTATAAATCCAATGAATAAACAAGTTGAAACTGCTTGAATATGCTGAATCAATATTGTATGTGGTTGATCAGTGAAAGTACGAGTTAGTTCTTGTGAAATATAAACATTTTTCCAAAATCAAGCTCGGTTTCTCGTCTGGAGCACGTTTATGGCCAAAATGATGAAAATGACAATATTACTCTAAATCCAATGAATAAACAAGTTGAAACTGCTCTAAATATGCTGAATCAATATTGTATGTGGTTGATCAGTGAAAGTACGAGTTAGTTCTTGTGAAATATAAACTTTCTTCCAAAATTGAGGTCGGTTTCTCGTCTGGAGCACGTTTTTGGCCACAAATGATGAAAATGACAATATTACTCTAAATCCAATGAATAAACAAGTTGAAACTGCTCTAATATGCTGAATCAATATTGTATGTGGTTGATCAGTGAAAGTACGAGTTAGTTCTTGTGAAATATAAACATTTTTCCAAAATCAAGCTCGGTTTCTCGTCTGGAGCACGTTTATGGCCAAAATGATGAAAATGACAATATTACTCTAAATCCAATGAATAAACAAGTTGAAACTGCTCTAATATGCTGAATCAATATTGTATGTGGTTGATCAGTGAAAGTACGAGTTAGTTCTTGTGAAAAATAAACTTTCTTCCAAAATTGAGGTCGGTTTCTCGTTTGGAGGACGTTTTTGGCCACAAATGATGAAAATGACATTATTACTGTAAATCCAATGAATAAACAAGTTGAAACTGCTCTAATATGCTGAATCAATATTGAATGTGGTTGATCAGTGAAACTACGAGTTAGTTCTTGTGAAATATAAACTTTTGTCCAAAATTGAGTTCGGTTTCTCGTCTGGAGCACGTTTAGGCCACAAATGATGAAAATGACAATATTACTCTAAATCCGATGAATAAACAAGTTGAAACTGCTTGAATATGCTGAATCAATATTGTATGTGGTTGATCAGTGAAAGTACGAGTTAGTTCTTGTGAAATATAAACTTTCTTCCAAAATTGAGGTCGGTTTCTCGTCTGGAGCACGTTTTTGGCCACAAATGATGAAAATGACAATATTACTCTAAATCCAATGAATAAACAAGTTGAAACTGCTCTAATATGCTGAATCAATATTGTATGTGGTTGATCAGTGAAAGTACGATTTTGTTCTTGGGAAATATAAACATTTTTCCAAAATCAAACTCAGTATCTCGTCTGGAGCACGTTTTTGGCCATAAATGATGAAAATGACAATATTACTATAAATCCAATGAATAAACAAGTTGAAACTGCTTGAATATGCTGAATAAATATTGTATGTGGTTGATCAGTGAAAGTACGAGTTAGTTCTTGTGAAATATAAACATTTTTCCAAAATCAAGCTCGGTTTCTCGTCTGGAGCACGTTTAAAGCCAAAATGATGAAAATGACAATATTACTGTAAATCCAAAGAATAAACAAGTTGAAACTGCTTGAATATGCTGAATCAATATTGTATGTGGTTGATCAGTGAAAGTACGATTTTGTTCTTGGGAAATATAAACATTTTTCCAAAATCAAACTCAGTATCTCGTCTGGAGCACGTTTTTGGCCATAAATGATGAAAATGACAATATTACTATAAATCCAATGAATAAACAAGTTGAAACTGCTTGAATATGCTGAATCAATATTGTATGTGGTTGATCAGTGAAAGTACGAGTTAGTTCTTGTGAAATATAAACTTTTGTCCAAAATTGAGTTCGGTTTCTCGTCTGGAGCACGTTTAGGCCACAAATGATGAAAATGAGAATATTACTCTAAATCCGATGAATAAACAAGTTGAAACTGCTTGAATATGCTGAATCAATATTGTATGTGGTTGATCAGTGAATGTACGAGTTAGTTCTTGTGAAATATAAACTTTCTTCCAAAATTGAGGTCGGTTTCTCGTCTGGAGCACGTTTTTGGCCACAAATGATGAAAATGACAATATTACTCTAAATCCAATGAATAAACAAGTTGAAACTGCTCTAATATGCTGAATCAATATTGTATGTGGTTGATCAGTGAAAGTACGATTTTGTTCTTGGGAAATATAAACATTTTTCCAAAATCAAACTCAGTATCTCGTCTGGAGCACGTTTTTGGCCATAAATGATGAAAATGACAATATTACTATAAATCCAATGAATAAACAAGTTGAAACTGCTTGAATATGCTGAATAAATATTGTATGTGGTTGATCAGTGAAAGTGCAAGTTAGTTCTTGTGAAATATAAACATTTTTCCAAAATCAAGCTCGGTTTCTCGTCTGGAGCACGTTTAAAGCCAAAATGATGAAAATGACAATATTACTGTAAATCCAAAGAATAAACAAGTTGAAACTGCTTGAATATGCTGAATCAATATTGTATGTGGTTGATCAGTGAAAGTACGATTTTGTTCTTGGGAAATATAAACATTTTTCCAAAATCAAACTCAGTATCTCGTCTGGAGCACGTTTTTGGCCATAAATGATGAAAATGACAATATTACTATAAATCCAATGAATAAACAAGTTGAAACTGCTTGAATATGCTGAATCAATATTGTATGTGGTTGATCAGTGAAAGTACGAGTTAGTTCTTGTGAAATATAAACTTTCTTCCAAAACTGAGGTCGGTTTCTCGTCTGGAGCACGTTTTTGGCCACAAATGATGAAAATGACAATATTACTCTAAATCCAATGAATAAACAAGTTGAAACTGCTCTAATATGCTGAATCAATATTGTATTTGGTTGATCAGTGAAAGTACGAGTTAGTTCTTGTGAAAAATAAACTTTCTTCCAAAATTGAGGTCGGTTTCTCGTCTGGAGCACGTTTTTGGCCACAAATGATGAAGATGACACTATTACTCTAAATCCAATGAATAAACAAGTTGAAACTGCTCTAATATGCTGAATCAATATTGTATGTGGTTGATCAGTGAAAGTACGATTTTGTTCTTGGGAAATATAAACATTTTTCCAAAATCAAACTCAGTATCTCGTCTGGAGCACGTTTTTGGCCATAAATGATGAAAATGACAATATTACTATAAATCCAATGAATAAACAAGTTGAAACTGCTTGAATATGCTGAATAAATATTGTATGTGGTTGATCAGTGAAAGTACGAGTTAGTTCTTGTGAAATATAAACATTTTTCCAAAATCAAGCTCGGTTTCTCGTCTGGAGCACGTTTAAAGCCAAAATGATGAAAATGACAATATTACTGTAAATCCAAAGAATAAACAAGTTGAAACTGCTTGAATATGCTGAATCAATATTGTATGTGGTTGATCAGTGAAAGTACGATTTTGTTCTTGGGAAATATAAACATTTTTCCAAAATCAAACTCAGTATCTCGTCTGGAGCACGTTTTTGGCCATAAATGATGAAAATGACAATATTACTATAAATCCAATGAATAAACAAGTTGAAACTGCTTGAATATGCTGAATCAATATTGTATGTGGTTGATCAGTGAAAGTACGAGTTAGTTCTTGTGAAATATAAACTTTCTTCCAAAACTGAGGTCGGTTTCTCGTCTGGAGCACGTTTTTGGCCACAAATGATGAAAATGACAATATTACTCTAAATCCAATGAATAAACAAGTTGAAACTGCTCTAATATGCTGAATCAATATTGTATTTGGTTGATCAGTGAAAGTACGAGTTAGTTCTTGTGAAAAATAAACTTTCTTCCAAAATTGAGGTCGGTTTCTCGTCTGGAGCACGTTTTTGGCCACAAATGATGAAGATGACACTATTACTCTAAATCCAATGAATAAACAAGTTGAAACTGCTCTAATATGCTGAATCAATATTGTATGTGGTTGATCAGTGAAAGTACGAGTTAGTTCTTGTGAAATATAAACATTTTTCCAAAATCAAGCTCGGTTTCTCGTCTGGAGCACGTTTATGGCCAAAATGATGAAAATGACAATATTACTCTAAATCCAATGAATAAACAAGTTGAAACTGCTCTAATATGCTGAATCAATATTGTATGTGGTTGATCAGTGAAAGTACGAGTTAGTTCTTGTGAAATATAAACTTTCTTCCAAAATTGAGGTCGGT
Source organism: Lipophrys pholis (assembly GCF_963383615.2). Taxonomy (NCBI): domain Eukaryota; kingdom Metazoa; phylum Chordata; class Actinopteri; order Blenniiformes; family Blenniidae; genus Lipophrys; species Lipophrys pholis. Next base: position 393,684 of record NC_137641.1, on the reverse strand, counting down.
TTCTCGTTTGGAGGACGTTTTTGGCCACAAATGATGAAAATGACATTATTACTGTAAATCCAATGAATAAACAAGTTGAAACTGCTCTAATATGCTGAATCAATATTGAATGTGGTTGATCAGTGAAACTACGAGTTAGTTCTTGTGAAATATAAACTTTTGTCCAAAATTGAGTTCGGTTTCTCGTCTGGAGCACGTTTAGGCCACAAATGATGAAAATGACAATATTACTCTAAATCCGATGAATAAACAAGTTGAAACTGCTTGAATATGCTGAATAAATATTGTATGTGGTTGATCAGTGAATGTACGAGTTAGTTCTTGTGAAATATAAACTTTCTTCCAAAATTGAGGTCGGTTTCTCGTCTGGAGCACGTTTTTGGCCACAAATGATGAAAATGACAATATTACTCTAAATCCAATGAATAAACAAGTTGAAACTGCTCTAATATGCTGAATCAATATTGTATGTGGTTGATCAGTGAAAGTACGATTTTGTTCTTGGGAAATATAAACATTTTTCCAAAATCAAACTCAGTATCTCGTCTGGAGCACGTTTTTGGCCATAAATGATGAAAATGACAATATTACTATAAATCCAATGAATAAACAAGTTGAAACTGCTTGAATATGCTGAATAAATATTGTATGTGGTTGATCAGTGAAAGTACGAGTTAGTTCTTGTGAAATATAAACATTTTTCCAAAATCAAGCTCGGTTTCTCGTCTGGAGCACGTTTAAAGCCAAAATGATGAAAATGACAATATTACTGTAAATCCAAAGAATAAACAAGTTGAAACTGCTTGAATATGCTGAATCAATATTGTATGTGGTTGATCAGTGAAAGTACGATTTTGTTCTTGGGAAATATAAACATTTTTCCAAAATCAAACTCAGTATCTCGTCTGGAGCACGTTTTTGGCCATAAATGATGAAAATGACAATATTACTATAAATCCAATGAATAAACAAGTTGAAACTGCTTGAATATGCTGAATCAATATTGTATGTGGTTGATCAGTGAAAGTACGAGTTAGTTCTTGTGAAATATAAACTTTCTTCCAAAATTGAGGTCGGTTTCTCGTCTGGAGCACGTTTTTGGCCACAAATGATGAAAATGACATTATTACTGTAAATCCAATGAATAAACAAGTTGAAACTGCTCTAATATGCTGAATCAATATTGAATGTGGTTGATCAGTGAAACTACGAGTTAGTTCTTGTGAAATATAAACTTTTGTCCAAAATTGAGTTCGGTTTCTCGTCTGGAGCACGTTTAGGCCACAAATGATGAAAATGACAATATTACTCTAAATCCAATGAATAAACAAGTTGAAACTGCTTTAATATGCTGAATCAATATTGTATGTGGTTGATCAGTGAAAGTACGAGTTAGTTCTTGTGAAATATAAACTTTCTTCCAAAATTGAGGTCGGTTTCTCGTCTGGAGCACGTTTTTGGCCACAAATGATGAAAATGACAATATTACTCTAAATCCAATGAATAAACAAGTTGAAACTGCTCTAATATGCTGAATCAATATTGTATGTGGTTGATCAGTGAAAGTACGAGTTAGTTCTTGGGAAATATAAACATTTTTCCAAAATCAAACTCAGTATCTCGTCTGGAGCACGTTTTTGGCCATAAATGATGAAAATGACAATATTACTATAAATCCAATGAATAAACAAGTTGAAACTGCTTGAATATGCTGAATCAATATTGTATGTGGTTGATCAGTGAAAGTACGAGTTAGTTCTTGTGAAATATAAACTTTCTTCCAAAACTGAGGTCGGTTTCTCGTCTGGAGCACGTTTTTGGCCACAAATGATGAAAATGACAATATTACTCTAAATCCAATGAATAAACAAGTTGAAACTGCTCTAATATGCTGAATCAATATTGTATTTGGTTGATCAGTGAAAGTACGAGTTAGTTCTTGTGAAAATTAAACTTTCTTCCAAAATTGAGGTCGGTTTCTCGTCTGGAGCACGTTTTTGGCCACAAATGATGAAGATGACACTATTACTCTAAATCCAATGAATAAACAAGTTGAAACTGCTCTAATATGCTGAATCAATATTGTATGTGGTTGATCAGTGAAAGTACGAGTTAGTTCTTGTGAAATATAAACTATTTTCCAAAATTAAACTCAGTTTCTCGTCTGGAGCACGTTTTTGGCCACAAATGATGAAGATGACAATATTACTCTAAATCCAATGAATAAACAAGTTGAAACTGCTCTAATATGCTGAATCAATATTGTATGTGGTTGATCAGTGAAAGTACGAGTTAGTTCTTGTGAAAAATAAACTTTCTTCCAAAATTGAGGTCGGTTTCTCGTTTGGAGGACGTTTTTGGCCACAAATGATGAAAATGACATTATTACTGTAAATCCAATGAATAAACAAGTTGAAACTGCTCTAATATGCTGAATCAATATTGAATGTGGTTGATCAGTGAAACTACGAGTTAGTTCTTGTGAAATATAAACTTTTGTCCAAAATTGAGTTCGGTTTCTCGTCTGGAGCACGTTTAGGCCACAAATGATGAAAATGACAATATTACTCTAAATCCAATGAATAAACAAGTTGAAACTGCTTTAATATGCTGAATCAATATTGTATGTGGTTGATCAGTGAAAGTACGAGTTAGTTCTTGTGAAATATAAACTTTCTTCCAAAATTGAGGTCGGTTTCTCGTCTGGAGCACGTTTTTGGCCACAAATGATGAAAATGACAATATTACTCTAAATCCAATGAATAAACAAGTTGAAACTGCTCTAATATGCTGAATCAATACTGTATGTGGTTGATCAGTGAAAGTAAGATTTTGTTCTTGGGAAATATAAACATTTTTCCAAAATCAAACTCAGTATCTCGTCTGGAGCACGTTTTTGGCCATAAATGATGAAAATGACAATATTACTATAAATCCAATGAATAAACAAGTTGAAACTGCTTGAATATGCTGAATCAATATTGTATGTGGTTGATCAGTGAAAGTACGAGTTAGTTCTTGTGAAATATAAACATTTTTCCAAAATCAAGCTCGGTTTCTCGTCTGGAGCACGTTTATGGCCAAAATGATTAAAATGACAATATTACTCTAAATCCAATGAATAAACAAGTTGAAACTGCTCTAAATATGCTGAATCAATATTGTATGTGGTTGATCAGTGAAAGTACGAGTTAGTTCTTGTGAAATATAAACTTTCTTCCAAAATTGAGGTCGGTTTCTCGTCTGGAGCACGTTTTTGGCCACAAATGATGAAAATGACAATATTACTCTAAATCCAATGAATAAACAAGTTGAAACTGCTCTAATATGCTGAATCAATATTGTATGTGGTTGATCAGTGAAAGTACGAGTTAGTTCTTGTGAAATATAAACATTTTTCCAAAATCAAGCTCGGTTTCTCGTCTGGAGCACGTTTATGGCCAAAATGATGAAAATGACAATATTACTCTAAATCCAATGAATAAACAAGTTGAAACTGCTCTAATATGCTGAATCAATATTGTATGTGGTTGATCAGTGAAAGTACGAGTTAGTTCTTGTGAAATATAAAAAATTTTCCAAAATCAAGCTCGGTTTCTCGTCTGGAGCACGTTTATGGCCAAAATGATGAAAATGACAATATTACTGTAAATCCAATGAATAAACAAGTTGAAACTGCTTGAATATGCTGAATCAATATTGTATGTGGTTGATCAGTGAAAGTACGAGTTAGTTCTTGTGAAAAATAAACTTTCTTCCAAAATTGAGGTCGGTTTCTCGTTTGGAGGACGTTTTTGGCCACAAATGATGAAAATGACATTATTACTGTAAATCCAATGAATAAACAAGTTGAAACTGCTCTAATATGCTGAATCAATATTGAATGTGGTTGATCAGTGAAACTACGAGTTAGTTCTTGTGAAATATAAACTTTTGTCCAAAATTGAGTTCGGTTTCTCGTCTGGAGCACGTTTAGGCCACAAATGATGAAAATGACAATATTACTCTAAATCCGATGAATAAACAAGTTGAAACTGCTTGAATATGCTGAATCAATATTGTATGTGGTTGATCAGTGAAAGTACGAGTTAGATCTTGTGAAATATAAACTTTCTTCCAAAACTGAGGTCGTTTTCTCGTCTGGAGCACGTTTTTGGCCACAAATGATGAAAATGACAATATTACTCTAAATCCAATGAATAAACAAGTTGAAACTGCTCTAATATGCTGAATCAATATTGTATTTAGTTGATCAGTGAAAGTACGAGTTAGTTCTTGTGAAAAATAAACTTTCTTCCAAAATTGAGGTCGGTTTCTCGTCTGGAGCACGTTTTTGGCCACAAATGATGAAGATGACACTATTACTCTAAATCCAATGAATAAACAAGTTGAAACTGCTCTAATATGCTGAATCAATATTGTATGTGGTTGATCAGTGAAAGTACGAGTTAGTTCTTGTGAAATATAAACATTTTTCCAAAATCAAGCTCGGTTTCTCGTCTGGAGCACGTTTATGGCCAAAATGATGAAAATGACAATATTACTCTAAATCCAATGAATAAACAAGTTGAAACTGCTCTAATATGCTGAATCAATATTGTATGTGGTTGATCAGTGAAAGTACGATTTTGTTCTTGGGAAATATAAACATTTTTCCAAAATCAAACTCAGTATCTCGTCTGGAGCACGTTTTTGGCCATAAATGATGAAAATGACAATATTACTATAAATCCAATGAATAAACAAGTTGAAACTGCTTGAATATGCTGAATAAATATTGTATGTGGTTGATCAGTGAAAGTACGAGTTAGTTCTTGTGAAATATAAACATTTTTCCAAAATCAAGCTCGGTTTCTCGTCTGGAGCACGTTTAAAGCCAAAATGATGAAAATGACAATATTACTGTAAATCCAAAGAATAAACAAGTTGAAACTGCTTGAATATGCTGAATCAATATTGTATGTGGTTGATCAGTGAAAGTACGATTTTGTTCTTGGGAAATATAAACATTTTTCCAAAATCAAACTCAGTATCTCGTCTGGAGCACGTTTTTGGCCATAAATGATGAAAATGACAATATTACTATAAATCCAATGAATAAACAAGTTGAAACTGCTTGAATATGCTGAATCAATATTGTATGTGGTTGATCAGTGAAAGTACGAGTTAGTTCTTGTGAAATATAAACTTTCTTCCAAAACTGAGGTCGGTTTCTCGTCTGGAGCACGTTTTTGGCCACAAATGATGAAAATGACAATATTACTCTAAATCCAATGAATAAACAAGTTGAAACTGCTCTAATATGCTGAATCAATATTGTATTTGGTTGATCAGTGAAAGTACGAGTTAGTTCTTGTGAAAAATAAACTTTCTTCCAAAATTGAGGTCGGTTTCTCGTCTGGAGCACGTTTTTGGCCACAAATGATGAAGATGACACTATTACTCTAAATCCAATGAATAAACAAGTTGAAACTGCTCTAATATGCTGAATCAATATTGTATGTGGTTGATCAGTGAAAGTACGAGTTAGTTCTTGTGAAATATAAACATTTTTCCAAAATCAAGCTCGGTTTCTCGTCTGGAGCACGTTTATGGCCAAAATGATGAAAATGACAATATTACTATAAATCCAATGAATAAACAAGTTGAAACTGCTCTAATATGCTGAATCAATATTGTATGTGGTTGATCAGTGAAAGTACGAGTTAGTTCTTGTGAAATATAAACTTTCTTCCAAAATTGAGGTCGGTTTCTCGTTTGGAGGACGTTTTTGGCCACAAATGATGAAAATGACATTATTACTGTAAATCCAATGAATAAACAAGTTGAAACTGCTCTAATATGCTGAATCAATATTGAATGTGGTTGATCAGTGAAACTACGAGTTAGTTCTTGTGAAATATAAACTTTTGTCCAAAATTGAGTTCGGTTTCTCGTCTGGAGCACGTTTAGGCCACAAATGATGAAAATGACAATATTACTCTAAATCCGATGAATAAACAAGTTGAAACTGCTTGAATATGCTGAATCAATATTGTATGTGGTTGATCAGTGAATGTACGAGTTAGTTCTTGTGAAATATAAACTTTCTTCCAAAATTGAGGTCGGTTTCTCGTCTGGAGCACGTTTTTGGCCACAAATGATGAAAATGACAATATTACTCTAAATCCAATGAATAAACAAGTTGAAACTGCTCTAATATGCTGAATCAATATTGTATGTGGTTGATCAGTGAAAGTACGATTTTGTTCTTGGGAAATATAAACATTTTTCCAAAATCAAACTCAGTATCTCGTCTGGAGCACGTTTTTGGCCATAAATGATGAAAATGACAATATTACTATAAATCCAATGAATAAACAAGTTGAAACTGCTTGAATATGCTGAATAAATATTGTATGTGGTTGATCAGTGAAAGTACGAGTTAGTTCTTGTGAAATATAAACATTTTTCCAAAATCAAGCTCGGTTTCTCGTCTGGAGCACGTTTAAAGCCAAAATGATGAAAATGACAATATTACTGTAAATCCAAAGAATAAACAAGTTGAAACTGCTTGAATATGCTGAATCAATATTGTATGTGGTTGATCAGTGAAAGTACGATTTTGTTCTTGGGAAATATAAACATTTTTCCAAAATCAAACTCAGTATCTCGTCTGGAGCACGTTTTTGGCCATAAATGATGAAAATGACAATATTACTATAAATCCAATGAATAAACAAGTTGAAACTGCTCTAAATATGCTGAATCAATATTGTATGTGGTTGATCAGTGAAAGTACGAGTTAGTTCTTGTGAAATATAAACATTTTTCCAAAATCAAGCTCGGTTTCTCGTCTGGAGCACGTTTTTGGCCACAAATGATGAAAATGACAATATTACTCTAAATCCAATGAATAAACAAGTTGAAACTGCTCTAATATGCTGAATCAATATTGTATGTGGTTGATCAGTGAAAGTACGATTTTGTTCTTGGGAAATATAAACATTTTTCCAAAATCAAACTCAGTATCTCGTCTGGAGCACGTTTCTGGCCACAAATGATGAAAATGACAATATTACTATAAATCCAATGAATAAACAAGTTGAAACTGCTTGAATATGCTGAATCAATATTGTATGTGGTTGATCAGTGAAAGTACGAGTTAGTTCTTGTGAAATATAAACATTTTTCCAAAATCAAGCTCGGTTTCTCGTCTGGAGCACGTTTATGGCCAAAATGATTAAAATGACAATATTACTCTAAATCCAATGAATAAACAAGTTGAAACTGCTCTAAATATGCTGAATCAATATTGTATGTGGTTGATCAGTGAAAGTACGAGTTAGTTCTTGTGAAATATAAACTTTCTTCCAAAATTGAGGTCGGTTTCTCGTCTGGAGCACGTTTTTGGCCACAAATGATGAAAATGACAATATTACTCTAAATCCAATGAATAAACAAGTTGAAACTGCTCTAATATGCTGAATCAATATTGTATGTGGTTGATCAGTGAAAGTACGAGTTAGTTCTTGTGAAATATAAACATTTTTCCAAAATCAAGCTCGGTTTCTCGTCTGGAGCACGTTTATGGCCAAAATGATGAAAATGACAATATTACTCTAAATCCAATGAATAAACAAGTTGAAACTGCTCTAATATGCTGAATCAATATTGTATGTGGTTGATCAGTGAAAGTACGAGTTAGTTCTTGTGAAATATAAAAATATTTCCAAAATCAAGCTCGGTTTCTCGTCTGGAGCACGTTTATGGCCAAAATGATGAAAATGACAATATTACTGTAAATCCAATGAATAAACAAGTTGAAACTGCTTGAATATGCTGAATCAATATTGTATGTGGTTGATCAGTGAAAGTACGAGTTAGTTCTTGTGAAAAATAAACTTTCTTCCAAAATTGAGGTCGGTTTCTCGTTTGGAGGACGTTTTTGGCCACAAATGATGAAAATGACATTATTACTGTAAATCCAATGAATAAACAAGTTGAAACTGCTCTAATATGCTGAATCAATATTGAATGTGGTTGATCAGTGAAACTACGAGTTAGTTCTTGTGAAATATAAACTTTTGTCCAAAATTGAGTTCGGTTTCTCGTCTGGAGCACGTTTAGGCCACAAATGATGAAAATGACAATATTACTCTAAATCCGATGAATAAACAAGTTGAAACTGCTTGAATATGCTGAATCAATATTGTATGTGGTTGATCAGTGAAAGTACGAGTTAGTTCTTGTGAAATATAAACTTTCTTCCAAAATTGAGGTCGGTTTCTCGTCTGGAGCACGTTTTTGGCCACAAATGATGAAAATGACAATATTACTCTAAATCCAATGAATAAACAAGTTGAAACTGCTCTAATATGCTGAATCAATATTGTATGTGGTTGATCAGTGAAAGTACGATTTTGTTCTTGGGAAATATAAACATTTTTCCAAAATCAAACTCAGTATCTCGTCTGGAGCACGTTTTTGGCCATAAATGATGAAAATGACAATATTACTATAAATCCAATGAATAAACAAGTTGAAACTGCTTGAATATGCTGAATAAATATTGTATGTGGTTGATCAGTGAAAGTACGAGTTAGTTCTTGTGAAATATAAACATTTTTCCAAAATCAAGCTCGGTTTCTCGTCTGGAGCACGTTTAAAGCCAAAATGATGAAAATGACAATATTACTGTAAATCCAAAGAATAAACAAGTTGAAACTGCTTGAATATGCTGAATCAATATTGTATGTGGTTGATCAGTGAAAGTACGATTTTGTTCTTGGGAAATATAAACATTTTTCCAAAATCAAACTCAGTATCTCGTCTGGAGCACGTTTTTGGCCATAAATGATGAAAATGACAATATTACTATAAATCCAATGAATAAACAAGTTGAAACTGCTTGAATATGCTGAATCAATATTGTATGTGGTTGATCAGTGAAAGTACGAGTTAGTTCTTGTGAAATATAAACTTTCTTCCAAAACTGAGGTCGGTTTCTCGTCTGGAGCACGTTTTTGGCCACAAATGATGAAAATGACAATATTACTCTAAATCCAATGAATAAACAAGTTGAAACTGCTCTAATATGCTGAATCAATATTGTATTTGGTTGATCAGTGAAAGTACGAGTTAGTTCTTGTGAAAAATAAACTTTCTTCCAAAATTGAGGTCGGTTTCTCGTCTGGAGCACGTTTTTGGCCACAAATGATGAAGATGACACTATTACTCTAAATCCAATGAATAAACAAGTTGAAACTGCTCTAATATGCTGAATCAATATTGTATGTGGTTGATCAGTGAAAGTACGATTTTGTTCTTGGGAAATATAAACATTTTTCCAAAATCAAACTCAGTATCTCGTCTGGAGCACGTTTTTGGCCATAAATGATGAAAATGACAATATTACTATAAATCCAATGAATAAACAAGTTGAAACTGCTTGAATATGCTGAATAAATATTGTATGTGGTTGATCAGTGAAAGTACGAGTTAGTTCTTGTGAAATATAAACATTTTTCCAAAATCAAGCTCGGTTTCTCGTCTGGAGCACGTTTAAAGCCAAAATGATGAAAATGACAATATTACTGTAAATCCAAAGAATAAACAAGTTGAAACTGCTTGAATATGCTGAATCAATATTGTATGTGGTTGATCAGTGAAAGTACGATTTTGTTCTTGGGAAATATAAACATTTTTCCAAAATCAAACTCAGTATCTCGTCTGGAGCACGTTTTTGGCCATAAATGATGAAAATGACAATATTACTATAAATCCAATGAATAAACAAGTTGAAACTGCTCTAAATATGCTGAATCAATATTGTATGTGGTTGATCAGTGAAAGTACGAGTTAGTTCTTGTGAAAAATAAACTTTCTTCCAAAACTGAGGTCGGTTTCTCGTCTGGAGCACGTTTTTGGCCACAAATGATGAAAATGACAATATTACTCTAAATCCAATGAATAAACAAGTTGAAACTGCTCTAATATGCTGAATCAATATTGTATGTGGTTGATCAGTGAAAGTACGATTTTGTTCTTGGGAAATATAAACATTTTTCCAAAATCAAACTCAGTATCTCGTCTGGAGCACGTTTCTGGCCACAAATGATGAAAATGACAATATTACTATAAATCCAATGAATAAACAAGTTGAAACTGCTTGAATATGCTGAATCAATATTGTATGTGGTTGATCAGTGAAAGTACGAGTTAGTTCTTGTGAAATATAAACATTTTTCCAAAATCAAGCTCGGTTTCTCGTCTGGAGCACGTTTAAAGCCAAAATGATGAAAATGACAATATTACTGTAAATCCAATGAATAATCAAGTTGAAACTGCTTGAATATGCTGAATCAATATTGTATGTGGTTGATCAGTGAAAGTACGAGTTAGTTCTTGTGAAATATAAACTTTCTTCCAAAATTGAGGTCGGTTTCTCGTCTGGAGCACGTTTTTGGCCACAAATGATGAAGATGACACTATTACTCTAAATCCAATGAATAAACAAGTTGAAACTGCTCTAATATGCTGAATCAATATTGTATGTGGTTGATCAGTGAAAGTACGAGTTAGTTCTTGTGAAATATAAACATTTTTCCAAAATCAAGCTCGGTTTCTCGTCTGGAGCACGTTTATGGCCAAAATGATGAAAATGACAATATTACTCTAAATCCAATGAATAAACAAGTTGAAACTGCTCTAATATGCTGAATCAATATTGTATGTGGTTGATCAGTGAAAGTACGAGTTAGTTCTTGTGAAATATAAACTTTCTTCCAAAATTGAGGTCGGTTTCTCGTTTGGAGGACGTTTTTGGCCACAAATGATGAAAATGACATTATTACTGTAAATCCAATGAATAAACAAGTTGAAACTGCTCTAATATGCTGAATCAATATTGAATGTGGTTGATCAGTGAAACTACGAGTTAGTTCTTGTGAAATATAAACTTTTGTCCAAAATTGAGTTCGGTTTCTCGTCTGGAGCACGTTTAGGCCACAAATGATGAAAATGACAATATTACTCTAAATCCGATGAATAAACAAGTTGAAACTGCTTGAATATGCTGAATCAATATTGTATGTGGTTGATCAGTGAAAGTACGAGTTAGTTCTTGTGAAATATAAACTTTCTTCCAAAATTGAGGTCGGTTTCTCGTCTGGAGCACGTTTTTGGCCACAAATGATGAAAATGACAATATTACTCTAAATCCAATGAATAAACAAGTTGAAACTGCTCTAATATGCTGAATCAATATTGTATGTGGTTGATCAGTGAAAGTACGATTTTGTTCTTGGGAAATATAAACATTTTTCCAAAATCAAACTCAGTATCTCGTCTGGAGCACGTTTTTGGCCATAAATGATGAAAATGACAATATTACTATAAATCCAATGAATAAACAAGTTGAAACTGCTCTAATATGCTGAATCAATATTGTATGTGGTTGATCAGTGAAAGTACGAGTTAGTTCTTGTGAAAAATAAACTTTCTTCCAAAATTGAGGTCGGTTTCTCGTCTGGAGCACGTTTTTGGCCACAAATGATGAAGATGACAATATTACTCTAAATCCAATGAATAAACAAGTTGAAACTGCTCTAATATGCTGAATCAATATTGTATGTGGGTTGATCAGTGAAAGTACGAGTTAGTTCTTGTGAAATATAAACATTTTTCCAAAATTGAGGTCGGTTTCTCGTCTGGAGCACGTTTTTGGCCACAAATGATGAAAATGACAATATTACTCTAAATCCAATGAATAAACAAGTTGAAACTGCTCTAATATGCTGAATCAATATTGTATGTGGTTGATCAGTGAAAGTACGATTTTGTTCTTGGGAAATATAAACATTTTTCCAAAATCAAACTCAGTATCTCGTCTGGAGCACGTTTTTGGCCATAAATGATGAAAATGACAATATTACTATAAATCCAATGAATAAACAAGTTGAAACTGCTTGAATATGCTGAATAAATATTGTATGTGGTTGATCAGTGAAAGTACGAGTTAGTTCTTGTGAAATATAAACATTTTTCCAAAATCAAGCTCGGTTTCTCGTCTGGAGCACGTTTAAAGCCAAAATGATGAAAATGACAATATTACTGTAAATCCAAAGAATAAACAAGTTGAAACTGCTTGAATATGCTGAATCAATATTGTATGTGGTTGATCAGTGAAAGTACGATTTTGTTCTTGGGAAATATAAACATTTTTCCAAAATCAAACTCAGTATCTCGTCTGGAGCACGTTTTTGGCCATAAATGATGAAAATGACAATATTACTATAAATCCAATGAATAAACAAGTTGAAACTGCTTGAATATGCTGAATCAATATTGTATGTGGTTGATCAGTGAAAGTACGAGTTAGTTCTTGTGAAATATAAACTTTCTTCCAAAACTGAGGTCGGTTTCTCGTCTGGAGCACGTTTTTGGCCACAAATGATGAAAATGACAATATTACTCTAAATCCAATGAATAAACAAGTTGAAACTGCTCTAATATGCTGAATCAATATTGTATGTGGTTGATCAGTGAAAGTACGAGTTAGTTCTTGTGAAAAATAAACTTTCTTCCAAAATTGAGGTCGGTTTCTCGTCTGGAGCACGTTTTTGGCCACAAATGATGAAGATGACACTATTACTCTAAATCCAATGAATAAACAAGTTGAAACTGCTCTAATATGCTGAATCAATATTGTATGTGGTTGATCAGTGAAAGTACGATTTTGTTCTTGGGAAATATAAACATTTTTCCAAAATCAAACTCAGTATCTCGTCTGGAGCACGTTTTTGGCCATAAATGATGAAAATGACAATATTACTATAAATCCAATGAATAAACAAGTTGAAACTGCTTGAATATGCTGAATAAATATTGTATGTGGTTGATCAGTGAAAGTACGAGTTAGTTCTTGTGAAATATAAACATTTTTCCAAAATCAAACTCAGTATCTCGTCTGGAGCACGTTTTTGGCCATAAATGATGAAAATGACAATATTACTATAAATCCAATGAATAAACAAGTTGAAACTGCTCTAAATATGCTGAATCAATATTGTATGTGGTTGATCAGTGAAAGTACGAGTTAGTTCTTGTGAAAAATAAACTTTCTTCCAAAACTGAGGTCGGTTTCTCGTCTGGAGCACGTTTTTGGCCACAAATGATGAAAATGACAATATTACTCTAAATCCAATGAATAAACAAGTTGAAACTGCTCTAATATGCTGAATCAATATTGTATGTGGTTGATCAGTGAAAGTACGATTTTGTTCTTGGGAAATATAAACATTTTTCCAAAATCAAACTCAGTATCTCGTCTGGAGCACGTTTCTGGCCACAAATGATGAAAATGACAATATTACTATAAATCCAATGAATAAACAAGTTGAAACTGCTTGAATATGCTGAATCAATATTGTATGTGGTTGATCAGTGAAAGTACGAGTTAGTTCTTGTGAAATATAAACATTTTTCCAAAATCAAGCTCGGTTTCTCGTCTGGAGCACGTTTAAAGCCAAAATGATGAAAATGACAATATTACTGTAAATCCAATGAATAATCAAGTTGAAACTGCTTGAATATGCTGAATCAATATTGTATGTGGTTGATCAGTGAAAGTACGAGTTAGTTCTTGTGAAATATAAACTTTCTTCCAAAATTGAGGTCGGTTTCTCGTCTGGAGCACGTTTTTGGCCACAAATGATGAAGATGACACTATTACTCTAAATCCAATGAATAAACAAGTTGAAACTGCTCTAATATGCTGAATCAATATTGTATGTGGTTGATCAGTGAAAGTACGAGTTAGTTCTTGTGAAATATAAACATTTTTCCAAAATCAAGCTCGGTTTCTCGTCTGGAGCACGTTTATGGCCAAAATGATGAAAATGACAATATTACTCTAAATCCAATGAATAAACAAGTTGAAACTGCTCTAATATGCTGAATCAATATTGTATGTGGTTGATCAGTGAAAGTACGAGTTAGTTCTTGTGAAATATAAACTTTCTTCCAAAATTGAGGTCGGTTTCTCGTTTGGAGGACGTTTTTGGCCACAAATGATGAAAATGACATTATTACTGTAAATCCAATGAATAAACAAGTTGAAACTGCTCTAATATGCTGAATCAATATTGAATGTGGTTGATCAGTGAAACTACGAGTTAGTTCTTGTGAAATATAAACTTTTGTCCAAAATTGAGTTCGGTTTCTCGTCTGGAGCACGTTTAGGCCACAAATGATGAAAATGACAATATTACTCTAAATCCGATGAATAAACAAGTTGAAACTGCTTGAATATGCTGAATCAATATTGTATGTGGTTGATCAGTGAAAGTACGAGTTAGTTCTTGTGAAATATAAACTTTCTTCCAAAATTGAGGTCGGTTTCTCGTCTGGAGCACGTTTTTGGCCACAAATGATGAAAATGACAATATTACTCTAAATCCAATGAATAAACAAGTTGAAACTGCTCTAATATGCTGAATCAATATTGTATGTGGTTGATCAGTGAAAGTACGATTTTGTTCTTGGGAAATATAAACATTTTTCCAAAATCAAACTCAGTATCTCGTCTGGAGCACGTTTTTGGCCATAAATGATGAAAATGACAATATTACTATAAATCCAATGAATAAACAAGTTGAAACTGCTCTAATATGCTGAATCAATATTGTATGTGGTTGATCAGTGAAAGTACGAGTTAGTTCTTGTGAAAAATAAACTTTCTTCCAAAATTGAGGTCGGTTTCTCGTCTGGAGCACGTTTTTGGCCACAAATGATGAAGATGACAATATTACTCTAAATCCAATGAATAAACAAGTTGAAACTGCTCTAATATGCTGAATCAATATTGTATGTGGGTTGATCAGTGAAAGTACGAGTTAGTTCTTGTGAAATATAAACATTTTTCCAAAATTGAGGTCGGTTTCTCGTCTGGAGCACGTTTTTGGCCACAAATGATGAAAATGACAATATTACTCTAAATCCAATGAATAAACAAGTTGAAACTGCTCTAATATGCTGAATCAATATTGTATGTGGTTGATCAGTGAAAGTACGATTTTGTTCTTGGGAAATATAAACATTTTTCCAAAATCAAACTCAGTATCTCGTCTGGAGCACGTTTTTGGCCATAAATGATGAAAATGACAATATTACTATAAATCCAATGAATAAACAAGTTGAAACTGCTTGAATATGCTGAATAAATATTGTATGTGGTTGATCAGTGAAAGTACGAGTTAGTTCTTGTGAAATATAAACATTTTTCCAAAATCAAGCTCGGTTTCTCGTCTGGAGCACGTTTAAAGCCAAAATGATGAAAATGACAATATTACTGTAAATCCAAAGAATAAACAAGTTGAAACTGCTTGAATATGCTGAATCAATATTGTATGTGGTTGATCAGTGAAAGTACGATTTTGTTCTTGGGAAATATAAACATTTTTCCAAAATCAAACTCAGTATCTCGTCTGGAGCACGTTTTTGGCCATAAATGATGAAAATGACAATATTACTATAAATCCAATGAATAAACAAGTTGAAACTGCTTGAATATGCTGAATCAATATTGTATGTGGTTGATCAGTGAAAGTACGAGTTAGTTCTTGTGAAATATAAACTTTCTTCCAAAACTGAGGTCGGTTTCTCGTCTGGAGCACGTTTTTGGCCACAAATGATGAAAATGACAATATTACTCTAAATCCAATGAATAAACAAGTTGAAACTGCTCTAATATGCTGAATCAATATTGTATTTGGTTGATCAGTGAAAGTACGAGTTAGTTCTTGTGAAAAATAAACTTTCTTCCAAAATTGAGGTCGGTTTCTCGTCTGGAGCACGTTTTTGGCCACAAATGATGAAGATGACACTATTACTCTAAATCCAATGAATAAACAAGTTGAAACTGCTCTAATATGCTGAATCAATATTGTATGTGGTTGATCAGTGAAAGTACGATTTTGTTCTTGGGAAATATAAACATTTTTCCAAAATCAAACTCAGTATCTCGTCTGGAGCACGTTTTTGGCCATAAATGATGAAAATGACAATATTACTATAAATCCAATGAATAAACAAGTTGAAACTGCTTGAATATGCTGAATAAATATTGTATGTGGTTGATCAGTGAAAGTACGAGTTAGTTCTTGTGAAATATAAACATTTTTCCAAAATCAAGCTCGGTTTCTCGTCTGGAGCACGTTTAAAGCCAAAATGATGAAAATGACAATATTACTGTAAATCCAAAGAATAAACAAGTTGAAACTGCTTGAATATGCTGAATCAATATTGTATGTGGTTGATCAGTGAAAGTACGATTTTGTTCTTGGGAAATATAAACATTTTTCCAAAATCAAACTCAGTATCTCGTCTGGAGCACGTTTTTGGCCATAAATGATGAAAATGACAATATTACTATAAATCCAATGAATAAACAAGTTGAAACTGCTCTAAATATGCTGAATCAATATTGTATGTGGTTGATCAGTGAAAGTACGAGTTAGTTCTTGTGAAAAATAAACTTTCTTCCAAAACTGAGGTCGGTTTCTCGTCTGGAGCACGTTTTTGGCCACAAATGATGAAAATGACAATATTACTCTAAATCCAATGAATAAACAAGTTGAAACTGCTCTAATATGCTGAATCAATATTGTATGTGGTTGATCAGTGAAAGTACGATTTTGTTCTTGGGAAATATAAACATTTTTCCAAAATCAAACTCAGTATCTCGTCTGGAGCACGTTTCTGGCCACAAATGATGAAAATGACAATATTACTATAAATCCAATGAATAAACAAGTTGAAACTGCTTGAATATGCTGAATCAATATTGTATGTGGTTGATCAGTGAAAGTACGAGTTAGTTCTTGTGAAATATAAACATTTTTCCAAAATCAAGCTCGGTTTCTCGTCTGGAGCACGTTTAAAGCCAAAATGATGAAAATGACAATATTACTGTAAATCCAATGAATAATCAAGTTGAAACTGCTTGAATATGCTGAATCAATATTGTATGTGGTTGATCAGTGAAAGTACGAGTTAGTTCTTGTGAAATATAAACTTTCTTCCAAAATTGAGGTCGGTTTCTCGTCTGGAGCACGTTTTTGGCCACAAATGATGAAGATGACACTATTACTCTAAATCCAATGAATAAACAAGTTGAAACTGCTCTAATATGCTGAATCAATATTGTATGTGGTTGATCAGTGAAAGTACGAGTTAGTTCTTGTGAAATATAAACATTTTTCCAAAATCAAGCTCGGTTTCTCGTCTGGAGCACGTTTATGGCCAAAATGATGAAAATGACAATATTACTCTAAATCCAATGAATAAACAAGTTGAAACTGCTCTAATATGCTGAATCAATATTGTATGTGGTTGATCAGTGAAAGTACGAGTTAGTTCTTGTGAAATATAAACTTTCTTCCAAAATTGAGGTCGGTTTCTCGTTTGGAGGACGTTTTTGGCCACAAATGATGAAAATGACATTATTACTGTAAATCCAATGAATAAACAAGTTGAAACTGCTCTAATATGCTGAATCAATATTGAATGTGGTTGATCAGTGAAACTACGAGTTAGTTCTTGTGAAATATAAACTTTTGTCCAAAATTGAGTTCGGTTTCTCGTCTGGAGCACGTTTAGGCCACAAATGATGAAAATGACAATATTACTCTAAATCCGATGAATAAACAAGTTGAAACTGCTTGAATATGCTGAATCAATATTGTATGTGGTTGATCAGTGAAAGTACGAGTTAGTTCTTGTGAAATATAAACTTTCTTCCAAAATTGAGGTCGGTTTCTCGTCTGGAGCACGTTTTTGGCCACAAATGATGAAAATGACAATATTACTCTAAATCCAATGAATAAACAAGTTGAAACTGCTCTAATATGCTGAATCAATATTGTATGTGGTTGATCAGTGAAAGTACGATTTTGTTCTTGGGAAATATAAACATTTTTCCAAAATCAAACTCAGTATCTCGTCTGGAGCACGTTTTTGGCCATAAATGATGAAAATGACAATATTACTATAAATCCAATGAATAAACAAGTTGAAACTGCTCTAATATGCTGAATCAATATTGTATGTGGTTGATCAGTGAAAGTACGAGTTAGTTCTTGTGAAAAATAAACTTTCTTCCAAAATTGAGGTCGGTTTCTCGTCTGGAGCACGTTTTTGGCCACAAATGATGAAGATGACAATATTACTCTAAATCCAATGAATAAACAAGTTGAAACTGCTCTAATATGCTGAATCAATATTGTATGTGGGTTGATCAGTGAAAGTACGAGTTAGTTCTTGTGAAATATAAACATTTTTCCAAAATTGAGGTCGGTTTCTCGTCTGGAGCACGTTTTTGGCCACAAATGATGAAAATGACAATATTACTGTAAATCCAATGAATAATAAAGTTGAAACTGCTTGAATATGCTGAATCAATATTGCATGTGGTTGATCAGTGAAAGTACGAGTTAGTTCTTGTGAAATATAAACATTTTTCCAAAATCAAGCTCGGTTTCTCGTCTGGAGCACGTTTATGGCCAAAATGATGAAAATGACAATATTACTCTAAATCCAATGAATAAACAAGTTGAAACTGCTCTAATATGCTGAATCAATATTGTATGTGGTTGATCAGTGAAAGTACGAGTTAGTTCTTGTGAAATATAAAAAATTTTCCAAAATCAAGCTCGGTTTCTCGTCTGGAGCACGTTTATGGCCAAAATGATGAAAATGACAATATTACTGTAAATCCAATGAATAAACAAGTTGAAACTGCTTGAATATGCTGAATCAATATTGTATGTGGTTGATCAGTGAAAGTACGAGTTAGTTCTTGTGAAATATAAACATTTTTCCAAAATCAAGCTCGGTTTCTCGTCTGGAGCACGTTTATGGCCAAAATGATGAAAATGACAATATTACTATAAATCCAATGAATAAACAAGTTGAAACTGCTCTAATATGCTGAATCAATATTGTATGTGGTTGATCAGTGAAAGTACGAGTTAGTTCTTGTGAAATATAAACTATTTTCCAAAATCAAGCTCGGTTTCTCGTCTGGAGCACGTTTATGGCCAAAATGATGAAAATGACAATATTACTCTAAATCCAATGAATAAACAAGCTGAAACTGCTCTAATATGCTGAATCAATATTGTATGTGGTTGATCAGTGAAAGTACGAGTTAGTTCTTGTGAAAAATAAACTTTCTTCCAAAATTGAGGTCGGTTTCTCGTTTGGAGCACGTTTTTGGCCACAAATGATGAAAATGACATTATTACTGTAAATCCAATGAATAAACAAGTTGAAACTGCTCTAATATGCTGAATCAATATTGAATGTGGTTGATCAGTTAAACTACGAGTTAGTTCTTGTGAAATATAAACTTTTGTCCAAAATTGAGTTCGGTTTCTCGTCTGGAGCACGTTTAGGCCACAAATGATGAAAATGACAATATTACTCTAAATCCAATGAATAAACAAGTTGAAACTGCTTGAATATGCTGAATCAATATTGTATGTGGTTGATCAGTGAAAGTACGAGTTAGTTCTTGTGAAATATAAACTATTTTCCAAAATTAAACTCAGTTTCTCGTCTGGAGCACGTTTTTGGCCACAAATGATGAAGATGACAATATTACTCTAAATCCAATGAATAAACAAGTTGAAACTGCTCTAATATGCTGAATCAATATTGTATGTGGTTGATCAGTGAAAGTACGAGTTAGTTCTTGTGAAAAATAAACTTTCTTCCAAAATTGAGGTCGGTTTCTCGTTTGGAGGACGTTTTTGGCCACAAATGATGAAAATGACATTATTACTGTAAATCCAATGAATAAACAAGTTGAAACTGCTCTAATATGCTGAATCAATATTGAATGTGGTTGATCAGTGAAACTACGAGTTAGTTCTTGTGAAATATAAACTTTTGTCCAAAATTGAGTTCGGTTTCTCGTCTGGAGCACGTTTAGGCCACAAATGATGAAAATGACAATATTACTCTAAATCCAATGAATAAACAAGTTGAAACTGCTTTAATATGCTGAATCAATATTGTATGTGGTTGATCAGTGAAAGTACGAGTTAGTTCTTGTGAAATATAAACTTTCTTCCAAAATTGAGGTCGGTTTCTCGTCTGGAGCACGTTTTTGGCCACAAATGATGAAAATGACAATATTACTCTAAATCCAATGAATAAACAAGTTGAAACTGCTCTAATATGCTGAATCAATATTGTATGTGGTTGATCAGTGAAAGTAAGATTTTGTTCTTGGGAAATATAAACATTTTTCCAAAATCAAACTCAGT
Source organism: Lipophrys pholis (assembly GCF_963383615.2). Lineage (NCBI taxonomy): Eukaryota > Metazoa > Chordata > Actinopteri > Blenniiformes > Blenniidae > Lipophrys > Lipophrys pholis. Next base: position 373,372 of record NC_137641.1, on the reverse strand, counting down.
ATCTCGTCTGGAGCACGTTTTTGGCCATAAATGATGAAAATGACAATATTACTATAAATCCAATGAATAAACAAGTTGAAACTGCTTGAATATGCTGAATCAATATTGTATGTGGTTGATCAGTGAAAGTACGAGTTAGTTCTTGTGAAATATAAACATTTTTCCAAAATCAAGCTCGGTTTCTCGTCTGGAGCACGTTTATGGCCAAAATGATGAAAATGACAATATTACTCTAAATCCAATGAATAAACAAGTTGAAACTGCTCTAAATATGCTGAATCAATATTGTATGTGGTTGATCAGTGAAAGTACGAGTTAGTTCTTGTGAAATATAAACTTTCTTCCAAAATTGAGGTCGGTTTCTCGTCTGGAGCACGTTTTTGGCCACAAATGATGAAAATGACAATATTACTCTAAATCCAATGAATAAACAAGTTGAAACTGCTCTAATATGCTGAATCAATATTGTATGTGGTTGATCAGTGAAAGTACGAGTTAGTTCTTGTGAAATATAAACATTTTTCCAAAATCAAGCTCGGTTTCTCGTCTGGAGCACGTTTATGGCCAAAATGATGAAAATGACAATATTACTCTAAATCCAATGAATAAACAAGTTGAAACTGCTCTAATATGCTGAATCAATATTGTATGTGGTTGATCAGTGAAAGTACGAGTTAGTTCTTGTGAAATATAAAAAATTTTCCAAAATCAAGCTCGGTTTCTCGTCTGGAGCACGTTTATGGCCAAAATGATGAAAATGACAATATTACTGTAAATCCAATGAATAAACAAGTTGAAACTGCTTGAATATGCTGAATCAATATTGTATGTGGTTGATCAGTGAAAGTACGAGTTAGTTCTTGTGAAAAATAAACTTTCTTCCAAAATTGAGGTCGGTTTCTCGTTTGGAGGACGTTTTTGGCCACAAATGATGAAAATGACATTATTACTGTAAATCCAATGAATAAACAAGTTGAAACTGCTCTAATATGCTGAATCAATATTGAATGTGGTTGATCAGTGAAACTACGAGTTAGTTCTTGTGAAATATAAACTTTTGTCCAAAATTGAGTTCGGTTTCTCGTCTGGAGCACGTTTAGGCCACAAATGATGAAAATGACAATATTACTCTAAATCCGATGAATAAACAAGTTGAAACTGCTTGAATATGCTGAATCAATATTGTATGTGGTTGATCAGTGAAAGTACGAGTTAGTTCTTGTGAAATATAAACTTTCTTCCAAAATTGAGGTCGGTTTCTCGTCTGGAGCACGTTTTTGGCCACAAATGATGAAAATGACAATATTACTCTAAATCCAATGAATAAACAAGTTGAAACTGCTCTAATATGCTGAATCAATATTGTATGTGGTTGATCAGTGAAAGTACGATTTTGTTCTTGGGAAATATAAACATTTTTCCAAAATCAAACTCAGTATCTCGTCTGGAGCACGTTTTTGGCCATAAATGATGAAAATGACAATATTACTATAAATCCAATGAATAAACAAGTTGAAACTGCTTGAATATGCTGAATAAATATTGTATGTGGTTGATCAGTGAAAGTACGAGTTAGTTCTTGTGAAATATAAACATTTTTCCAAAATCAAGCTCGGTTTCTCGTCTGGAGCACGTTTTTGGCCACAAATGATGAAAATGACAATATTACTCTAAATCCAATGAATAAACAAGTTGAAACTGCTCTAATATGCTGAATCAATATTGTATTTGGTTGATCAGTGAAAGTACGAGTTAGTTCTTGTGAAAAATAAACTTTCTTCCAAAATTGAGGTCGGTTTCTCGTCTGGAGCACGTTTTTGGCCACAAATGATGAAGATGACACTATTACTCTAAATCCAATGAATAAACAAGTTGAAACTGCTCTAATATGCTGAATCAATATTGTATGTGGTTGATCAGTGAAAGTACGAGTTAGTTCTTGTGAAATATAAACATTTTTCCAAAATCAAGCTCGGTTTCTCGTCTGGAGCACGTTTATGGCCAAAATGATGAAAATGACAATATTACTCTAAATCCAATGAATAAACAAGTTGAAACTGCTCTAATATGCTGAATCAATATTGTATGTGGTTGATCAGTGAAAGTACGAGTTAGTTCTTGTGAAATATAAACTTTCTTCCAAAATTGAGGTCGGTTTCTCGTTTGGAGGACGTTTTTGGCCACAAATGATGAAAATGACATTATTACTGTAAATCCAATGAATAAACAAGTTGAAACTGCTCTAATATGCTGAATCAATATTGAATGTGGTTGATCAGTGAAACTACGAGTTAGTTCTTGTGAAATATAAACTTTTGTCCAAAATTGAGTTCGGTTTCTCGTCTGGAGCACGTTTTTGGCCACAAATGATGAAAATGACATTATTACTGTAAATCCAATGAATAAACAAGTTGAAACTGCTCTAATATGCTGAATCAATATTGTATTTGGTTGATCAGTGAAAGTACGAGTTAGTTCTTGTGAAAAATAAACTTTCTTCCAAAATTGAGGTCGGTTTCTCGTCTGGAGCACGTTTTTGGCCACAAATGATGAAGATGACACTATTACTCTAAATCCAATGAATAAACAAGTTGAAACTGCTCTAATATGCTGAATCAATATTGTATGTGGTTGATCAGTGAAAGTACGAGTTAGTTCTTGTGAAATATAAACATTTTTCCAAAATCAAGCTCGGTTTCTCGTCTGGAGCACGTTTATGGCCAAAATGATGAAAATGACAATATTACTCTAAATCCAATGAATAAACAAGTTGAAACTGCTCTAATATGCTGAATCAATATTGTATGTGGTTGATCAGTGAAAGTACGAGTTAGTTCTTGTGAAATATAAACTTTCTTCCAAAATTGAGGTCGGTTTCTCGTTTGGAGGACGTTTTTGGCCACAAATGATGAAAATGACATTATTACTGTAAATCCAATGAATAAACAAGTTGAAACTGCTCTAATATGCTGAATCAATATTGAATGTGGTTGATCAGTGAAACTACGAGTTAGTTCTTGTGAAATATAAACTTTTGTCCAAAATTGAGTTCGGTTTCTCGTCTGGAGCACGTTTAGGCCACAAATGATGAAAATGACAATATTACTCTAAATCCGATGAATAAACAAGTTGAAACTGCTTGAATATGCTGAATCAATATTGTATGTGGTTGATCAGTGAATGTACGAGTTAGTTCTTGTGAAATATAAACTTTCTTCCAAAATTGAGGTCGGTTTCTCGTCTGGAGCACGTTTTTGGCCACAAATGATGAAAATGACAATATTACTCTAAATCCAATGAATAAACAAGTTGAAACTGCTCTAATATGCTGAATCAATATTGTATGTGGTTGATCAGTGAAAGTACGATTTTGTTCTTGGGAAATATAAACATTTTTCCAAAATCAAACTCAGTATCTCGTCTGGAGCACGTTTTTGGCCATAAATGATGAAAATGACAATATTACTATAAATCCAATGAATAAACAAGTTGAAACTGCTTGAATATGCTGAATAAATATTGTATGTGGTTGATCAGTGAAAGTACGAGTTAGTTCTTGTGAAATATAAACATTTTTCCAAAATCAAGCTCGGTTTCTCGTCTGGAGCACGTTTAAAGCCAAAATGATGAAAATGACAATATTACTGTAAATCCAAAGAATAAACAAGTTGAAACTGCTTGAATATGCTGAATCAATATTGTATGTGGTTGATCAGTGAAAGTACGATTTTGTTCTTGGGAAATATAAACATTTTTCCAAAATCAAACTCAGTATCTCGTCTGGAGCACGTTTTTGGCCATAAATGATGAAAATGACAATATTACTATAAATCCAATGAATAAACAAGTTGAAACTGCTTGAATATGCTGAATCAATATTGTATGTGGTTGATCAGTGAAAGTACGAGTTAGTTCTTGTGAAATATAAACTTTCTTCCAAAATTGAGGTCGGTTTCTCGTCTGGAGCACGTTTTTGGCCACAAATGATGAAAATGACATTATTACTGTAAATCCAATGAATAAACAAGTTGAAACTGCTCTAATATGCTGAATCAATATTGAATGTGGTTGATCAGTGAAACTACGAGTTAGTTCTTGTGAAATATAAACTTTTGTCCAAAATTGAGTTCGGTTTCTCGTCTGGAGCACGTTTAGGCCACAAATGATGAAAATGACAATATTACTCTAAATCCAATGAATAAACAAGTTGAAACTGCTTTAATATGCTGAATCAATATTGTATGTGGTTGATCAGTGAAAGTACGAGTTAGTTCTTGTGAAATATAAACTTTCTTCCAAAATTGAGGTCGGTTTCTCGTCTGGAGCACGTTTTTGGCCACAAATGATGAAAATGACAATATTACTCTAAATCCAATGAATAAACAAGTTGAAACTGCTCTAATATGCTGAATCAATATTGTATGTGGTTGATCAGTGAAAGTAAGATTTTGTTCTTGGGAAATATAAACATTTTTCCAAAATCAAACTCAGTATCTCGTCTGGAGCACGTTTTTGGCCATAAATGATGAAAATGACAATATTACTATAAATCCAATGAATAAACAAGTTGAAACTGCTTGAATATGCTGAATCAATATTGTATGTGGTTGATCAGTGAAAGTACGAGTTAGTTCTTGTGAAATATAAACATTTTTCCAAAATCAAGCTCGGTTTCTCGTCTGGAGCACGTTTATGGCCAAAATGATGAAAATGACAATATTACTCTAAATCCAATGAATAAACAAGTTGAAACTGCTCTAAATATGCTGAATCAATATTGTATGTGGTTGATCAGTGAAAGTACGAGTTAGTTCTTGTGAAATATAAACTTTCTTCCAAAATTGAGGTCGGTTTCTCGTCTGGAGCACGTTTTTGGCCACAAATGATGAAAATGACAATATTACTCTAAATCCAATGAATAAACAAGTTGAAACTGCTCTAATATGCTGAATCAATATTGTATGTGGTTGATCAGTGAAAGTACGAGTTAGTTCTTGTGAAATATAAACATTTTTCCAAAATCAAGCTCGGTTTCTCGTCTGGAGCACGTTTATGGCCAAAATGATGAAAATGACAATATTACTCTAAATCCAATGAATAAACAAGTTGAAACTGCTCTAATATGCTGAATCAATATTGTATGTGGTTGATCAGTGAAAGTACGAGTTAGTTCTTGTGAAAAATAAACTTTCTTCCAAAATTGAGGTCGGTTTCTCGTTTGGAGGACGTTTTTGGCCACAAATGATGAAAATGACATTATTACTGTAAATCCAATGAATAAACAAGTTGAAACTGCTCTAATATGCTGAATCAATATTGAATGTGGTTGATCAGTGAAACTACGAGTTAGTTCTTGTGAAATATAAACTTTTGTCCAAAATTGAGTTCGGTTTCTCGTCTGGAGCACGTTTAGGCCACAAATGATGAAAATGACAATATTACTCTAAATCCGATGAATAAACAAGTTGAAACTGCTTGAATATGCTGAATCAATATTGTATGTGGTTGATCAGTGAAAGTACGATTTTGTTCTTGGGAAATATAAACATTTTTCCAAAATCAAACTCAGTATCTCGTCTGGAGCACGTTTTTGGCCATAAATGATGAAAATGACAATATTACTATAAATCCAATGAATAAACAAGTTGAAACTGCTTGAATATGCTGAATAAATATTGTATGTGGTTGATCAGTGAAAGTACGAGTTAGTTCTTGTGAAATATAAACATTTTTCCAAAATCAAGCTCGGTTTCTCGTCTGGAGCACGTTTAAAGCCAAAATGATGAAAATGACAATATTACTGTAAATCCAAAGAATAAACAAGTTGAAACTGCTTGAATATGCTGAATCAATATTGTATGTGGTTGATCAGTGAAAGTACGATTTTGTTCTTGGGAAATATAAACATTTTTCCAAAATCAAACTCAGTATCTCGTCTGGAGCACGTTTTTGGCCATAAATGATGAAAATGACAATATTACTATAAATCCAATGAATAAACAAGTTGAAACTGCTTGAATATGCTGAATCAATATTGTATGTGGTTGATCAGTGAAAGTACGAGTTAGTTCTTGTGAAATATAAACTTTTGTCCAAAATTGAGTTCGGTTTCTCGTCTGGAGCACGTTTAGGCCACAAATGATGAAAATGAGAATATTACTCTAAATCCGATGAATAAACAAGTTGAAACTGCTTGAATATGCTGAATCAATATTGTATGTGGTTGATCAGTGAATGTACGAGTTAGTTCTTGTGAAATATAAACTTTCTTCCAAAATTGAGGTCGGTTTCTCGTCTGGAGCACGTTTTTGGCCACAAATGATGAAAATGACAATATTACTCTAAATCCAATGAATAAACAAGTTGAAACTGCTCTAATATGCTGAATCAATATTGTATGTGGTTGATCAGTGAAAGTACGATTTTGTTCTTGGGAAATATAAACATTTTTCCAAAATCAAACTCAGTATCTCGTCTGGAGCACGTTTTTGGCCATAAATGATGAAAATGACAATATTACTATAAATCCAATGAATAAACAAGTTGAAACTGCTTGAATATGCTGAATAAATATTGTATGTGGTTGATCAGTGAAAGTGCGAGTTAGTTCTTGTGAAATATAAACATTTTTCCAAAATCAAGCTCGGTTTCTCGTCTGGAGCACGTTTAAAGCCAAAATGATGAAAATGACAATATTACTGTAAATCCAAAGAATAAACAAGTTGAAACTGCTTGAATATGCTGAATCAATATTTTATGTGGTTGATCAGTGAAAGTACGATTTTGTTCTTGGGAATAATAAACATTTTTCCAAAATCAAACTCAGTATCTCGTCTGGAGCACGTTTTTGGCCATAAATGATGAAAATGACAATATTACTATAAATCCAATGAATAAACAAGTTGAAACTGCTTGAATATGCTGAATCAATATTGTATGTGGTTGATCAGTGAAAGTACGAGTTAGTTCTTGTGAAATATAAACTTTCTTCCAAAACTGAGGTCGGTTTCTCGTCTGGAGCACGTTTTTGGCCACAAATGATGAAAATGACAATATTACTCTAAATCCAATGAATAAACAAGTTGAAACTGCTCTAATATGCTGAATCAATATTGTATTTGGTTGATCAGTGAAAGTACGAGTTAGTTCTTGTGAAAAATAAACTTTCTTCCAAAATTGAGGTCGGTTTCTCGTCTGGAGCACGTTTTTGGCCACAAATGATGAAGATGACACTATTACTCTAAATCCAATGAATAAACAAGTTGAAACTGCTCTAATATGCTGAATCAATATTGTATGTGGTTGATCAGTGAAAGTACGATTTTGTTCTTGGGAAATATAAACATTTTTCCAAAATCAAACTCAGTATCTCGTCTGGAGCACGTTTTTGGCCATAAATGATGAAAATGACAATATTACTATAAATCCAATGAATAAACAAGTTGAAACTGCTTGAATATGCTGAATAAATATTGTATGTGGTTGATCAGTGAAAGTACGAGTTAGTTCTTGTGAAATATAAACATTTTTCCAAAATCAAGCTCGGTTTCTCGTCTGGAGCACGTTTAAAGCCAAAATGATGAAAATGACAATATTACTGTAAATCCAAAGAATAAACAAGTTGAAACTGCTTGAATATGCTGAATCAATATTGTATGTGGTTGATCAGTGAAAGTACGATTTTGTTCTTGGGAAATATAAACATTTTTCCAAAATCAAACTCAGTATCTCGTCTGGAGCACGTTTTTGGCCATAAATGATGAAAATGACAATATTACTATAAATCCAATGAATAAACAAGTTGAAACTGCTTGAATATGCTGAATCAATATTGTATGTGGTTGATCAGTGAAAGTACGAGTTAGTTCTTGTGAAATATAAACTTTCTTCCAAAACTGAGGTCGGTTTCTCGTCTGGAGCACGTTTTTGGCCACAAATGATGAAAATGACAATATTACTCTAAATCCAATGAATAAACAAGTTGAAACTGCTCTAATATGCTGAATCAATATTGTATTTGGTTGATCAGTGAAAGTACGAGTTAGTTCTTGTGAAAAATAAACTTTCTTCCAAAATTGAGGTCGGTTTCTCGTCTGGAGCACGTTTTTGGCCACAAATGATGAAGATGACACTATTACTCTAAATCCAATGAATAAACAAGTTGAAACTGCTCTAATATGCTGAATCAATATTGTATGTGGTTGATCAGTGAAAGTACGAGTTAGTTCTTGTGAAATATAAACATTTTTCCAAAATCAAGCTCGGTTTCTCGTCTGGAGCACGTTTATGGCCAAAATGATGAAAATGACAATATTACTCTAAATCCAATGAATAAACAAGTTGAAACTGCTCTAATATGCTGAATCAATATTGTATGTGGTTGATCAGTGAAAGTACGAGTTAGTTCTTGTGAAATATAAACTTTCTTCCAAAATTGAGGTCGGTTTCTCGTTTGGAGGACGTTTTTGGCCACAAATGATGAAAATGACATTATTACTGTAAATCCAATGAATAAACAAGTTGAAACTGCTCTAATATGCTGAATCAATATTGAATGTGGTTGATCAGTGAAACTACGAGTTAGTTCTTGTGAAATATAAACTTTTGTCCAAAATTGAGTTCGGTTTCTCGTCTGGAGCACGTTTAGGCCACAAATGATGAAAATGACAATATTACTCTAAATCCGATGAATAAACAAGTTGAAACTGCTTGAATATGCTGAATCAATATTGTATGTGGTTGATCAGTGAATGTACGAGTTAGTTCTTGTGAAATATAAACTTTCTTCCAAAATTGAGGTCGGTTTCTCGTCTGGAGCACGTTTTTGGCCACAAATGATGAAAATGACAATATTACTCTAAATCCAATGAATAAACAAGTTGAAACTGCTCTAATATGCTGAATCAATATTGTATGTGGTTGATCAGTGAAAGTACGATTTTGTTCTTGGGAAATATAAACATTTTTCCAAAATCAAACTCAGTATCTCGTCTGGAGCACGTTTTTGGCCATAAATGATGAAAATGACAATATTACTATAAATCCAATGAATAAACAAGTTGAAACTGCTTGAATATGCTGAATAAATATTGTATGTGGTTGATCAGTGAAAGTACGAGTTAGTTCTTGTGAAATATAAACATTTTTCCAAAATCAAGCTCGGTTTCTCGTCTGGAGCACGTTTAAAGCCAAAATGATGAAAATGACAATATTACTGTAAATCCAAAGAATAAACAAGTTGAAACTGCTTGAATATGCTGAATCAATATTGTATGTGGTTGATCAGTGAAAGTACGATTTTGTTCTTGGGAAATATAAACATTTTTCCAAAATCAAACTCAGTATCTCGTCTGGAGCACGTTTTTGGCCATAAATGATGAAAATGACAATATTACTATAAATCCAATGAATAAACAAGTTGAAACTGCTTGAATATGCTGAATCAATATTGTATGTGGTTGATCAGTGAAAGTACGAGTTAGTTCTTGTGAAATATAAACTTTCTTCCAAAATTGAGGTCGGTTTCTCGTCTGGAGCACGTTTTTGGCCACAAATGATGAAAATGACATTATTACTGTAAATCCAATGAATAAACAAGTTGAAACTGCTCTAATATGCTGAATCAATATTGAATGTGGTTGATCAGTGAAACTACGAGTTAGTTCTTGTGAAATATAAACTTTTGTCCAAAATTGAGTTCGGTTTCTCGTCTGGAGCACGTTTAGGCCACAAATGATGAAAATGACAATATTACTCTAAATCCAATGAATAAACAAGTTGAAACTGCTCTAATATGCTGAATCAATATTGTATTTGGTTGATCAGTGAAAGTACGAGTTAGTTCTTGTGAAAAATAAACTTTCTTCCAAAATTGAGGTCGGTTTCTCGTCTGGAGCACGTTTTTGGCCACAAATGATGAAGATGACACTATTACTCTAAATCCAATGAATAAACAAGTTGAAACTGCTCTAATATGCTGAATCAATATTGTATGTGGTTGATCAGTGAAAGTACGATTTTGTTCTTGGGAAATATAAACATTTTTCCAAAATCAAACTCAGTATCTCGTCTGGAGCACGTTTTTGGCCATAAATGATGAAAATGACAATATTACTATAAATCCAATGAATAAACAAGTTGAAACTGCTTGAATATGCTGAATAAATATTGTATGTGGTTGATCAGTGAAAGTACGAGTTAGTTCTTGTGAAATATAAACATTTTTCCAAAATCAAGCTCGGTTTCTCGTCTGGAGCACGTTTAAAGCCAAAATGATGAAAATGACAATATTACTGTAAATCCAAAGAATAAACAAGTTGAAACTGCTTGAATATGCTGAATCAATATTGTATGTGGTTGATCAGTGAAAGTACGATTTTGTTCTTGGGAAATATAAACATTTTTCCAAAATCAAACTCAGTATCTCGTCTGGAGCACGTTTTTGGCCATAAATGATGAAAATGACAATATTACTATAAATCCAATGAATAAACAAGTTGAAACTGCTTGAATATGCTGAATCAATATTGTATGTGGTTGATCAGTGAAAGTACGAGTTAGTTCTTGTGAAATATAAACTTTCTTCCAAAACTGAGGTCGGTTTCTCGTCTGGAGCACGTTTTTGGCCACAAATGATGAAAATGACAATATTACTCTAAATCCAATGAATAAACAAGTTGAAACTGCTCTAATATGCTGAATCAATATTGTATTTGGTTGATCAGTGAAAGTACGAGTTAGTTCTTGTGAAAAATAAACTTTCTTCCAAAATTGAGGTCGGTTTCTCGTCTGGAGCACGTTTTTGGCCACAAATGATGAAGATGACACTATTACTCTAAATCCAATGAATAAACAAGTTGAAACTGCTCTAATATGCTGAATCAATATTGTATGTGGTTGATCAGTGAAAGTACGAGTTAGTTCTTGTGAAATATAAACATTTTTCCAAAATCAAGCTCGGTTTCTCGTCTGGAGCACGTTTATGGCCAAAATGATGAAAATGACAATATTACTCTAAATCCAATGAATAAACAAGTTGAAACTGCTCTAATATGCTGAATCAATATTGTATGTGGTTGATCAGTGAAAGTACGAGTTAGTTCTTGTGAAATATAAACTTTCTTCCAAAATTGAGGTCGGTTTCTCGTTTGGAGGACGTTTTTGGCCACAAATGATGAAAATGACATTATTACTGTAAATCCAATGAATAAACAAGTTGAAACTGCTCTAATATGCTGAATCAATATTGAATGTGGTTGATCAGTGAAACTACGAGTTAGTTCTTGTGAAATATAAACTTTTGTCCAAAATTGAGTTCGGTTTCTCGTCTGGAGCACGTTTAGGCCACAAATGATGAAAATGACAATATTACTCTAAATCCGATGAATAAACAAGTTGAAACTGCTTGAATATGCTGAATCAATATTGTATGTGGTTGATCAGTGAATGTACGAGTTAGTTCTTGTGAAATATAAACTTTCTTCCAAAATTGAGGTCGGTTTCTCGTCTGGAGCACGTTTTTGGCCACAAATGATGAAAATGACAATATTACTCTAAATCCAATGAATAAACAAGTTGAAACTGCTCTAATATGCTGAATCAATATTGTATGTGGTTGATCAGTGAAAGTACGATTTTGTTCTTGGGAAATATAAACATTTTTCCAAAATCAAACTCAGTATCTCGTCTGGAGCACGTTTTTGGCCATAAATGATGAAAATGACAATATTACTATAAATCCAATGAATAAACAAGTTGAAACTGCTTGAATATGCTGAATAAATATTGTATGTGGTTGATCAGTGAAAGTACGAGTTAGTTCTTGTGAAATATAAACATTTTTCCAAAATCAAGCTCGGTTTCTCGTCTGGAGCACGTTTAAAGCCAAAATGATGAAAATGACAATATTACTGTAAATCCAAAGAATAAACAAGTTGAAACTGCTTGAATATGCTGAATCAATATTGTATGTGGTTGATCAGTGAAAGTACGATTTTGTTCTTGGGAAATATAAACATTTTTCCAAAATCAAACTCAGTATCTCGTCTGGAGCACGTTTTTGGCCATAAATGATGAAAATGACAATATTACTATAAATCCAATGAATAAACAAGTTGAAACTGCTTGAATATGCTGAATCAATATTGTATGTGGTTGATCAGTGAAAGTACGAGTTAGTTCTTGTGAAATATAAACTTTCTTCCAAAATTGAGGTCGGTTTCTCGTCTGGAGCACGTTTTTGGCCACAAATGATGAAAATGACATTATTACTGTAAATCCAATGAATAAACAAGTTGAAACTGCTCTAATATGCTGAATCAATATTGAATGTGGTTGATCAGTGAAACTACGAGTTAGTTCTTGTGAAATATAAACTTTTGTCCAAAATTGAGTTCGGTTTCTCGTCTGGAGCACGTTTAGGCCACAAATGATGAAAATGACAATATTACTCTAAATCCAATGAATAAACAAGTTGAAACTGCTTTAATATGCTGAATCAATATTGTATGTGGTTGATCAGTGAAAGTACGAGTTAGTTCTTGTGAAATATAAACTTTCTTCCAAAATTGAGGTCGGTTTCTCGTCTGGAGCACGTTTTTGGCCACAAATGATGAAAATGACAATATTACTCTAAATCCAATGAATAAACAAGTTGAAACTGCTCTAATATGCTGAATCAATATTGTATGTGGTTGATCAGTGAAAGTAAGATTTTGTTCTTGGGAAATATAAACATTTTTCCAAAATCAAACTCAGTATCTCGTCTGGAGCACGTTTTTGGCCATAAATGATGAAAATGACAATATTACTATAAATCCAATGAATAAACAAGTTGAAACTGCTTGAATATGCTGAATCAATATTGTATGTGGTTGATCAGTGAAAGTACGAGTTAGTTCTTGTGAAATATAAACTTTCTTCCAAAACTGAGGTCGGTTTCTCGTCTGGAGCACGTTTTTGGCCACAAATGATGAAAATGACAATATTACTCTAAATCCAATGAATAAACAAGTTGAAACTGCTCTAATATGCTGAATCAATATTGTATTTGGTTGATCAGTGAAAGTACGAGTTAGTTCTTGTGAAAAATAAACTTTCTTCCAAAATTGAGGTCGGTTTCTCGTCTGGAGCACGTTTTTGGCCACAAATGATGAAGATGACACTATTACTCTAAATCCAATGAATAAACAAGTTGAAACTGCTCTAATATGCTGAATCAATATTGTATGTGGTTGATCAGTGAAAGTACGAGTTAGTTCTTGTGAAATATAAACATTTTTCCAAAATCAAGCTCGGTTTCTCGTCTGGAGCACGTTTATGGCCAAAATGATGAAAATGACAATATTACTCTAAATCCAATGAATAAACAAGTTGAAACTGCTCTAATATGCTGAATCAATATTGTATGTGGTTGATCAGTGAAAGTACGAGTTAGTTCTTGTGAAATATAAACTTTCTTCCAAAATTGAGGTCGGTTTCTCGTTTGGAGGACGTTTTTGGCCACAAATGATGAAAATGACATTATTACTGTAAATCCAATGAATAAACAAGTTGAAACTGCTCTAATATGCTGAATCAATATTGAATGTGGTTGATCAGTGAAACTACGAGTTAGTTCTTGTGAAATATAAACTTTTGTCCAAAATTGAGTTCGGTTTCTCGTCTGGAGCACGTTTAGGCCACAAATGATGAAAATGACAATATTACTCTAAATCCGATGAATAAACAAGTTGAAACTGCTTGAATATGCTGAATCAATATTGTATGTGGTTGATCAGTGAATGTACGAGTTAGTTCTTGTGAAATATAAACTTTCTTCCAAAATTGAGGTCGGTTTCTCGTCTGGAGCACGTTTTTGGCCACAAATGATGAAAATGACAATATTACTCTAAATCCAATGAATAAACAAGTTGAAACTGCTCTAATATGCTGAATCAATATTGTATGTGGTTGATCAGTGAAAGTACGATTTTGTTCTTGGGAAATATAAACATTTTTCCAAAATCAAACTCAGTATCTCGTCTGGAGCACGTTTTTGGCCATAAATGATGAAAATGACAATATTACTATAAATCCAATGAATAAACAAGTTGAAACTGCTTGAATATGCTGAATAAATATTGTATGTGGTTGATCAGTGAAAGTACGAGTTAGTTCTTGTGAAATATAAACATTTTTCCAAAATCAAGCTCGGTTTCTCGTCTGGAGCACGTTTAAAGCCAAAATGATGAAAATGACACTATTACTCTAAATCCAATGAATAAACAAGTTGAAACTGCTCTAATATGCTGAATCAATATTGTATGTGGTTGATCAGTGAAAGTACGAGTTAGTTCTTGTGAAATATAAACATTTTTCCAAAATCAAGCTCGGTTTCTCGTCTGGAGCACGTTTATGGCCAAAATGATGAAAATGACAATATTACTCTAAATCCAATGAATAAACAAGTTGAAACTGCTCTAATATGCTGAATCAATATTGTATGTGGTTGATCAGTGAAAGTACGAGTTAGTTCTTGTGAAATATAAACTTTCTTCCAAAATTGAGGTCGGTTTCTCGTTTGGAGGACGTTTTTGGCCACAAATGATGAAAATGACATTATTACTGTAAATCCAATGAATAAACAAGTTGAAACTGCTCTAATATGCTGAATCAATATTGAATGTGGTTGATCAGTGAAACTACGAGTTAGTTCTTGTGAAATATAAACTTTTGTCCAAAATTGAGTTCGGTTTCTCGTCTGGAGCACGTTTAGGCCACAAATGATGAAAATGACAATATTACTCTAAATCCGATGAATAAACAAGTTGAAACTGCTTGAATATGCTGAATCAATATTGTATGTGGTTGATCAGTGAATGTACGAGTTAGTTCTTGTGAAATATAAACTTTCTTCCAAAATTGAGGTCGGTTTCTCGTCTGGAGCACGTTTTTGGCCACAAATGATGAAAATGACAATATTACTCTAAATCCAATGAATAAACAAGTTGAAACTGCTCTAATATGCTGAATCAATATTGTATGTGGTTGATCAGTGAAAGTACGATTTTGTTCTTGGGAAATATAAACATTTTTCCAAAATCAAACTCAGTATCTCGTCTGGAGCACGTTTTTGGCCATAAATGATGAAAATGACAATATTACTATAAATCCAATGAATAAACAAGTTGAAACTGCTTGAATATGCTGAATAAATATTGTATGTGGTTGATCAGTGAAAGTACGAGTTAGTTCTTGTGAAATATAAACATTTTTCCAAAATCAAGCTCGGTTTCTCGTCTGGAGCACGTTTAAAGCCAAAATGATGAAAATGACAATATTACTATAAATCCAATGAATAAACAAGTTGAAACTGCTTGAATATGCTGAATAAATATTGTATGTGGTTGATCAGTGAAAGTACGAGTTAGTTCTTGTGAAATATAAACATTTTTCCAAAATCAAGCTCGGTTTCTCGTCTGGAGCACGTTTAAAGCCAAAATGATGAAAATGACAATATTACTGTAAATCCAAAGAATAAACAAGTTGAAACTGCTTGAATATGCTGAATCAATATTGTATGTGATTGATCAGTGAAAGTACGATTTTGTTCTTGGGAAATATAAACATTTTTCCAAAATCAAACTCAGTATCTCGTCTGGAGCACGTTTTTGGCCATAAATGATGAAAATGACAATATTACTATAAATCCAATGAATAAACAAGTTGAAACTGCTTGAATATGCTGAATCAATATTGTATGTGGTTGATCAGTGAAAGTACGAGTTAGTTCTTGTGAAATATAAACTTTCTTCCAAAACTGAGGTCGGTTTCTCGTCTGGAGCACGTTTTTGGCCACAAATGATGAAAATGACAATATTACTCTAAATCCAATGAATAAACAAGTTGAAACTGCTCTAATATGCTGAATCAATATTGTATTTGGTTGATCAGTGAAAGTACGAGTTAGTTCTTGTGAAAAATAAACTTTCTTCCAAAATTGAGGTCGGTTTCTCGTCTGGAGCACGTTTTTGGCCACAAATGATGAAGATGACACTATTACTCTAAATCCAATGAATAAACAAGTTGAAACTGCTCTAATATGCTGAATCAATATTGTATGTGGTTGATCAGTGAAAGTACGAGTTAGTTCTTGTGAAATATAAACATTTTTCCAAAATCAAGCTCGGTTTCTCGTCTGGAGCACGTTTATGGCCAAAATGATGAAAATGACAATATTACTCTAAATCCAATGAATAAACAAGTTGAAACTGCTCTAATATGCTGAATCAATATTGTATGTGGTTGATCAGTGAAAGTACGAGTTAGTTCTTGTGAAATATAAACTTTCTTCCAAAATTGAGGTCGGTTTCTCGTTTGGAGGACGTTTTTGGCCACAAATGATGAAAATGACATTATTACTGTAAATCCAATGAATAAACAAGTTGAAACTGCTTGAATATGCTGAATCAATATTGTATGTGGTTGATCAGTGAAAGTACGAGTTAGTTCTTGTGAAATATAAACTTTCTTCCAAAACTGAGGTCGGTTTCTCGTCTGGAGCACGTTTTTGGCCACAAATGATGAAAATGACAATATTACTCTAAATCCAATGAATAAACAAGTTGAAACTGCTCTAATATGCTGAATCAATATTGTATTTGGTTGATCAGTGAAAGTACGAGTTAGTTCTTGTGAAAAATAAACTTTCTTCCAAAATTGAGGTCGGTTTCTCGTCTGGAGCACGTTTTTGGCCACAAATGATGAAGATGACACTATTACTCTAAATCCAATGAATAAACAAGTTGAAACTGCTCTAATATGCTGAATCAATATTGTATGTGGTTGATCAGTGAAAGTACGATTTTGTTCTTGGGAAATATAAACATTTTTCCAAAATCAAACTCAGTATCTCGTCTGGAGCACGTTTTTGGCCATAAATGATGAAAATGACAATATTACTATAAATCCAATGAATAAACAAGTTGAAACTGCTTGAATATGCTGAATAAATATTGTATGTGGTTGATCAGTGAAAGTACGAGTTAGTTCTTGTGAAATATAAACATTTTTCCAAAATCAAGCTCGGTTTCTCGTCTGGAGCACGTTTAAAGCCAAAATGATGAAAATGACAATATTACTGTAAATCCAAAGAATAAACAAGTTGAAACTGCTTGAATATGCTGAATCAATATTGTATGTGGTTGATCAGTGAAAGTACGATTTTGTTCTTGGGAAATATAAACATTTTTCCAAAATCAAACTCAGTATCTCGTCTGGAGCACGTTTTTGGCCATAAATGATGAAAATGACAATATTACTATAAATCCAATGAATAAACAAGTTGAAACTGCTTGAATATGCTGAATCAATATTGTATGTGGTTGATCAGTGAAAGTACGAGTTAGTTCTTGTGAAATATAAACTTTCTTCCAAAACTGAGGTCGGTTTCTCGTCTGGAGCACGTTTTTGGCCACAAATGATGAAAATGACAATATTACTCTAAATCCAATGAATAAACAAGTTGAAACTGCTCTAATATGCTGAATCAATATTGTATTTGGTTGATCAGTGAAAGTACGAGTTAGTTCTTGTGAAAAATAAACTTTCTTCCAAAATTGAGGTCGGTTTCTCGTCTGGAGCACGTTTTTGGCCACAAATGATGAAGATGACACTATTACTCTAAATCCAATGAATAAACAAGTTGAAACTGCTCTAATATGCTGAATCAATATTGTATGTGGTTGATCAGTGAAAGTACGAGTTAGTTCTTGTGAAATATAAACATTTTTCCAAAATCAAGCTCGGTTTCTCGTCTGGAGCACGTTTATGGCCAAAATGATGAAAATGACAATATTACTCTAAATCCAATGAATAAACAAGTTGAAACTGCTCTAATATGCTGAATCAATATTGTATGTGGTTGATCAGTGAAAGTACGAGTTAGTTCTTGTGAAATATAAACTTTCTTCCAAAATTGAGGTCGGTTTCTCGTTTGGAGGACGTTTTTGGCCACAAATGATGAAAATGACATTATTACTGTAAATCCAATGAATAAACAAGTTGAAACTGCTCTAATATGCTGAATCAATATTGAATGTGGTTGATCAGTGAAACTACGAGTTAGTTCTTGTGAAATATAAACTTTTGTCCAAAATTGAGTTCGGTTTCTCGTCTGGAGCACGTTTAGGCCACAAATGATGAAAATGACAATATTACTCTAAATCCGATGAATAAACAAGTTGAAACTGCTTGAATATGCTGAATCAATATTGTATGTGGTTGATCAGTGAATGTACGAGTTAGTTCTTGTGAAATATAAACTTTCTTCCAAAATTGAGGTCGGTTTCTCGTCTGGAGCACGTTTTTGGCCACAAATGATGAAAATGACAATATTACTCTAAATCCAATGAATAAACAAGTTGAAACTGCTCTAATATGCTGAATCAATATTGTATGTGGTTGATCAGTGAAAGTACGATTTTGTTCTTGGGAAATATAAACATTTTTCCAAAATCAAACTCAGTATCTCGTCTGGAGCACGTTTTTGGCCATAAATGATGAAAATGACAATATTACTATAAATCCAATGAATAAACAAGTTGAAACTGCTTGAATATGCTGAATAAATATTGTATGTGGTTGATCAGTGAAAGTACGAGTTAGTTCTTGTGAAATATAAACATTTTTCCAAAATCAAGCTCGGTTTCTCGTCTGGAGCACGTTTAAAGCCAAAATGATGAAAATGACAATATTACTGTAAATCCAAAGAATAAACAAGTTGAAACTGCTTGAATATGCTGAATCAATATTGTATGTGGTTGATCAGTGAAAGTACGATTTTGTTCTTGGGAAATATAAACATTTTTCCAAAATCAAACTCAGTATCTCGTCTGGAGCACGTTTTTGGCCATAAATGATGAAAATGACAATATTACTATAAATCCAATGAATAAACAAGTTGAAACTGCTTGAATATGCTGAATCAATATTGTATGTGGTTGATCAGTGAAAGTACGAGTTAGTTCTTGTGAAATATAAACTTTCTTCCAAAATTGAGGTCGGTTTCTCGTCTGGAGCACGTTTTTGGCCACAAATGATGAAAATGACATTATTACTGTAAATCCAATGAATAAACAAGTTGAAACTGCTCTAATATGCTGAATCAATATTGAATGTGGTTGATCAGTGAAACTACGAGTTAGTTCTTGTGAAATATAAACTTTTGTCCAAAATTGAGTTCGGTTTCTCGTCTGGAGCACGTTTAGGCCACAAATGATGAAAATGACAATATTACTCTAAATCCAATGAATAAACAAGTTGAAACTGCTTTAATATGCTGAATCAATATTGTATGTGGTTGATCAGTGAAAGTACGAGTTAGTTCTTGTGAAATATAAACTTTCTTCCAAAATTGAGGTCGGTTTCTCGTCTGGAGCACGTTTTTGGCCACAAATGATGAAAATGACAATATTACTCTAAATCCAATGAATAAACAAGTTGAAACTGCTCTAATATGCTGAATCAATATTGTATGTGGTTGATCAGTGAAAGTAAGATTTTGTTCTTGGGAAATATAAACATTTTTCCAAAATCAAACTCAGTATCTCGTCTGGAGCACGTTTTTGGCCATAAATGATGAAAATGACAATATTACTATAAATCCAATGAATAAACAAGTTGAAACTGCTTGAATATGCTGAATCAATATTGTATGTGGTTGATCAGTGAAAGTACGAGTTAGTTCTTGTGAAATATAAACTTTCTTCCAAAACTGAGGTCGGTTTCTCGTCTGGAGCACGTTTTTGGCCACAAATGATGAAAATGACAATATTACTCTAAATCCAATGAATAAACAAGTTGAAACTGCTCTAATATGCTGAATCAATATTGTATTTGGTTGATCAGTGAAAGTACGAGTTAGTTCTTGTGAAAAATAAACTTTCTTCCAAAATTGAGGTCGGTTTCTCGTCTGGAGCACGTTTTTGGCCACAAATGATGAAGATGACACTATTACTCTAAATCCAATGAATAAACAAGTTGAAACTGCTCTAATATGCTGAATCAATATTGTATGTGGTTGATCAGTGAAAGTACGAGTTAGTTCTTGTGAAATATAAACATTTTTCCAAAATCAAGCTCGGTTTCTCGTCTGGAGCACGTTTATGGCCAAAATGATGAAAATGACAATATTACTCTAAATCCAATGAATAAACAAGTTGAAACTGCTCTAATATGCTGAATCAATATTGTATGTGGTTGATCAGTGAAAGTACGAGTTAGTTCTTGTGAAATATAAACTTTCTTCCAAAATTGAGGTCGGTTTCTCGTTTGGAGGACGTTTTTGGCCACAAATGATGAAAATGACATTATTACTGTAAATCCAATGAATAAACAAGTTGAAACTGCTCTAATATGCTGAATCAATATTGAATGTGGTTGATCAGTGAAACTACGAGTTAGTTCTTGTGAAATATAAACTTTTGTCCAAAATTGAGTTCGGTTTCTCGTCTGGAGCACGTTTAGGCCACAAATGATGAAAATGACAATATTACTCTAAATCCGATGAATAAACAAGTTGAAACTGCTTGAATATGCTGAATCAATATTGTATGTGGTTGATCAGTGAATGTACGAGTTAGTTCTTGTGAAATATAAACTTTCTTCCAAAATTGAGGTCGGTTTCTCGTCTGGAGCACGTTTTTGGCCACAAATGATGAAAATGACAATATTACTCTAAATCCAATGAATAAACAAGTTGAAACTGCTCTAATATGCTGAATCAATATTGTATGTGGTTGATCAGTGAAAGTACGATTTTGTTCTTGGGAAATATAAACATTTTTCCAAAATCAAACTCAGTATCTCGTCTGGAGCACGTTTTTGGCCATAAATGATGAAAATGACAATATTACTATAAATCCAATGAATAAACAAGTTGAAACTGCTTGAATATGCTGAATAAATATTGTATGTGGTTGATCAGTGAAAGTACGAGTTAGTTCTTGTGAAATATAAACATTTTTCCAAAATCAAGCTCGGTTTCTCGTCTGGAGCACGTTTAAAGCCAAAATGATGAAAATGACACTATTACTCTAAATCCAATGAATAAACAAGTTGAAACTGCTCTAATATGCTGAATCAATATTGTATGTGGTTGATCAGTGAAAGTACGAGTTAGTTCTTGTGAAATATAAACATTTTTCCAAAATCAAGCTCGGTTTCTCGTCTGGAGCACGTTTATGGCCAAAATGATGAAAATGACAATATTACTCTAAATCCAATGAATAAACAAGTTGAAACTGCTCTAATATGCTGAATCAATATTGTATGTGGTTGATCAGTGAAAGTACGAGTTAGTTCTTGTGAAATATAAACTTTCTTCCAAAATTGAGGTCGGTTTCTCGTTTGGAGGACGTTTTTGGCCACAAATGATGAAAATGACATTATTACTGTAAATCCAATGAATAAACAAGTTGAAACTGCTCTAATATGCTGAATCAATATTGAATGTGGTTGATCAGTGAAACTACGAGTTAGTTCTTGTGAAATATAAACTTTTGTCCAAAATTGAGTTCGGTTTCTCGTCTGGAGCACGTTTAGGCCACAAATGATGAAAATGACAATATTACTCTAAATCCGATGAATAAACAAGTTGAAACTGCTTGAATATGCTGAATCAATATTGTATGTGGTTGATCAGTGAATGTACGAGTTAGTTCTTGTGAAATATAAACTTTCTTCCAAAATTGAGGTCGGTTTCTCGTCTGGAGCACGTTTTTGGCCACAAATGATGAAAATGACAATATTACTCTAAATCCAATGAATAAACAAGTTGAAACTGCTCTAATATGCTGAATCAATATTGTATGTGGTTGATCAGTGAAAGTACGATTTTGTTCTTGGGAAATATAAACATTTTTCCAAAATCAAACTCAGTATCTCGTCTGGAGCACGTTTTTGGCCATAAATGATGAAAATGACAATATTACTATAAATCCAATGAATAAACAAGTTGAAACTGCTTGAATATGCTGAATAAATATTGTATGTGGTTGATCAGTGAAAGTACGAGTTAGTTCTTGTGAAATATAAACATTTTTCCAAAATCAAGCTCGGTTTCTCGTCTGGAGCACGTTTAAAGCCAAAATGATGAAAATGACAATATTACTATAAATCCAATGAATAAACAAGTTGAAACTGCTTGAATATGCTGAATAAATATTGTATGTGGTTGATCAGTGAAAGTACGAGTTAGTTCTTGTGAAATATAAACATTTTTCCAAAATCAAGCTCGGTTTCTCGTCTGGAGCACGTTTAAAGCCAAAATGATGAAAATGACAATATTACTGTAAATCCAAAGAATAAACAAGTTGAAACTGCTTGAATATGCTGAATCAATATTGTATGTGATTGATCAGTGAAAGTACGATTTTGTTCTTGGGAAATATAAACATTTTTCCAAAATCAAACTCAGTATCTCGTCTGGAGCACGTTTTTGGCCATAAATGATGAAAATGACAATATTACTATAAATCCAATGAATAAACAAGTTGAAACTGCTTGAATATGCTGAATCAATATTGTATGTGGTTGATCAGTGAAAGTACGAGTTAGTTCTTGTGAAATATAAACTTTCTTCCAAAACTGAGGTCGGTTTCTCGTCTGGAGCACGTTTTTGGCCACAAATGATGAAAATGACAATATTACTCTAAATCCAATGAATAAACAAGTTGAAACTGCTCTAATATGCTGAATCAATATTGTATTTGGTTGATCAGTGAAAGTACGAGTTAGTTCTTGTGAAAAATAAACTTTCTTCCAAAATTGAGGTCGGTTTCTCGTCTGGAGCACGTTTTTGGCCACAAATGATGAAGATGACACTATTACTCTAAATCCAATGAATAAACAAGTTGAAACTGCTCTAATATGCTGAATCAATATTGTATGTGGTTGATCAGTGAAAGTACGAGTTAGTTCTTGTGAAATATAAACATTTTTCCAAAATCAAGCTCGGTTTCTCGTCTGGAGCACGTTTATGGCCAAAATGATGAAAATGACAATATTACTCTAAATCCAATGAATAAACAAGTTGAAACTGCTCTAATATGCTGAATCAATATTGTATGTGGTTGATCAGTGAAAGTACGAGTTAGTTCTTGTGAAATATAAACTTTCTTCCAAAATTGAGGTCGGTTTCTCGTTTGGAGGACGTTTTTGGCCACAAATGATGAAAATGACATTATTACTGTAAATCCAATGAATAAACAAGTTGAAACTGCTTGAATATGCTGAATCAATATTGTATGTGGTTGATCAGTGAAAGTACGAGTTAGTTCTTGTGAAATATAAACTTTCTTCCAAAACTGAGGTCGGTTTCTCGTCTGGAGCACGTTTTTGGCCACAAATGATGAAAATGACAATATTACTCTAAATCCAATGAATAAACAAGTTGAAACTGCTCTAATATGCTGAATCAATATTGTATTTGGTTGATCAGTGAAAGTACGAGTTAGTTCTTGTGAAAAATAAACTTTCTTCCAAAATTGAGGTCGGTTTCTCGTCTGGAGCACGTTTTTGGCCACAAATGATGAAGATGACACTATTACTCTAAATCCAATGAATAAACAAGTTGAAACTGCTCTAATATGCTGAATCAATATTGTATGTGGTTGATCAGTGAAAGTACGATTTTGTTCTTGGGAAATATAAACATTTTTCCAAAATCAAACTCAGTATCTCGTCTGGAGCACGTTTTTGGCCATAAATGATGAAAATGACAATATTACTATAAATCCAATGAATAAACAAGTTGAAACTGCTTGAATATGCTGAATAAATATTGTATGTGGTTGATCAGTGAAAGTACGAGTTAGTTCTTGTGAAATATAAACATTTTTCCAAAATCAAGCTCGGTTTCTCGTCTGGAGCACGTTTAAAGCCAAAATGATGAAAATGACAATATTACTATAAATCCAATGAATAAACAAGTTGAAACTGCTTGAATATGCTGAATAAATATTGTATGTGGTTGATCAGTGAAAGTACGAGTTAGTTCTTGTGAAATATAAACATTTTTCCAAAATCAAGCTCGGTTTCTCGTCTGGAGCACGTTTAAAGCCAAAATGATGAAAATGACAATATTACTGTAAATCCAAAGAATAAACAAGTTGAAACTGCTTGAATATGCTGAATCAATATTGTATGTGATTGATCAGTGAAAGTACGATTTTGTTCTTGGGAAATATAAACATTTTTCCAAAATCAAACTCAGTATCTCGTCTGGAGCACGTTTTTGGCCATAAATGATGAAAATGACAATATTACTATAAATCCAATGAATAAACAAGTTGAAACTGCTTGAATATGCTGAATCAATATTGTATGTGGTTGATCTGTGAAAGTACGAGTTAGTTCTTGTGAAATATAAACTTTCTTCCAAAACTGAGGTCGGTTTCTCGTCTGGAGCACGTTTTTGGCCACAAATGATGAAAATGACAATATTACTCTAAATCCAATGAATAAACAAGTTGAAACTGCTCTAATATGCTGAATCAATATTGTATTTGGTTGATCAGTGAAAGTACGAGTTAGTTCTTGTGAAAAATAAACTTTCTTCCAAAATTGAGGTCGGTTTCTCGTCTGGAGCACGTTTTTGGCCACAAATGATGAAGATGACACTATTACTCTAAATCCAATGAATAAACAAGTTGAAACTGCTCTAATATGCTGAATCAATATTGTATGTGGTTGATCAGTGAAAGTACGAGTTAGTTCTTGTGAAATATAAACATTTTTCCAAAATCAAGCTCGGTTTCTCGTCTGGAGCACGTTTATGGCCAAAATGATGAAAATGACAATATTACTCTAAATCCAATGAATAAACAAGTTGAAACTGCTCTAATATGCTGAATCAATATTGTATGTGGTTGATCAGTGAAAGTACGAGTTAGTTCTTGTGAAATATAAACTTTCTTCCAAAATTGAGGTCGGTTTCTCGTTTGGAGGACGTTTTTGGCCACAAATGATGAAAATGACATTATTACTGTAAATCCAATGAATAAACAAGTTGAAACTGCTCTAATATGCTGAATCAATATTGAATGTGGTTGATCAGTGAAACTACGAGTTAGTTCTTGTGAAATATAAACTTTTGTCCAAAATTGAGTTCGGTTTCTCGTCTGGAGCACGTTTAGGCCACAAATGATGAAAATGACAATATTACTCTAAATCCGATGAATAAACAAGTTGAAACTGCTTGAATATGCTGAATCAATATTGTATGTGGTTGATCAGTGAATGTACGAGTTAGTTCTTGTGAAATATAAACTTTCTTCCAAAATTGAGGTCGGTTTCTCGTCTGGAGCACGTTTTTGGCCACAAATGATGAAAATGACAATATTACTCTAAATCCAATGAATAAACAAGTTGAAACTGCTCTAATATGCTGAATCAATATTGTATGTGGTTGATCAGTGAAAGTACGATTTTGTTCTTGGGAAATATAAACATTTTTCCAAAATCAAACTCAGTATCTCGTCTGGAGCACGTTTTTGGCCATAAATGATGAAAATGACAATATTACTATAAATCCAATGAATAAACAAGTTGAAACTGCTTGAATATGCTGAATAAATATTGTATGTGGTTGATCAGTGAAAGTACGAGTTAGTTCTTGTGAAATATAAACATTTTTCCAAAATCAAGCTCGGTTTCTCGTCTGGAGCACGTTTAAAGCCAAAATGATGAAAATGACAATATTACTGTAAATCCAAAGAATAAACAAGTTGAAACTGCTTGAATATGCTGAATCAATATTGTATGTGGTTGATCAGTGAAAGTACGATTTTGTTCTTGGGAAATATAAACATTTTTCCAAAATCAAACTCAGTATCTCGTCTGGAGCACGTTTTTGGCCATAAATGATGAAAATGACAATATTACTATAAATCCAATGAATAAACAAGTTGAAACTGCTCTAAATATGCTGAATCAATATTGTATGTGGTTGATCAGTGAAAGTACGAGTTAGTTCTTGTGAAATATAAACTTTCTTCCAAAACTGAGGTCGGTTTCTCGTCTGGAGCACGTTTTTGGCCACAAATGATGAAAATGACAATATTACTCTAAATCCAATGAATAAACAAGTTGAAACTGCTCTAATATGCTGAATCAATATTGTATGTGGTTGATCAGTGAAAGTACGATTTTGTTCTTGGGAAATATAAACATTTTTCCAAAATCAAACTCAGTATCTCGTCTGGAGCACGTTTCTGGCCACAAATGATGAAAATGACAATATTACTATAAATCCAATGAATAAACAAGTTGAAACTGCTTGAATATGCTGAATCAATATTGTATGTGGTTGATCAGTGAAAGTACGAGTTAGTTCTTGTGAAATATAAACATTTTTCCAAAATCAAGCTCGGTTTCTCGTCTGGAGCACGTTTAAAGCCAAAATGATGAAAATGACAATATTACTGTAAATCCAATGAATAATCAAGTTGAAACTGCTTGAATATGCTGAATCAATATTGTATGTGGTTGATCAGTGAAAGTACGAGTTAGTTCTTGTGAAATATAAACTTTCTTCCAAAATTGAGGTCGGTTTCTCGTCTGGAGCACGTTTTTGGCCACAAATGATGAAGATGACACTATTACTCTAAATCCAATGAATAAACAAGTTGAAACTGCTCTAATATGCTGAATCAATATTGTATGTGGTTGATCAGTGAAAGTACGAGTTAGTTCTTGTGAAATATAAACATTTTTCCAAAATCAAGCTCGGTTTCTCGTCTGGAGCACGTTTATGGCCAAAATGATGAAAATGACAATATTACTCTAAATCCAATGAATAAACAAGTTGAAACTGCTCTAATATGCTGAATCAATATTGTATGTGGTTGATCAGTGAAAGTACGAGTTAGTTCTTGTGAAATATAAACTTTCTTCCAAAATTGAGGTCGGTTTCTCGTTTGGAGGACGTTTTTGGCCACAAATGATGAAAATGACATTATTACTGTAAATCCAATGAATAAACAAGTTGAAACTGCTCTAATATGCTGAATCAATATTGAATGTGGTTGATCAGTGAAACTACGAGTTAGTTCTTGTGAAATATAAACTTTTGTCCAAAATTGAGTTCGGTTTCTCGTCTGGAGCACGTTTAGGCCACAAATGATGAAAATGACAATATTACTCTAAATCCGATGAATAAACAAGTTGAAACTGCTTGAATATGCTGAATCAATATTGTATGTGGTTGATCAGTGAAAGTACGAGTTAGTTCTTGTGAAATATAAACTTTCTTCCAAAATTGAGGTCGGTTTCTCGTCTGGAGCACGTTTTTGGCCACAAATGATGAAAATGACAATATTACTCTAAATCCAATGAATAAACAAGTTGAAACTGCTCTAATATGCTGAATCAATATTGTATGTGGTTGATCAGTGAAAGTACGATTTTGTTCTTGGGAAATATAAACATTTTTCCAAAATCAAACTCAGTATCTCGTCTGGAGCACGTTTTTGGCCATAAATGATGAAAATGACAATATTACTATAAATCCAATGAATAAACAAGTTGAAACTGCTTGAATATGCTGAATAAATATTGTATGTGGTTGATCAGTGAAAGTACGAGTTAGTTCTTGTGAAATATAAACATTTTTCCAAAATCAAGCTCGGTTTCTCGTCTGGAGCACGTTTATGGCCAAAATGATGAAAATGACAATATTACTCTAAATCCAATGAATAAACAAGCTGAAACTGCTCTAATATGCTGAATCAATATTGTATGTGGTTGATCAGTGAAAGTACGAGTTAGTTCTTGTGAAAAATAAACTTTCTTCCAAAATTGAGGTCGGTTTCTCGTTTGGAGCACGTTTTTGGCCACAAATGATGAAAATGACATTCTTACTGTAAATCCAATGAATAAACAAGTTGAAACTGCTCTAATATGCTGAATCAATATTGTATGTGGTTGATCAGTGAAAGTACGAGTTAGTTCTTGTGAAATATAAACTATTTTCCAAAATTAAACTCAGTTTCTCGTCTGGAGCACGTTTTTGGCCACAAATGATGAAGATGACAATATTACTCTAAATCCAATGAATAAACAAGTTGAAACTGCTCTAATATGCTGAATCAATATTGTATGTGGTTGATCAGTGAAAGTACGAGTTAGTTCTTGTGAAAAATAAACTTTCTTCCAAAATTGAGGTCGGTTTCTCGTTTGGAGGACGTTTTTGGCCACAAATGATGAAAATGACATTATTACTGTAAATCCAATGAATAAACAAGTTGAAACTGCTCTAATATGCTGAATCAATATTGAATGTGGTTGATCAGTGAAACTACGAGTTAGTTCTTGTGAAATATAAACTTTTGTCCAAAATTGAGTTCGGTTTCTCGTCTGGAGCACGTTTAGGCCACAAATGATGAAAATGACAATATTACTCTAAATCCAATGAATAAACAAGTTGAAACTGCTTTAATATGCTGAATCAATATTGTATGTGGTTGATCAGTGAAAGTACGAGTTAGTTCTTGTGAAATATAAACTTTCTTCCAAAATTGAGGTCGGTTTCTCGTCTGGAGCACGTTTTTGGCCACAAATGATGAAAATGACAATATTACTCTAAATCCAATGAATAAACAAGTTGAAACTGCTCTAATATGCTGAATCAATACTGTATGTGGTTGATCAGTGAAAGTACGATTTTGTTCTTGGGAAATATAAACATTTTTCCAAAATCAAACTCAGTATCTCGTCTGGAGCACGTTTTTGGCCATAAATGATGAAAATGACAATATTACTATAAATCCAATGAATAAACAAGTTGAAACTGCTTGAATATGCTGAATCAATATTGTATGTGGTTGATCAGTGAAAGTACGAGTTAGTTCTTGTGAAATATAAACTTTCTTCCAAAACTGAGGTCGGTTTCTCGTCTGGAGCACGTTTTTGGCCACAAATGATGAAAATGACAATATTACTCTAAATCCAATGAATAAACAAGTTGAAACTGCTCTAATATGCTGAATCAATATTGTATTTGGTTGATCAGTGAAAGTACGAGTTAGTTCTTGTGAAATATAAACATTTTTCCAAAATCAAGCTCGGTTTCTCGTCTGGAGCACGTTTAAAGCCAAAATGATGAAAATGACAATATTACTGTAAATCCAAAGAATAAACAAGTTGAAACTGCTTGAATATGCTGAATCAATATTGTATGTGGTTGATCAGTGAAAGTACGATTTTGTTCTTGGGAAATATAAACATTTTTCCAAAATCAAACTCAGTATCTCGTCTGGAGCACGTTTTTGGCCATAAATGATGAAAATGACAATATTACTATAAATCCAATGAATAAACAAGTTGAAACTGCTCTAAATATGCTGAATCAATATTGTATGTGGTTGATCAGTGAAAGTACGAGTTAGTTCTTGTGAAATATAAACTTTCTTCCAAAACTGAGGTCGGTTTCTCGTCTGGAGCACGTTTTTGGCCACAAATGATGAAAATGACAATATTACTCTAAATCCAATGAATAAACAAGTTGAAACTGCTCTAATATGCTGAATCAATATTGTATGTGGTTGATCAGTGAAAGTACGATTTTGTTCTTGGGAAATATAAACATTTTTCCAAAATCAAACTCAGTATCTCGTCTGGAGCACGTTTTTGGCCATAAATGATGAAAATGACAATATTACTATAAATCCAATGAATAAACAAGTTGAAACTGCTCTAAATATGCTGAATCAATATTGTATGTGGTTGATCAGTGAAAGTACGAGTTAGTTCTTGTGAAATATAAACTTTCTTCCAAAACTGAGGTCGGTTTCTCGTCTGGAGCACGTTTTTGGCCACAAATGATGAAAATGACAATATTACTCTAAATCCAATGAATAAACAAGTTGAAACTGCTCTAATATGCTGAATCAATATTGTATGTGGTTGATCAGTGAAAGTACGATTTTGTTCTTGGGAAATATAAACATTTTTCCAAAATCAAACTCAGTATCTCGTCTGGAGCACGTTTCTGGCCACAAATGATGAAAATGACAATATTACTATAAATCCAATGAATAAACAAGTTGAAACTGCTTGAATATGCTGAATCAATATTGTATGTGGTTGATCAGTGAAAGTACGAGTTAGTTCTTGTGAAATATAAACATTTTTCCAAAATCAAGCTCGGTTTCTCGTCTGGAGCACGTTTAAAGCCAAAATGATGAAAATGACAATATTACTGTAAATCCAATGAATAATCAAGTTGAAACTGCTTGAATATGCTGAATCAATATTGTATGTGGTTGATCAGTGAAAGTACGAGTTAGTTCTTGTGAAAAATAAACTTTCTTCCAAAATTGAGGTCGGTTTCTCGTTTGGAGCACGTTTTTGGCCACAAATGATGAAAATGACAATATTACTCTAAATCCAATGAATAAACAAGTTGAAACTGCTCTAATATGCTGAATCAATATTGTATGTGGTTGATCAGTGAAAGTACGATTTTGTTCTTGGGAAATATAAACATTTTTCCAAAATCAAACTCAGTATCTCGTCTGGAGCACGTTTCTGGCCACAAATGATGAAAATGACAATATTACTATAAATCCAATGAATAAACAAGTTGAAACTGCTTGAATATGCTGAATCAATATTGTATGTGGTTGATCAGTGAAAGTACGAGTTAGTTCTTGTGAAATATAAACATTTTTCCAAAATCAAGCTCGGTTTCTCGTCTGGAGCACGTTTAAAGCCAAAATGATGAAAATGACATTCTTACTGTAAATCCAATGAATAAACAAGTTGAAACTGCTCTAATATGCTGAATCAATATTGTATGTGGTTGATCAGTGAAAGTACGAGTTAGTTCTTGTGAAATATAAACTTTCTTCCAAAATTGAGGTCGGTTTCTCGTCTGGAGCACGTTTTTGGCCACAAATGATGAAAATGACAATATTACTCTAAATCCAATGAATAAACAAGTTGAAACTGCTCTAATATGCTGAATCAATACTGTATGTGGTTGATCAGTGAAAGTACGATTTTGTTCTTGGGAAATATAAACATTTTTCCAAAATCAAACTCAGTATCTCGTCTGGAGCACGTTTTTGGCCATAAATGATGAAAATGACAATATTACTATAAATCCAATGAATAAACAAGTTGAAACTGCTTGAATATGCTGAATCAATATTGTATGTGGTTGATCAGTGAAAGTACGAGTTAGTTCTTGTGAAATATAAACTTTCTTCCAAAACTGAGGTCGGTTTCTCGTCTGGAGCACGTTTTTGGCCACAAATGATGAAAATGACAATATTACTCTAAATCCAATGAATAAACAAGTTGAAACTGCTCTAATATGCTGAATCAATATTGTATTTGGTTGATCAGTGAAAGTACGAGTTAGTTCTTGTGAAATATAAACATTTTTCCAAAATCAAGCTCGGTTTCTCGTCTGGAGCACGTTTAAAGCCAAAATGATGAAAATGACAATATTACTGTAAATCCAAAGAATAAACAAGTTGAAACTGCTTGAATATGCTGAATCAATATTGTATGTGGTTGATCAGTGAAAGTACGATTTTGTTCTTGGGAAATATAAACATTTTTCCAAAATCAAACTCAGTATCTCGTCTGGAGCACGTTTTTGGCCATAAATGATGAAAATGACAATATTACTATAAATCCAATGAATAAACAAGTTGAAACTGCTCTAAATATGCTGAATCAATATTGTATGTGGTTGATCAGTGAAAGTACGAGTTAGTTCTTGTGAAATATAAACTTTCTTCCAAAACTGAGGTCGGTTTCTCGTCTGGAGCACGTTTTTGGCCACAAATGATGAAAATGACAATATTACTCTAAATCCAATGAATAAACAAGTTGAAACTGCTCTAATATGCTGAATCAATATTGTATGTGGTTGATCAGTGAAAGTACGATTTTGTTCTTGGGAAATATAAACATTTTTCCAAAATCAAACTCAGTATCTCGTCTGGAGCACGTTTCTGGCCACAAATGATGAAAATGACAATATTACTATAAATCCAATGAATAAACAAGTTGAAACTGCTTGAATATGCTGAATCAATATTGTATGTGGTTGATCAGTGAAAGTACGAGTTAGTTCTTGTGAAATATAAACATTTTTCCAAAATCAAGCTCGGTTTCTCGTCTGGAGCACGTTTAAAGCCAAAATGATGAAAATGACAATATTACTGTAAATCCAATGAATAATCAAGTTGAAACTGCTTGAATATGCTGAATCAATATTGTATGTGGTTGATCAGTGAAAGTACGAGTTAGTTCTTGTGAAAAATAAACTTTCTTCCAAAATTGAGGTCGGTTTCTCGTTTGGAGCACGTTTTTGGCCACAAATGATGAAAATGACAATATTACTCTAAATCCAATGAATAAACAAGTTGAAACTGCTCTAATATGCTGAATCAATATTGTATGTGGTTGATCAGTGAAAGTACGATTTTGTTCTTGGGAAATATAAACATTTTTCCAAAATCAAACTCAGTATCTCGTCTGGAGCACGTTTCTGGCCACAAATGATGAAAATGACAATATTACTATAAATCCAATGAATAAACAAGTTGAAACTGCTTGAATATGCTGAATCAATATTGTATGTGGTTGATCAGTGAAAGTACGAGTTAGTTCTTGTGAAATATAAACATTTTTCCAAAATCAAGCTCGGTTTCTCGTCTGGAGCACGTTTAAAGCCAAAATGATGAAAATGACATTCTTACTGTAAATCCA
Source organism: Lipophrys pholis (assembly GCF_963383615.2). Taxonomy (NCBI): domain Eukaryota; kingdom Metazoa; phylum Chordata; class Actinopteri; order Blenniiformes; family Blenniidae; genus Lipophrys; species Lipophrys pholis. The sequence goes on along the minus strand of NC_137641.1, from coordinate 340,606 downwards.
ATGAATAAACAAGTTGAAACTGCTCTAATATGCTGAATCAATATTGTATGTGGTTGATCAGTGAAAGTACGAGTTAGTTCTTGTGAAATATAAACTATTTTCCAAAATTAAACTCAGTTTCTCGTCTGGAGCACGTTTTTGGCCACAAATGATGAAGATGACAATATTACTCTAAATCCAATGAATAAACAAGTTGAAACTGCTCTAATATGCTGAATCAATATTGTATGTGGTTGATCAGTGAAAGTACGAGTTAGTTCTTGTGAAAAATAAACTTTCTTCCAAAATTGAGGTCGGTTTCTCGTTTGGAGGACGTTTTTGGCCACAAATGATGAAAATGACATTATTACTGTAAATCCAATGAATAAACAAGTTGAAACTGCTCTAATATGCTGAATCAATATTGAATGTGGTTGATCAGTGAAACTACGAGTTAGTTCTTGTGAAATATAAACTTTTGTCCAAAATTGAGTTCGGTTTCTCGTCTGGAGCACGTTTAGGCCACAAATGATGAAAATGACAATATTACTCTAAATCCAATGAATAAACAAGTTGAAACTGCTTTAATATGCTGAATCAATATTGTATGTGGTTGATCAGTGAAAGTACGAGTTAGTTCTTGTGAAATATAAACTTTCTTCCAAAATTGAGGTCGGTTTCTCGTCTGGAGCACGTTTTTGGCCACAAATGATGAAAATGACAATATTACTCTAAATCCAATGAATAAACAAGTTGAAACTGCTCTAATATGCTGAATCAATACTGTATGTGGTTGATCAGTGAAAGTAAGATTTTGTTCTTGGGAAATATAAACATTTTTCCAAAATCAAACTCAGTATCTCGTCTGGAGCACGTTTTTGGCCATAAATGATGAAAATGACAATATTACTATAAATCCAATGAATAAACAAGTTGAAACTGCTTGAATATGCTGAATCAATATTGTATGTGGTTGATCAGTGAAAGTACGAGTTAGTTCTTGTGAAATATAAACATTTTTCCAAAATCAAGCTCGGTTTCTCGTCTGGAGCACGTTTATGGCCAAAATGATTAAAATGACAATATTACTCTAAATCCAATGAATAAACAAGTTGAAACTGCTCTAAATATGCTGAATAAATATTGTATGTGGTTGATCAGTGAAAGTACGAGTTAGTTCTTGTGAAATATAAACTTTCTTCCAAAATTGAGGTCGGTTTCTCGTCTGGAGCACTTTTTTGGCCACAAATGATGAAAATGACAATATTACTCTAAATCCAATGAATAAACAAGTTGAAACTGCTCTAATATGCTGAATCAATATTGTATGTGGTTGATCAGTGAAAGTACGAGTTAGTTCTTGTGAAATATAAACATTTTTCCAAAATCAAGCTCGGTTTCTCGTCTGGAGCACGTTTATGGCCAAAATGATGAAAATGACAATATTACTCTAAATCCAATGAATAAACAAGTTGAAACTGCTCTAATATGCTGAATCAATATTGTATGTGGTTGATCAGTGAAAGTACGAGTTAGTTCTTGTGAAATATAAAAATTTTTCCAAAATCAAGCTCGGTTTCTCGTCTGGAGCACGTTTATGGCCAAAATGATGAAAATGACAATATTACTGTAAATCCAATGAATAAACAAGTTGAAACTGCTTGAATATGCTGAATCAATATTGTATGTGGTTGATCAGTGAAAGTACGAGTTAGTTCTTGTGAAAAATAAACTTTCTTCCAAAATTGAGGTCGGTTTCTCGTTTGGAGGACGTTTTTGGCCACAAATGATGAAAATGACATTATTACTGTAAATCCAATGAATAAACAAGTTGAAACTGCTCTAATATGCTGAATCAATATTGAATGTGGTTGATCAGTGAAACTACGAGTTAGTTCTTGTGAAATATAAACTTTTGTCCAAAATTGAGTTCGGTTTCTCGTCTGGAGCACGTTTAGGCCACAAATGATGAAAATGACAATATTACTCTAAATCCGATGAATAAACAAGTTGAAACTGCTTGAATATGCTGAATCAATATTGTATGTGGTTGATCAGTGAAAGTACGAGTTAGTTCTTGTGAAATATAAACTTTCTTCCAAAATTGAGGTCGGTTTCTCGTCTGGAGCACGTTTTTGGCCACAAATGATGAAAATGACACTATTACTCTAAATCCAATGAATAAACAAGTTGAAACTGCTCTAATATGCTGAATCAATATTGTATGTGGTTGATCAGTGAAAGTACGATTTTGTTCTTGGGAAATATAAACATTTTTCCAAAATCAAACTCAGTATCTCGTCTGGAGCACGTTTTTGGCCATAAATGATGAAAATGACAATATTACTATAAATCCAATGAATAAACAAGTTGAAACTGCTTGAATATGCTGAATAAATATTGTATGTGGTTGATCAGTGAAAGTACGAGTTAGTTCTTGTGAAATATAAACATTTTTCCAAAATCAAGCTCGGTTTCTCGTCTGGAGCACGTTTAAAGCCAAAATGATGAAAATGACAATATTACTGTAAATCCAAAGAATAAACAAGTTGAAACTGCTTGAATATGCTGAATCAATATTGTATGTGGTTGATCAGTGAAAGTACGATTTTGTTCTTGGGAAATATAAACATTTTTCCAAAATCAAACTCAGTATCTCGTCTGGAGCACGTTTTTGGCCATAAATGATGAAAATGACAATATTACTATAAATCCAATGAATAAACAAGTTGAAACTGCTTGAATATGCTGAATCAATATTGTATGTGGTTGATCAGTGAAAGTACGAGTTAGTTCTTGTGAAATATAAACTTTCTTCCAAAACTGAGGTCGGTTTCTCGTCTGGAGCACGTTTTTGGCCACAAATGATGAAAATGACAATATTACTCTAAATCCAATGAATAAACAAGTTGAAACTGCTCTAATATGCTGAATCAATATTGTATTTGGTTGATCAGTGAAAGTACGAGTTAGTTCTTGTGAAAAATAAACTTTCTTCCAAAATTGAGGTCGGTTTCTCGTCTGGAGCACGTTTTTGGCCACAAATGATGAAGATGACACTATTACTCTAAATCCAATGAATAAACAAGTTGAAACTGCTCTAATATGCTGAATCAATATTGTATGTGGTTGATCAGTGAAAGTACGAGTTAGTTCTTGTGAAATATAAACATTTTTCCAAAATCAAGCTCGGTTTCTCGTCTGGAGCACGTTTATGGCCAAAATGATGAAAATGACAATATTACTCTAAATCCAATGAATAAACAAGTTGAAACTGCTCTAATATGCTGAATCAATATTGTATGTGGTTGATCAGTGAAAGTACGAGTTAGTTCTTGTGAAATATAAACTTTCTTCCAAAATTGAGGTCGGTTTCTCGTTTGGAGGACGTTTTTGGCCACAAATGATGAAAATGACATTATTACTGTAAATCCAATGAATAAACAAGTTGAAACTGCTCTAATATGCTGAATCAATATTGAATGTGGTTGATCAGTGAAACTACGAGTTAGTTCTTGTGAAATATAAACTTTTGTCCAAAATTGAGTTCGGTTTCTCGTCTGGAGCACGTTTAGGCCACAAATGATGAAAATGACAATATTACTCTAAATCCGATGAATAAACAAGTTGAAACTGCTTGAATATGCTGAATCAATATTGTATGTGGTTGATCAGTGAATGTACGAGTTAGTTCTTGTGAAATATAAACTTTCTTCCAAAATTGAGGTCGGTTTCTCGTCTGGAGCACGTTTTTGGCCACAAATGATGAAAATGACAATATTACTCTAAATCCAATGAATAAACAAGTTGAAACTGCTCTAATATGCTGAATCAATATTGTATGTGGTTGATCAGTGAAAGTACGATTTTGTTCTTGGGAAATATAAACATTTTTCCAAAATCAAACTCAGTATCTCGTCTGGAGCACGTTTTTGGCCATAAATGATGAAAATGACAATATTACTATAAATCCAATGAATAAACAAGTTGAAACTGCTTGAATATGCTGAATAAATATTGTATGTGGTTGATCAGTGAAAGTACGAGTTAGTTCTTGTGAAATATAAACATTTTTCCAAAATCAAGCTCGGTTTCTCGTCTGGAGCACGTTTAAAGCCAAAATGATGAAAATGACAATATTACTGTAAATCCAAAGAATAAACAAGTTGAAACTGCTTGAATATGCTGAATCAATATTGTATGTGGTTGATCAGTGAAAGTACGATTTTGTTCTTGGGAAATATAAACATTTTTCCAAAATCAAACTCAGTATCTCGTCTGGAGCACGTTTTTGGCCATAAATGATGAAAATGACAATATTACTATAAATCCAATGAATAAACAAGTTGAAACTGCTTGAATATGCTGAATCAATATTGTATGTGGTTGATCAGTGAAAGTACGAGTTAGTTCTTGTGAAATATAAACTTTCTTCCAAAATTGAGGTCGGTTTCTCGTCTGGAGCACGTTTTTGGCCACAAATGATGAAAATGACATTATTACTGTAAATCCAATGAATAAACAAGTTGAAACTGCTCTAATATGCTGAATCAATATTGAATGTGGTTGATCAGTGAAACTACGAGTTAGTTCTTGTGAAATATAAACTTTTGTCCAAAATTGAGTTCGGTTTCTCGTCTGGAGCACGTTTAGGCCACAAATGATGAAAATGACAATATTACTCTAAATCCAATGAATAAACAAGTTGAAACTGCTTTAATATGCTGAATCAATATTGTATGTGGTTGATCAGTGAAAGTACGAGTTAGTTCTTGTGAAATATAAACTTTCTTCCAAAATTGAGGTCGGTTTCTCGTCTGGAGCACGTTTTTGGCCACAAATGATGAAAATGACAATATTACTCTAAATCCAATGAATAAACAAGTTGAAACTGCTCTAATATGCTGAATCAATATTGTATGTGGTTGATCAGTGAAAGTAAGATTTTGTTCTTGGGAAATATAAACATTTTTCCAAAATCAAACTCAGTATCTCGTCTGGAGCACGTTTTTGGCCATAAATGATGAAAATGACAATATTACTATAAATCCAATGAATAAACAAGTTGAAACTGCTTGAATATGCTGAATCAATATTGTATGTGGTTGATCAGTGAAAGTACGAGTTAGTTCTTGTGAAATATAAACTTTCTTCCAAAACTGAGGTCGGTTTCTCGTCTGGAGCACGTTTTTGGCCACAAATGATGAAAATGACAATATTACTCTAAATCCAATGAATAAACAAGTTGAAACTGCTCTAATATGCTGAATCAATATTGTATTTGGTTGATCAGTGAAAGTACGAGTTAGTTCTTGTGAAAAATAAACTTTCTTCCAAAATTGAGGTCGGTTTCTCGTCTGGAGCACGTTTTTGGCCACAAATGATGAAGATGACACTATTACTCTAAATCCAATGAATAAACAAGTTGAAACTGCTCTAATATGCTGAATCAATATTGTATGTGGTTGATCAGTGAAAGTACGAGTTAGTTCTTGTGAAATATAAACATTTTTCCAAAATCAAGCTCGGTTTCTCGTCTGGAGCACGTTTATGGCCAAAATGATGAAAATGACAATATTACTCTAAATCAAATGAATAAACAAGTTGAAACTGCTCTAATATGCTGAATCAATATTGTATGTGGTTGATCAGTGAAAGTACGAGTTAGTTCTTGTGAAATATAAACTTTCTTCCAAAATTGAGGTCGGTTTCTCGTTTGGAGGACGTTTTTGGCCACAAATGATGAAAATGACATTATTACTGTAAATCCAATGAATAAACAAGTTGAAACTGCTCTAATATGCTGAATCAATATTGAATGTGGTTGATCAGTGAAACTACGAGTTAGTTCTTGTGAAATATAAACTTTTGTCCAAAATTGAGTTCGGTTTCTCGTCTGGAGCACGTTTAGGCCACAAATGATGAAAATGACAATATTACTCTAAATCCGATGAATAAACAAGTTGAAACTGCTTGAATATGCTGAATCAATATTGTATGTGGTTGATCAGTGAAAGTACGAGTTAGTTCTGGTGAAATATAAACTTTCTTCCAAAATTGAGGTCGGTTTCTCGTCTGGAGCACGTTTTTGGCCACAAATGATGAAAATGACAATATTACTCTAAATCCAATGAATAAACAAGTTGAAACTGCTCTAATATGCTGAATCAATATTGTATGTGGTTGATCAGTGAAAGTACGATTTTGTTCTTGGGAAATATAAACATTTTTCCAAAATCAAACTCAGTATCTCGTCTGGAGCACGTTTTTGGCCATAAATGATGAAAATGACAATATTACTATAAATCCAATGAATAAACAAGTTGAAACTGCTTGAATATGCTGAATAAATATTGTATGTGGTTGATCAGTGAAAGTACGAGTTAGTTCTTGTGAAATATAAACATTTTTCCAAAATCATGCTCGGTTTCTCGTCTGGAGCACGTTTAAAGCCAAAATGATGAAAATGACAATATTACTGTAAATCCAAAGAATAAACAAGTTGAAACTGCTTGAATATGCTGAATCAATATTGTATGTGGTTGATCAGTGAAAGTACGATTTTGTTCTTGGGAAATATAAACATTTTTCCAAAATCAAACTCAGTATCTCGTCTGGAGCACGTTTTTGGCCATAAATGATGAAAATGACAATATTACTATAAATCCAATGAATAAACAAGTTGAAACTGCTTGAATATGCTGAATCAATATTGTATGTGGTTGATCAGTGAAAGTACGAGTTAGTTCTTGTGAAATATAAACTTTCTTCCAAAACTGAGGTCGGTTTCTCGTCTGGAGCACGTTTTTGGCCACAAATGATGAAAATGACAATATTACTCTAAATCCAATGAATAAACAAGTTGAAACTGCTCTAATATGCTGAATCAATATTGTATTTGGTTGATCAGTGAAAGTACGAGTTAGTTCTTGTGAAAAATAAACTTTCTTCCAAAATTGAGGTCGGTTTCTCGTCTGGAGCACGTTTTTGGCCACAAATGATGAAGATGACACTATTACTCTAAATCCAATGAATAAACAAGTTGAAACTGCTCTAATATGCTGAATCAATATTGTATGTGGTTGATCAGTGAAAGTACGAGTTAGTTCTTGTGAAATATAAACTTTCTTCCAAAATTGAGGTCGGTTTCTCGTCTGGAGCACGTTTATGGCCAAAATGATGAAAATGACAATATTACTCTAAATCCAATGAATAAACAAGTTGAAACTGCTTGAATATGCTGAATCAATATTGTATGTGGTTGATCAGTGAAAGTACGAGTTAGTTCTTGTGAAATATAAACATTTTTCCAAAATCAAGCTCGGTTTCTCGTCTGGAGCACGTTTATGGCCAAAATGATGAAAATGACAATATTACTCTAAATCCAATGAATAAACAAGTTGAAACTGCTCTAATATGCTGAATCAATATTGTATGTGGTTGATCAGTGAAAGTACGAGTTAGTTCTTGTGAAATATAAACTTTCTTCCAAAATTGAGGTCGGTTTCTCGTCTGGAGCACGTTTTTGGCCACAAATGATGAAGATGACACTATTACTCTAAATCCGATGAATAAACAAGTTGAAACTGCTTGAATATGCTGAATCAATATTGTATGTGGTTGATCAGTGAAAGTACGAGTTAGTTCTTGTGAAATATAAACTTTCTTCCAAAATTGAGGTCGGTTTCTCGTCTGGAGCACGTTTTTGGCCACAAATGATGAAAATGACAATATTACTCTAAATCCAATGAATAAACAAGTTGAAACTGCTCTAATATGCTGAATCAATATTGTATGTGGTTGATCAGTGAAAGTACGATTTTGTTCTTGGGAAATATAAACATTTTTCCAAAATCAAACTCAGTATCTCGTCTGGAGCACGTTTTTGGCCATAAGTGATGAAAATGACAATATTACTATAAATCCAATGAATAAACAAGTTGAAACTGCTTGAATATGCTGAATAAATATTGTATGTGGTTGATCAGTGAAAGTACGAGTTAGTTCTTGTGAAATATAAACATTTTTCCAAAATCAAGCTCGGTTTCTCGTCTGGAGCACGTTTAAAGCCAAAATGATGAAAATGACAATATTACTGTAAATCCAAAGAATAAACAAGTTGAAACTGCTTGAATATGCTGAATCAATATTGTATGTGGTTGATCAGTGAAAGTACGATTTTGTTCTTGGGAAATATAAACATTTTTCCAAAATCAAACTCAGTATCTCGTCTGGAGCACGTTTTTGGCCATAAATGATGAAAATGACAATATTACTATAAATCCAATGAATAAACAAGTTGAAACTGCTTGAATATGCTGAATCAATATTGTATGTGGTTGATCAGTGAAAGTACGAGTTAGTTCTTGTGAAATATAAACTTTCTTCCAAAACTGAGGTCGGTTTCTCGTCTGGAGCACGTTTTTGGCCACAAATGATGAAAATGACAATATTACTCTAAATCCAATGAATAAACAAGTTGAAACTGCTCTAATATGCTGAATCAATATTGTATGTGGTTGATCAGTGAAAGTACGAGTTAGTTCTTGTGAAATATAAACTTTCTTCCAAAATTGAGGTCGGTTTCTCGTCTGGAGCACGTTTATGGCCAAAATGATGAAAATGACAATATTACTCTAAATCCAATGAATAAACAAGTTGAAACTGCTTGAATATGCTGAATCAATATTGTATGTGGTTGATCAGTGAAAGTACGAGTTAGTTCTTGTGAAATATAAACATTTTTCCAAAATCAAGCTCGGTTTCTCGTCTGGAGCACGTTTATGGCCAAAATGATGAAAATGACAATATTACTCTAAATCCAATGAATAAACAAGTTGAAACTGCTCTAATATGCTGAATCAATATTGTATGTGGTTGATCAGTGAAAGTACGAGTTAGTTCTTGTGAAATATAAACTTTCTTCCAAAATTGAGGTCGGTTTCTCGTCTGGAGCACGTTTTTGGCCACAAATGATGAAGATGACACTATTACTCTAAATCCGATGAATAAACAAGTTGAAACTGCTTGAATATGCTGAATCAATATTGTATGTGGTTGATCAGTGAAAGTACGAGTTAGTTCTTGTGAAATATAAACTTTCTTCCAAAATTGAGGTCGGTTTCTCGTCTGGAGCACGTTTTTGGCCACAAATGATGAAAATGACAATATTACTCTAAATCCAATGAATAAACAAGTTGAAACTGCTCTAATATGCTGAATCAATATTGTATGTGGTTGATCAGTGAAAGTACGATTTTGTTCTTGGGAAATATAAACATTTTTCCAAAATCAAACTCAGTATCTCGTCTGGAGCACGTTTTTGGCCATAAGTGATGAAAATGACAATATTACTATAAATCCAATGAATAAACAAGTTGAAACTGCTTGAATATGCTGAATAAATATTGTATGTGGTTGATCAGTGAAAGTACGAGTTAGTTCTTGTGAAATATAAACATTTTTCCAAAATCAAGCTCGGTTTCTCGTCTGGAGCACGTTTAAAGCCAAAATGATGAAAATGACAATATTACTGTAAATCCAAAGAATAAACAAGTTGAAACTGCTTGAATATGCTGAATCAATATTGTATGTGGTTGATCAGTGAAAGTACGATTTTGTTCTTGGGAAATATAAACATTTTTCCAAAATCAAACTCAGTATCTCGTCTGGAGCACGTTTTTGGCCATAAATGATGAAAATGACAATATTACTATAAATCCAATGAATAAACAAGTTGAAACTGCTTGAATATGCTGAATCAATATTGTATGTGGTTGATCAGTGAAAGTACGAGTTAGTTCTTGTGAAATATAAACTTTCTTCCAAAACTGAGGTCGGTTTCTCGTCTGGAGCACGTTTTTGGCCACAAATGATGAAAATGACAATATTACTCTAAATCCAATGAATAAACAAGTTGAAACTGCTCTAATATGCTGAATCAATATTGTATGTGGTTGATCAGTGAAAGTACGAGTTAGTTCTTGTGAAAAATAAATTTTCTTCCAAAATTGAGGTCGGTTTCTCGTCTGGAGCACGTTTTTGGCCACAAATGATGAAGATGACACTATTACTCTAAATCCAATGAATAAACAAGTTGAAACTGCTCTAATATGCTGAATCAATATTGTATGTGGTTGATCAGTGAAAGTACGAGTTAGTTCTTGTGAAATATAAACATTTTTCCAAAATCAAGCTCGGTTTCTCGTCTGGAGCACGTTTATGGCCAAAATGATGAAAATGACAATATTACTCTAAATCCAATGAATAAACAAGTTGAAACTGCTCTAATATGCTGAATCAATATTGTATGTGGTTGATCAGTGAAAGTACGAGTTAGTTCTTGTGAAATATAAACTTTCTTCCAAAATTGAGGTCGGTTTCTCGTCTGGAGCACGTTTATGGCCAAAATGATGAAAATGACAATATTACTCTAAATCCAATGAATAAACAAGTTGAAACTGCTCTAAATATGCTGAATCAATATTGTATGTGGTTGATCAGTGAAAGTACGAGTTAGTTCTTGTGAAATATAAACTTTCTTCCAAAACTGAGGTCGGTTTCTCGTCTGGAGCACGTTTTTGGCCACAAATGATGAAAATGACAATATTACTCTAAATCCAATGAATAAACAAGTTGAAACTGCTCTAATATGCTGAATCAATATTGTATGTGGTTGATCAGTGAAAGTACGATTTTGTTCTTGGGAAATATAAACATTTTTCCAAAATCAAACTCAGTATCTCGTCTGGAGCACGTTTCTGGCCACAAATGATGAAAATGACAATATTACTATAAATCCAATGAATAAACAAGTTGAAACTGCTTGAATATGCTGAATCAATATTGTATGTGGTTGATCAGTGAAAGTACGAGTTAGTTCTTGTGAAATATAAACATTTTTCCAAAATCAAGCTCGGTTTCTCGTCTGGAGCACGTTTAAAGCCAAAATGATGAAAATGACAATATTACTGTAAATCCAATGAATAATCAAGTTGAAACTGCTTGAATATGCTGAATCAATATTGTATGTGGTTGATCAGTGAAAGTACGAGTTAGTTCTTGTGAAATATAAACTTTCTTCCAAAATTGAGGTCGGTTTCTCGTCTGGAGCACGTTTTTGGCCACAAATGATGAAAATGACAATATTACTCTAAATCCAATGAATAAACAAGTTGAAACTGCTCTAATATGCTGAATCAATATTGTATGTGGTTGATCAGTGAAAGTACGATTTTGTTCTTGGGAAATATAAACATTTTTCCAAAATCAAACTCAGTATCTCGTCTGGAGCACGTTTCTGGCCATAAATGATGAAAATGACAATATTACTATAAATCCAATGAATAAACAAGTTGAAACTGCTTGAATATGCTGAATAAATATTGTATGTGGTTGATCAGTGAAAGTACGAGTTAGTTCTTGTGAAATATAAACATTTTTCCAAAATCAAGCTCGGTTTCTCGTCTGGAGCACGTTTTTGGCCAAAATGATGAAAATGACAATATTACTCTAAATCCAATGAATAAACAAGTTGAAACTGCTCTAAATATGCTGAATCAATATTGTATGTGGTTGATCAGTGAAAGTACGAGTTAGTTCTTGTGAAATATAAACATTTTTCCAAAATCAAGCTCGGTTTCTCGTCTGGAGCACGTTTATGGCCAAAATGATGAAAATGACAATATTACTGTAAATCCAATGAATAATCAAGTTGAAACTGCTTGAATATGCTGAATCAATATTGTATGTGGTTGATCAGTGAAAGTACGAGTTAGTTCTTGTGAAATATAAACTTTCTTCCAAAATTGAGGTCGGTTTCTCGTCTGGAGCACGTTTTTGGCCACAAATGATGAAAATGACACTATTACTCTAAATCCAATGAATAAACAAGTTGAAACTGCTCTAATATGCTGAATCAATATTGTATGTGGTTGATCAGTGAAAGTACGAGTTAGTTCTTGTGAAATATAAACATTTTTCCAAAATCAAGCTCGGTTTCTCGTCTGGAGCATGTTTATGGCCAAAATGATGAAAATGACAATATTACTGTAAATCCAATGAATAAACAAGTTGAAACTGCTCTAATATATGCTGAATCAATATTGTATGTGGTTGATCAGTGAAAGTACGATTTTGTTCTTGGGAAATATAAACATTTTTCCAAAATCAAACTCAGTATCTCGTCTGGAGCACGTTTCTGGCCACAAATGATGAAAATGACAATATTACTGTAAATCAAATGCATAATCAATTTGAAACTGCTTGAATATGCTGAATCAATATTGTATGTGGTTGATCAGTGAAAGTACGAGTTAGTTCTTGTGAAATATAAACATTTTTCCAAAATCAAGCTCGGTTTCTCGTCTGGAGCACGTTTATGGCCACAAATGATGAAAATGACAATATTACTATAAATCCAATGAATAAACAAGTTGAAACTGCTTGAATATGCTGAATCAATATTGTATGTGGTTGATCAGTGAAAGTACGAGTTAGTTCTTGTGAAATATAAACATTTTTCCAAAATCAAGCTCGGTTTCTCGTCTGGAGCACGTTTATGGCCAAAATGATGAAAATGACAATATTACTGTAAATCCAATGAATAATCAAGTTGAAACTGCTTGAATATGCTGAATCAATATTGTATGTGGTTGATCAGTGAAAGTACGAGTTAGTTCTTGTGAAATATAAACTTTCTTCCAAAATTGAGGTCGGTTTCTCGTCTGGAGCACGTTTTTGGCCACAAATGATGAAAATGACACTATTACTCTAAATCCAATGAATAAACAAGTTGAAACTGCTCTAATATGCTGAATCAATATTGTATGTGGTTGATCAGTGAAAGTACGAGTTAGTTCTTGTGAAATATAAACATTTTTCCAAAATCAAGCTCGGTTTCTCGTCTGGAGCATGTTTATGGCCAAAATGATGAAAATGACAATATTACTGTAAATCCAATGAATAAACAAGTTGAAACTGCTCTAATATATGCTGAATCAATATTGTATGTGGTTGATCAGTGAAAGTACGATTTTGTTCTTGGGAAATATAAACATTTTTCCAAAATCAAACTCAGTATCTCGTCTGGAGCACGTTTCTGGCCACAAATGATGAAAATGACAATATTACTGTAAATCAAATGCATAATCAATTTGAAACTGCTTGAATATGCTGAATCAATATTGTATGTGGTTGATCAGTGAAAGTACGAGTTAGTTCTTGTGAAATATAAACATTTTTCCAAAATCAAGCTCGGTTTCTCGTCTGGAGCACGTTTATGGCCACAAATGATGAAAATGACAATATTACTATAAATCCAATGAATAAACAAGTTGAAACTGCTTGAATATGCTGAATCAATATTGTATGTGGTTGATCAGTGAAAGTACGAGTTAGTTCTTGTGAAATATAAACTTTCTTCCAAAACTGAGGTCGGTTTCTCGTCTGGAGCACGTTTTTGGCCACAAATGATGAAAATGACAATATTACTCTAAATCCAATGAATAAACAAGTTGAAACTGCTCTAATATGCTGAATCAATATTGTATTTGGTTGATCAGTGAAAGTACGAGTTAGTTCTTGTGAAAAATAAACTTTCTTCCAAAATTGAGGTCGGTTTCTCGTCTGGAGCACGTTTTTGGCCACAAATGATGAAGATGACACTATTACTCTAAATCCAATGAATAAACAAGTTGAAACTGCTCTAATATGCTGAATCAATATTGTATGTGGTTGATCAGTGAAAGTACGAGTTAGTTCTTGTGAAATATAAACATTTTTCCAAAATCAAGCTCGGTTTCTCGTCTGGAGCACGTTTATGGCCAAAATGATGAAAATGACAATATTACTCTAAATCCAATGAATAAACAAGTTGAAACTGCTCTAATATGCTGAATCAATATTGTATGTGGTTGATCAGTGAAAGTACGAGTTAGTTCTTGTGAAATATAAACTTTCTTCCAAAATTGAGGTCGGTTTCTCGTCTGGAGCACGTTTTTGGCCACAAATGATGAAAATGACAATATTACTCTAAATCCAATGAATAAACAAGTTGAAACTGCTCTAATATGCTGAATCAATATTGTATGCTGTTGATCAGTGAAAGTACGATTTTGTTCTTGGGAAATATAAACATTTTTCCAAAATCAAACTCAGTATCTCGTCTGGAGCACGTTTCTGGCCACAAATGATGAAAATGACAATATTACTATAAATCCAATGAATAAACAAGTTGAAACTGCTTGAATATGCTGAATCAATATTGTATGTGGTTGATCAGTGAAAGTACGAGTTAGTTCTTGTGAAATATAAACATTTTTCCAAAATCAAGCTCGGTTTCTCGTCTGGAGCACGTTTATGGCCAAAATGATGAAAATGACAATATTACTCTAAATCCAATGAATAAACAAGTTGAAACTGCTTGAATATGCTGAATCAATATTGTATGTGGTTGATCAGTGAAAGTACGAGTTAGTTCTTGTGAAATATAAACTTTCTTCCAAAATTGAGGTCGGTTTCTCGTCTGGAACACGTTTTTGGCCACAAATGATGAAAATGACAATATTACTGTAAATCCAATGAATAATCAAGTTGAAACTGCTTGAATATGCTGAATCAATATTGTATGTGGTTGATCAGTGAAAGTACGAGTTAGTTCTTGTGAAATATAAACATTTTTCCAAAATCAAGCTCGGTTTCTCGTCTGGAGCACGTTTATGGCCAAAATGATGAAAATGACAATATTACTCTAAATCCAATGAATAAACAAGTTGAAACTGCTCTAATATGCTGAATCAATATTGTATGTGGTTGATCAGTGAAAGTACGAGTTAGTTCTTGTGAAATATAAACATTTTTCCAAAATCAAGCTCGGTTTCTCGTCTGGAGCATGTTTATGGCCAAAATGATGAAAATGACAATATTACTGTAAATCCAATGAATAAACAAGTTGAAACTGCTCTAATATATGCTGAATCAATATTGTATGTGGTTGATCAGTGAAAGTACGATTTTGTTCTTGGGAAATATAAACATTTTTCCAAAATCAAACTCAGTATCTCGTCTGGAGCACGTTTCTGGCCACAAATGATGAAAATGACAATATTACTGTAAATCCAATGAATAATCAATTTGAAACTGCTTGAATATGCTGAATCAATATTGTTATATGGTTGATCAGTGAAAGTACGAGTTAGTTCTTGTGAAATATAAACATTTTTCCAAAATCAAGCTCGGTTTCTCGTCTGGAGCACGTTTATGGCCACAAATGATGAAAATGACAATATTACTATAAATCCAATGAATAAACAAGTTGAAACTGCTTGAATATGCTGAATCAATATTGTATGTGGTTGATCAGTGAAAGTACGAGTTAGTTCTTGTGAAATATAAACTTTCTTCCAAAATTGAGGTCGGTTTCTCGTCTGGAGCACGTTTATGGCCAAAATGATGAAAATGACAATATTACTCTAAATCCAATGAATAAACAAGTTGAAACTGCTCTAAATATGCTGAATCAATATTGTATGTGGTTGATCAGTGAAAGTACGAGTTAGTTCTTGTGAAATATAAACTTTCTTCCAAAATTGAGGTCGGTTTCTCGTCTGGAGCACGTTTATGGCCAAAATGATGAAAATGACAATATTACTCTAAATCCAATGAATAAACAAGTTGAAACTGCTTGAATATGCTGAATCAATATTGTATGTGGTTGATCAGTGAAAGTACGAGTTAGTTCTTGTGAAATATAAACATTTTTCCAAAATCAAGCTCGGTTTCTCGTCTGGAGCACGTTTTTGGCCACAAATGATGAAAATGACAATATTACTCTAAATCCAATGAATAAACAAGTTGAAACTGCTCTAATATGCTGAATCAATATTGTATGTTGTTGATCAGTGAAAGTACGAGTTAGTTCTTGTGAAATATAAACATTTTTCCAAAATCAAGCTCGGTTTCTCGTCTGGAGCACGTTTATGGCCAAAATGATGAAAATGACAATATTACTCTAAATCCAATGAATAAACAAGTTGAAACTGCTCTAAATATGCTGAATCAATATTGTATGTGGTTGATCAGTGAAAGTACGAATTAGTTCTTGTGAAATATAAACCTTCTTCCAAAACTGAGGTCGGTTTCTCGTCTGGAGCACGATTTTGGCCACAAATGATGAAAATGACAATTTTACTTTAAATCCAATGAATAAACAAGTTGAAACTGCTCTAAATATGCTGAATCAATATTGTATGTGGTTGATCAGTGAAAGTACGAGTTAGTTCTTGTGAAATATAAACATTCTTCCAAAACTGAGGTCGGTTTCTCGTCTGGAGCACGTTTTTGGCCACAAATGATGAAAATGACAATTTTACTTTAAATCCAATGAATAAACAAGTTGAAACTGCTCTAATATGCTGAATCAATATTGTATTTGGTTGATCAGTGAAAGTACGAGTTAGTTCTTGTGAAAAATAAACTTTCTTCCAAAATTGAGGTCGGTTTCTCGTCTGGAGCACGTTTTTGGCCACAAATGATGAAGATGACACTATTACTCTAAATCCAATGAATAATCAAGTTGAAACTGCTTGAATATGCTGAATCAATATTGTATGTGGTTGATCAGTGAAAGTACGAGTTAGTTCTTGTGAAAAATAAACTTTCTTCCAAAATTGAGGTCGGTTTCTCGTTTGGAGCACGTTTTTGGCCACAAATGATGAAAATGACATTATTACTGTAAATCCAATGAATAAACAAGTTGAAACTGCTCTAATATGCTGAATCAATATTGAATGTGGTTGATCAGTTAAACTACGAGTTAGTTCTTGTGAAATATAAACATTTTTCCAAAATCAAGCTCGGTTTCTCGTCCGGAGCACGTTTATGGCCAAAATGATGAAAATGACAATATTACTCTAAATCCAATGAATAAACAAGTTGAAACTGCTCTAATATGCTGAATCAATATTGTATGTGGTTGATCAGTGAAAGTACGAGTTAGTTCTTGTGAAATATAAACTTTCTTCCAAAATTGAGGTCGGTTTCTCGTCTGGAGCACGTTTATGGCCAAAATGATGAAAATGACAATATTACTGTAAATCCAATGAATAAACAAGTTGAAACTGCTCTAATATGCTGAATCAATATTGAATGTGGTTGATCAGTTAAACTACGAGTTAGTTCTTGTGAAATATAAACATTTTTCCAAAATCAAGCTCGGTTTCTCGTCTGGAGCACGTTTATGGCCAAAATGATGAAAATGACAATATTACTCTAAATCCAATGAATAAACAAGTTGAAACTGCTCTAATATGCTGAATCAATATTGTATGTGGTTGATCAGTGAAAGTACGAGTTAGTTCTTGTGAAATATAAACTTTCTTCCAAAATTGAGGTCGGTTTCTCGTCTGGAGCACGTTTTTGGCCACAAATGATGAAAATGACAATATTACTGTAAATCCAATGAATAAACAAGTTGAAACTGCTCTAATATATGCTGAATCAATATTGTATGTGGTTGATCAGTGAAAGTACGATTTTGTACTTGGGAAATATAAACATTTTTCCAAAATCAAACTCAGTATCTCGTCTGGAGCACGTTTCTGGCCACAAATGATGAAAATGACAATATTACTGTAAATCCAATGAATAATCAATTTGAAACTGCTTGAATATGCTGAATCAATATTGTATGTGGTTGATCAGTGAAAGTACGAGTTAGTTCTTGTGAAATATAAACATTTTTCCAAAATCAAGCTTGGTTTCTCGTCTGGAGCACGTTTATGGCCAAAATGATGAAAATGACAATATTACTCTAAATCCAATGAATAAACAAGTTGAAACTGCTCTAATATGCTGAATCAATATTTTATGTGGTTGATCAGTGAAAGTACGAGTTAGTTCTTGTGAAATATAAACATTTTTCCAAAATCAAGCTCGGTTTCTCGTCTGGAGCACGTTTATGGCCAAAATGATGAAAATGACAATATTACTCTAAATCCAATGAATAAACAAGCTGAAACTGCTCTAATATGCTGAATCAATATTGTATGTGGTTGATCAGTGAAAGTACGAGTTAGTTCTTGTGAAAAATAAACTTTCTTCCAAAATTGAGGTCGGTTTCTCGTTTGGAGCACGTTTTTGGCCACAAATGATGAAAATGACATTATTACTGTAAATCCAATGAATAAACAAGTTGAAACTGCTCTAATATGCTGAATCAATATTGAATGTGGTTGATCAGTTAAACTACGAGTTAGTTCTTTTGAAATATAAACTTTTGTCCAAAATTGAGTTCGGTTTCTCGTCTGGAGCACGTTTAGGCCACAAATGATGAAAATGACAATATTACTGTAAATCCAATGAATAAACAAGTTGAAACTGCTTGAATATGCTGAATCAATATTGTATGTGGTTGATCAGTGAAAGTACGAGTTAGTTCTTGTGAAATATAAACTATTTTCCAAAATTAAACTCAGTTTCTCGTCTGGAGCACGTTTTTGGCCACAAATGATGAAGATGACAATATTACTCTAAATCCAATGAATAAACAAGTTGAAACTGCTCTAATATGCTGAATCAATATTGTATGTGGTTGATCAGTGAAAGTACGATTTTGTTCTTGGGAAATATAAACATTTTTCCAAAATCAAACTCAGTATCTCGTCTGGAGCACGTTTCTGGCCACAAATGATGAAAATGACAATATTACTGTAAATCCAATGCATAATCAATTTGAAACTGCTTGAATATGCTGAATCAATATTGTATGTGGTTGATCAGTGAAAGTACGAGTTAGTTCTTGTGAAATATAAACATTTTTCCAAAATCAAGCTCGGTTTCTCGTCTGGAGCACGTTTATGGCCACAAATGATGAAAATGACAATATTACTATAAATCCAATGAATAAACAAGTTGAAACTGCTTGAATATGCTGAATCAATATTGTATGTGGTTGATCAGTGAAAGTACGAGTTAGTTCTTGTGAAATATAAACTTTCTTCCAAAACTGAGGTCGGTTTCTCGTCTGGAGCACGTTTTTGGCCACAAATGATGAAAATGACAATATTACTCTAAATCCAATGAATAAACAAGTTGAAACTGCTCTAATATGCTGAATCAATATTGTATTTGGTTGATCAGTGAAAGTACGAGTTAGTTCTTGTGAAAAATAAACTTTCTTCCAAAATTGAGGTCGGTTTCTCGTCTGGAGCACGTTTTTGGCCACAAATGATGAAGATGACACTATTACTCTAAATCCAATGAATAAACAAGTTGAAACTGCTCTAATATGCTGAATCAATATTGTATGTGGTTGATCAGTGAAAGTACGAGTTAGTTCTTGTGAAATATAAACATTTTTCCAAAATCAAGCTCGGTTTCTCGTCTGGAGCACGTTTATGGCCAAAATGATGAAAATTACAATATTACTCTAAATCCAATGAATAAACAAGTTGAAACTGCTCTAATATGCTGAATCAATATTGTATGTGGTTGATCAGTGAAAGTACGAGTTAGTTCTTGTGAAATATAAACTTTCTTCCAAAATTGAGGTCGGTTTCTCGTCTGGAGCACGTTTATGGCCAAAATGAAGAAAATGACAATATTACTCTAAATCCAATGAATAAACAAGTTGAAACTGCTCTAAATATGCTGAATCAATATTGTATGTGGTTGATCAGTGAAAGTACGAGTTAGTTCTTGTGAAATATAAACTTTCTTCCAAAACTGAGGTCGGTTTCTCGTCTGGAGCACGTTTTTGGCCACAAATGATGAAAATGACAATATTACTCTAAATCCAATGAATAAACAAGTTGAAACTGCTCTAATATGCTGAATCAATATTGTATGCTGTTGATCAGTGAAAGTACGATTTTGTTCTTGGGAAATATAAACATTTTTCCAAAATCAAACTCAGTATCTCGTCTGGAGCACGTTTCTGGCCACAAATGATGAAAATGACAATATTACTATAAATCCAATGAATAAACAAGTTGAAACTGCTTGAATATGCTGAATCAATATTGTATGTGGTTGATCAGTGAAAGTACGAGTTAGTTCTTGTGAAATATAAACATTCTTCCAAAACTGAGGTCGGTTTCTCGTCTGGAGCACGTTTTTGGCCACAAATGATGAAAATGACAATTTTACTTTAAATCCAATGAATAAACAAGTTGAAACTGCTCTAATATGCTGAATCAATATTGTATTTGGTTGATCAGTGAAAGTACGAGTTAGTTCTTGTGAAAAATAAACTTTCTTCCAAAATTGAGGTCGGTTTCTCGTCTGGAGCACGTTTTTGGCCACAAATGATGAAGATGACACTATTACTCTAAATCCAATGAATAAACAAGTTGAAACTGCTCTAATATGCTGAATCAATATTGTATGTGGTTGATCAGTGAAAGTACGAGTTAGTTCTTGTGAAATATAAACATTTTTCCAAAATCAAGCTCGGTTTCTCGTCTGGAGCACGTTTATGGCCAAAATGATGAAAATGACAATATTACTGTAAATCCAATGAATAATCAAGTTGAAACTGCTTGAATATGCTGAATCAATATTGTATGTGGTTGATCAGTGAAAGTACGAGTTAGTTCTTGTGAAATATAAACTTTCTTCCAAAATTGAGGTCGGTTTCTCGTCTGGAGCACGTTTTTGGCCACAAATGATGAAAATGACACTATTACTCTAAATCCAATGAATAAACAAGTTGAAACTGCTCTAATATATGCTGAATCAATATTGTATGTGGTTGATTAGTGAAAGTACGATTTTGTTCTTGGGAAATATAAACATTTTTCCAAAATCAAACTCAGTATCTCGTCTGGAGCACGTTTATGGCCAAAATGATGAAAATGACAATATTACTCTAAATCCAATGAATAAACAAGTTGAAACTGCTCTAATATGCTGAATCAATATTGTATGTGGTTGATCAGTGAAAGTACGAGTTAGTTCTTGTGAAATATAAACATTTTTCCAAAATCAAGCTCGGTTTCTCGTCTGGAGCATGTTTATGGCCAAAATGATGAAAATGACAATATTACTGTAAATCCAATGAATAAACAAGTTGAAACTGCTCTAATATATGCTGAATCAATATTGTATGTGGTTGATCAGTGAAAGTACGATTTTGTTCTTGGGAAATATAAACATTTTTCCAAAATCAAACTCAGTATCTCGTCTGGAGCACGTTTCTGGCCACAAATGATGAAAATGACAATATTACTGTAAATCCAATGAATAATCAATTTGAAACTGCTTGAATATGCTGAATCAATATTGTATGTGGTTGATCAGTGAAAGTACGAGTTAGTTCTTGTGAAATATAAACATTTTTCCAAAATCAAGCTCGGTTTCTCGTCTGGAGCACGTTTATGGCCACAAATGATGAAAATGACAATATTACTATAAATCCAATGAATAAACAAGTTGAAACTGCTTGAATATGCTGAATCAATATTGTATGTGGTTGATCAGTGAAAGTACGAGTTAGTTCTTGTGAAATATAAACTTTCTTCCAAAATTGAGGTCGGTTTCTCGTCTGGAGCACGTTTATGGCCAAAATGATGAAAATGACAATATTACTCTAAATCCAATGAATAAACAAGTTGAAACTGCTCTAAATATGCTGAATCAATATTGTATGTGGTTGATCAGTGAAAGTACGAGTTAGTTCTTGTGAAATATAAACTTTCTTCCAAAATTGAGGTCGGTTTCTCGTCTGGAGCACGTTTAGGCCACAAATGATGAAAATGACAATATTACTCTAAATCCGATGAATAAACAAGTTGAAACTGCTTGAATATGCTGAATCAATATTGTATGTGGTTGATCAGTGAAAGTACGAGTTAGTTCTTGTGAAATATAAACTTTCTTCCAAAATTGAGGTCGGTTTCTCGTCTGGAGCACGTTTTTGGCCACAAATGATGAAAATGACAATATTACTCTAAATCCAATGAATAAACAAGTTGAAACTGCTCTAATATGCTGAATCAATATTGTATGTGGTTGATCAGTGAAAGTACGATTTTGTTCTTGTGAAATATAAACATTTTTCCAAAATCAAACTCAGTATCTCGTCTGGAGCACGTTTTTGGCCATAAATGATGAAAATGACAATATTACTATAAATCCAATGAATAAACAAGTTGAAACTGCTTGAATATGCTGAATAAATATTGTATGTGGTTGATCAGTGAAAGTACGAGTTAGTTCTTGTGAAATATAAACATTTTTCCAAAATCAAGCTCGGTTTCTCGTCTGGAGCACGTTTAAAGCCAAAATGATGAAAATGACAATATTACTGTAAATCCAAAGAATAAACAAGTTGAAACTGCTTGAATATGCTGAATCAATATTGTATGTGGTTGATCAGTGAAAGTACGATTTTGTTCTTGGGAAATATAAACATTTTTCCAAAATCAAACTCAGTATCTCGTCTGGAGCACGTTTTTGGCCATAAATGATGAAAATGACAATATTACTATAAATCCAATGAATAAACAAGTTGAAACTGCTTGAATATGCTGAATCAATATTGTATGTGGTTGATCAGTGAAAGTACGAGTTAGTTCTTGTGAAATATAAACATTCTTCCAAAACTGAGGTCGGTTTCTCGTCTGGAGCACGTTTTTGGCCACAAATGATGAAAATGACAATTTTACTTTAAATCCAATGAATAAACAAGTTGAAACTGCTCTAAATATGCTGAATCAATATTGTATGTGGTTGATCAGTGAAAGTACGAGTTAGTTCTTGTGAAATATAAACATTCTTCCAAAACTGAGGTCGGTTTCTCGTCTGGAGCACGTTTTTGGCCACAAATGATGAAAATGACAATTTTACTTTAAATCCAATGAATAAACAAGTTGAAACTGCTCTAATATGCTGAATCAATATTGTATTTGGTTGATCAGTGAAAGTACGAGTTAGTTCTTGTGAAAAATAAACTTTCTTCCAAAATTGAGGTCGGTTTCTCGTCTGGAGCACGTTTTTGGCCACAAATGATGAAGATGACACTATTACTCTAAATCCAATGAATAAACAAGTTGAAACTGCTCTAATATGCTGAATCAATATTGTATGTGGTTGATCAGTGAAAGTACGAGTTAGTTCTTGTGAAATATAAACATTTTTCCAAAATCAAGCTCGGTTTCTCGTCTGGAGCACGTTTATGGCCAAAATGATGAAAATGACAATATTACTGTAAATCCAATGAATAATCAAGTTGAAACTGCTTGAATATGCTGAATCAATATTGTATGTGGTTGATCAGTGAAAGTACGAGTTAGTTCTTGTGAAATATAAACTTTCTTCCAAAATTGAGGTCGGTTTCTCGTCTGGAGCACGTTTTTGGCCACAAATGATGAAAATGACACTATTACTCTAAATCCAATGAATAAACAAGTTGAAACTGCTCTAATATATGCTGAATCAATATTGTATGTGGTTGATTAGTGAAAGTACGATTTTGTTCTTGGGAAATATAAACATTTTTCCAAAATCAAACTCAGTATCTCGTCTGGAGCACGTTTCTGGCCACAAATGATGAAAATGACAATATTACTGTAAATCCAATGAATAATCAATTTGAAACTGCTTGAATATGCTGAATCAATATTGTATGTGGTTGATCAGTGAAAGTACGAGTTAGTTCTTGTGAAATATAAACTTTCTTCCAAAATTGAGGTCGGTTTCTCGTCTGGAACACGTTTTTGGCCACAAATGATGAAAATGACAATATTACTGTAAATCCAATGAATAATCAAGTTGAAACTGCTTGAATATGCTGAATCAATATTGTATGTGGTTGATCAGTGAAAGTACGAGTTAGTTCTTGTGAAATATAAACATTTTTCCAAAATCAAGCTCGGTTTCTCGTCTGGAGCACGTTTATGGCCAAAATGATGAAAATGACAATATTACTCTAAATCCAATGAATAAACAAGTTGAAACTGCTCTAATATGCTGAATCAATATTGTATGTGGTTGATCAGTGAAAGTACGAGTTAGTTCTTGTGAAATATAAACATTTTTCCAAAATCAAGCTCGGTTTCTCGTCTGGAGCATGTTTATGGCCAAAATGATGAAAATGACAATATTACTGTAAATCCAATGAATAAACAAGTTGAAACTGCTCTAATATATGCTGAATCAATATTGTATGTGGTTGATCAGTGAAAGTACGATTTTGTTCTTGGGAAATATAAACATTTTTCCAAAATCAAACTCAGTATCTCGTCTGGAGCACGTTTCTGGCCACAAATGATGAAAATGACAATATTACTGTAAATCCAATGAATAATCAATTTGAAACTGCTTGAATATGCTGAATCAATATTGTATGTGGTTGATCAGTGAAAGTACGAGTTAGTTCTTGTGAAATATAAACATTTTTCCAAAATCAAGCTCGGTTTCTCGTCTGGAGCACGTTTATGGCCACAAATGATGAAAATGACAATATTACTATAAATCCAATGAATAAACAAGTTGAAACTGCTTGAATATGCTGAATCAATATTGTATGTGGTTGATCAGTGAAAGTACGAGTTAGTTCTTGTGAAATATAAACTTTCTTCCAAAATTGAGGTCGGTTTCTCGTCTGGAGCACGTTTATGGCCAAAATGATGAAAATGACAATATTACTCTAAATCCAATGAATAAACAAGTTGAAACTGCTCTAAATATGCTGAATCAATATTGTATGTGGTTGATCAGTGAAAGTACGAGTTAGTTCTTGTGAAATATAAACTTTCTTCCAAAATTGAGGTCGGTTTCTCGTCTGGAGCACGTTTAGGCCACAAATGATGAAAATGACAATATTACTCTAAATCCGATGAATAAACAAGTTGAAACTGCTTGAATATGCTGAATCAATATTGTATGTGGTTGATCAGTGAAAGTACGAGTTAGTTCTTGTGAAATATAAACTTTCTTCCAAAATTGAGGTCGGTTTCTCGTCTGGAGCACGTTTTTGGCCACAAATGATGAAAATGACAATATTACTCTAAATCCAATGAATAAACAAGTTGAAACTGCTCTAATATGCTGAATAAATATTGTATGTGGTTGATCAGTGAAAGTACGATTTTGTTCTTGTGAAATATAAACATTTTTCCAAAATCAAACTCAGTATCTCGTCTGGAGCACGTTTTTGGCCATAAATGATGAAAATGACAATATTACTATAAATCCAATGAATAAACAAGTTGAAACTGCTTGAATATGCTGAATAAATATTGTATGTGGTTGATCAGTGAAAGTACGAGTTAGTTCTTGTGAAATATAAACATTTTTCCAAAATCAAGCTCGGTTTCTCGTCTGGAGCACGTTTAAAGCCAAAATGATGAAAATGACAATATTACTGTAAATCCAATGAATAAACAAGTTGAAACTGCTCTAATATATGCTGAATCAATATTGTATGTGGTTGATCAGTGAAAGTACGATTTTGTTCTTGGGAAATATAAACATTTTTCCAAAATCAAACTCAGTATCTCGTCTGGAGCACGTTTCTGGCCACAAATGATGAAAATGACAATATTACTGTAAATCCAATGAATAATCAATTTGAAACTGCTTGAATATGCTGAATCAATATTGTATGTGGTTGATCAGTGAAAGTACGAGTTAGTTCTTGTGAAATATAAACATTTTTCCAAAATCAAGCTCGGTTTCTCGTCTGGAGCACGTTTATGGCCACAAATGATGAAAATGACAATATTACTATAAATCCAATGAATAAACAAGTTGAAACTGCTTGAATATGCTGAATCAATATTGTATGTGGTTGATCAGTGAAAGTACGAGTTAGTTCTTGTGAAATATAAACTTTCTTCCAAAATTGAGGTCGGTTTCTCGTCTGGAGCACGTTTATGGCCAAAATGATGAAAATGACAATATTACTCTAAATCCAATGAATAAACAAGTTGAAACTGCTCTAAATATGCTGAATCAATATTGTATGTGGTTGATCAGTGAAAGTACGAGTTAGTTCTTGTGAAATATAAACTTTCTTCCAAAATTGAGGTCGGTTTCTCGTCTGGAGCACGTTTAGGCCACAAATGATGAAAATGACAATATTACTCTAAATCCGATGAATAAACAAGTTGAAACTGCTTGAATATGCTGAATCAATATTGTATGTGGTTGATCAGTGAAAGTACGAGTTAGTTCTTGTGAAATATAAACTTTCTTCCAAAATTGAGGTCGGTTTCTCGTCTGGAGCACGTTTTTGGCCACAAATGATGAAAATGACAATATTACTCTAAATCCAATGAATAAACAAGTTGAAACTGCTCTAATATGCTGAATAAATATTGTATGTGGTTGATCAGTGAAAGTACGATTTTGTTCTTGTGAAATATAAACATTTTTCCAAAATCAAACTCAGTATCTCGTCTGGAGCACGTTTTTGGCCATAAATGATGAAAATGACAATATTACTATAAATCCAATGAATAAACAAGTTGAAACTGCTTGAATATGCTGAATAAATATTGTATGTGGTTGATCAGTGAAAGTACGAGTTAGTTCTTGTGAAATATAAACATTTTTCCAAAATCAAGCTCGGTTTCTCGTCTGGAGCACGTTTAAAGCCAAAATGATGAAAATGACAATATTACTGTAAATCCAAAGAATAAACAAGTTGAAACTGCTTGAATATGCTGAATCAATATTGTATGTGGTTGATCAGTGAAAGTACGATTTTGTTCTTGGGAAATATAAACATTTTTCCAAAATCAAACTCAGTATCTCGTCTGGAGCACGTTTTTGGCCATAAATGATGAAAATGACAATATTACTATAAATCCAATGAATAAACAAGTTGAAACTGCTTGAATATGCTGAATCAATATTGTATGTGGTTGATCAGTGAAAGTACGAGTTAGTTCTTGTGAAATATAAACTTTTGTCCAAAATTGAGTTCGGTTTCTCGTCTGGAGCACGTTTAGGCCACAAATGATGAAAATGAGAATATTACTCTAAATCCGATGAATAAACAAGTTGAAACTGCTCTAATATGCTGAATCAATATTGTATGTGGTTGATCAGTGAAAGTACGATTTTGTTCTTGGGAAATATAAACATTTTTCCAAAATCAAACTCAGTATCTCGTCTGGAGCACGTTTTTGGCCATAAATGATGAAAATGACAATATTACTATAAATCCAATGAATAAACAAGTTGAAACTGCTTGAATATGCTGAATAAATATTGTATGTGGTTGATCAGTGAAAGTGCGAGTTAGTTCTTGTGAAATATAAACATTTTTCCAAAATCAAGCTCGGTTTCTCGTCTGGAGCACGTTTAAAGCCAAAATGATGAAAATGACAATATTACTGTAAATCCAAAGAATAAACAAGTTGAAACTGCTTGAATATGCTGAATCAATATTGTATGTGGTTGATCAGTGAAAGTACGATTTTGTTCTTGGGAAATATAAACATTTTTCCAAAATCAAACTCAGTATCTCGTCTGGAGCACGTTTTTGGCCATAAATGATGAAAATGACAATATTACTATAAATCCAATGAATAAACAAGTTGAAACTGCTTGAATATGCTGAATCAATATTGTATGTGGTTGATCAGTGAAAGTACGAGTTAGTTCTTGTGAAATATAAACTTTCTTCCAAAACTGAGGTCGGTTTCTCGTCTGGAGCACGTTTTTGGCCACAAATGATGAAAATGACAATATTACTCTAAATCCAATGAATAAACAAGTTGAAACTGCTCTAATATGCTGAATCAATATTGTATTTGGTTGATCAGTGAAAGTACGAGTTAGTTCTTGTGAAAAATAAACTTTCTTCCAAAATTGAGGTCGGTTTCTCGTCTGGAGCACGTTTTTGGCCACAAATGATGAAGATGACACTATTACTCTAAATCCAATGAATAAACAAGTTGAAACTGCTCTAATATGCTGAATCAATATTGTATGTGGTTGATCAGTGAAAGTACGAGTTAGTTCTTGTGAAATATAAACATTTTTCCAAAATCAAGCTCGGTTTCTCGTCTGGAGCACGTTTATGGCCAAAATGATGAAAATGACAATATTACTCTAAATCCAATGAATAAACAAGTTGAAACTGCTCTAATATGCTGAATCAATATTGTATGTGGTTGATCAGTGAAAGTACGAGTTAGTTCTTGTGAAATATAAACTTTCTTCCAAAATTGAGGTCGGTTTCTCGTTTGGAGGACGTTTTTGGCCACAAATGATGAAAATTACATTATTACTGTAAATCCAATGAATAAACAAGTTGAAACTGCTCTAATATGCTGAATCAATATTGAATGTGGTTGATCAGTGAAACTACGAGTTAGTTCTTGTGAAATATAAACTTTTGTCCAAAATTGAGTTCGGTTTCTCGTCTGGAGCACGTTTAGGCCACAAATGATGAAAATGACAATATTACTCTAAATCCGATGAATAAACAAGTTGAAACTGCTTGAATATGCTGAATCAATATTGTATGTGGTTGATCAGTGAATGTACGAGTTAGTTCTTGTGAAATATAAACTTTCTTCCAAAATTGAGGTCGGTTTCTCGTCTGGAGCACGTTTTTGGCCACAAATGATGAAAATGACAATATTACTCTAAATCCAATGAATAAACAAGTTGAAACTGCTCTAATATGCTGAATCAATATTGTATGTGGTTGATCAGTGAAAGTACGATTTTGTTCTTGGGAAATATAAACATTTTTCCAAAATCAAACTCAGTATCTCGTCTGGAGCACGTTTTTGGCCATAAATGATGAAAATGACAATATTACTATAAATCCAATGAATAAACAAGTTGAAACTGCTTGAATATGCTGAATAAATATTGTATGTGGTTGATCAGTGAAAGTACGAGTTAGTTCTTGTGAAATATAAACATTTTTCCAAAATCAAGCTCGGTTTCTCGTCTGGAGCACGTTTTTGGCCACAAATGATGAAAATGACAATATTACTCTAAATCCAATGAATAAACAAGTTGAAACTGCTCTAATATGCTGAATCAATATTGTATTTGGTTGATCAGTGAAAGTACGAGTTAGTTCTTGTGAAAAATAAACTTTCTTCCAAAATTGAGGTCGGTTTCTCGTCTGGAGCACGTTTTTGGCCACAAATGATGAAGATGACACTATTACTCTAAATCCAATGAATAAACAAGTTGAAACTGCTCTAATATGCTGAATCAATATTGTATGTGGTTGATCAGTGAAAGTACGATTTTGTTCTTGGGAAATATAAACATTTTTCCAAAATCAAACTCAGTATCTCGTCTGGAGCACGTTTTTGGCCATAAATGATGAAAATGACAATATTACTATAAATCCAATGAATAAACAAGTTGAAACTGCTTGAATATGCTGAATAAATATTGTATGTGGTTGATCAGTGAAAGTACGAGTTAGTTCTTGTGAAAAATAAACTTTCTTCCAAAATTGAGGTCGGTTTCTCGTTTGGAGCACGTTTTTGGCCACAAATGATGAAAATGACATTCTTACTGTAAATCCAATGAATAAACAAGTTGAAACTGCTCTAATATGCTGAATCAATATTGTATGTGGTTGATCAGTGAAAGTACGAGTTAGTTTTTGTGAAATATAAACTATTTTCCAAAATTAAACTCAGTTTCTCGTCTGGAGCACGTTTTTGGCCACAAATGATGAAGATGACAATATTACTCTAAATCCAATGAATAAACAAGTTGAAACTGCTCTAATATGCTGAATCAATATTGTATGTGGTTGATCAGTGAAAGTACGAGTTAGTTCTTGTGAAAAATAAACTTTCTTCCAAAATTGAGGTCGGTTTCTCGTTTGGAGGACGTTTTTGGCCACAAATGATGAAAATGACATTATTACTGTAAATCCAATGAATAAACAAGTTGAAACTGCTCTAATATGCTGAATCAATATTGAATGTGGTTGATCAGTGAAACTACGAGTTAGTTCTTGTGAAATATAAACTTTTGTCCAAAATTGAGTTCG
The DNA here is from genome assembly GCF_963383615.2 of Lipophrys pholis. Taxonomy (NCBI): domain Eukaryota; kingdom Metazoa; phylum Chordata; class Actinopteri; order Blenniiformes; family Blenniidae; genus Lipophrys; species Lipophrys pholis. The sequence continues at coordinate 310,641 of NC_137641.1, read as the reverse complement.
GTTTCTCGTCTGGAGCACGTTTAGGCCACAAATGATGAAAATGACAATATTACTCTAAATCCAATGAATAAACAAGTTGAAACTGCTTTAATATGCTGAATCAATATTGTATGTGGTTGATCAGTGAAAGTACGAGTTAGTTCTTGTGAAATATAAACTTTCTTCCAAAATTGAGGTCGGTTTCTCGTCTGGAGCACGTTTTTGGCCACAAATGATGAAAATGACAATATTACTCTAAATCCAATGAATAAACAAGTTGAAACTGCTCTAATATGCTGAATCAATACTGTATGTGGTTGATCAGTGAAAGTACGATTTTGTTCTTGGGAAATATAAACATTTTTCCAAAATCAAACTCAGTATCTCGTCTGGAGCACGTTTTTGGCCATAAATGATGAAAATGACAATATTACTATAAATCCAATGAATAAACAAGTTGAAACTGCTTGAATATGCTGAATCAATATTGTATGTGGTTGATCAGTGAAAGTACGAGTTAGTTCTTGTGAAATATAAACTTTCTTCCAAAACTGAGGTCGGTTTCTCGTCTGGAGCACGTTTTTGGCCACAAATGATGAAAATGACAATATTACTCTAAATCCAATGAATAAACAAGTTGAAACTGCTCTAATATGCTGAATCAATATTGTATTTGGTTGATCAGTGAAAGTACGAGTTAGTTCTTGTGAAAAATAAACTTTCTTCCAAAATTGAGGTCGGTTTCTCGTCTGGAGCACGTTTTTGGCCACAAATGATGAAGATGACACTATTACTCTAAATCCAATGAATAAACAAGTTGAAACTGCTCTAATATGCTGAATCAATATTGTATGTGGTTGATCAGTGAAAGTACGAGTTAGTTCTTGTGAAATATAAACATTTTTCCAAAATCAAGCTCGGTTTCTCGTCTGGAGCACGTTTATGGCCAAAATGATGAAAATGACAATATTACTCTAAATCCAATGAATAAACAAGTTGAAACTGCTCTAATATGCTGAATCAATATTGTATGTGGTTGATCAGTGAAAGTACGAGTTAGTTCTTGTGAAATATAAACTTTCTTCCAAAATTGAGGTCGGTTTCTCGTTTGGAGGACGTTTTTGGCCACAAATGATGAAAATGACATTATTACTGTAAATCCAATGAATAAACAAGTTGAAACTGCTCTAATATGCTGAATCAATATTGAATGTGGTTGATCAGTGAAACTACGAGTTAGTTCTTGTGAAATATAAACTTTTGTCCAAAATTGAGTTCGGTTTCTCGTCTGGAGCACGTTTAGGCCACAAATGATGAAAATGACAATATTACTCTAAATCCGATGAATAAACAAGTTGAAACTGCTTGAATATGCTGAATCAATATTGTATGTGGTTGATCAGTGAATGTACGAGTTAGTTCTTGTGAAATATAAACTTTCTTCCAAAATTGAGGTCGGTTTCTCGTCTGGAGCACGTTTTTGGCCACAAATGATGAAAATGACAATATTACTCTAAATCCAATGAATAAACAAGTTGAAACTGCTCTAATATGCTGAATCAATATTGTATGTGGTTGATCAGTGAAAGTACGATTTTGTTCTTGGGAAATATAAACATTTTTCCAAAATCAAACTCAGTATCTCGTCTGGAGCACGTTTTTGGCCATAAATGATGAAAATGACAATATTACTATAAATCCAATGAATAAACAAGTTGAAACTGCTTGAATATGCTGAATAAATATTGTATGTGGTTGATCAGTGAAAGTACGAGTTAGTTCTTGTGAAATATAAACATTTTTCCAAAATCAAGCTCGGTTTCTCGTCTGGAGCACGTTTAAAGCCAAAATGATGAAAATGACAATATTACTGTAAATCCAAAGAATAAACAAGTTGAAACTGCTTGAATATGCTGAATCAATATTGTATGTGGTTGATCAGTGAAAGTACGATTTTGTTCTTGGGAAATATAAACATTTTTCCAAAATCAAACTCAGTATCTCGTCTGGAGCACGTTTTTGGCCATAAATGATGAAAATGACAATATTACTATAAATCCAATGAATAAACAAGTTGAAACTGCTCTAAATATGCTGAATCAATATTGTATGTGGTTGATCAGTGAAAGTACGAGTTAGTTCTTGTGAAATATAAACTTTCTTCCAAAACTGAGGTCGGTTTCTCGTCTGGAGCACGTTTTTGGCCACAAATGATGAAAATGACAATATTACTCTAAATCCAATGAATAAACAAGTTGAAACTGCTCTAATATGCTGAATCAATATTGTATGTGGTTGATCAGTGAAAGTACGATTTTGTTCTTGGGAAATATAAACATTTTTCCAAAATCAAACTCAGTATCTCGTCTGGAGCACGTTTCTGGCCACAAATGATGAAAATGACAATATTACTATAAATCCAATGAATAAACAAGTTGAAACTGCTTGAATATGCTGAATCAATATTGTATGTGGTTGATCAGTGAAAGTACGAGTTAGTTCTTGTGAAATATAAACATTTTTCCAAAATCAAGCTCGGTTTCTCGTCTGGAGCACGTTTAAAGCCAAAATGATGAAAATGACAATATTACTGTAAATCCAATGAATAATCAAGTTGAAACTGCTTGAATATGCTGAATCAATATTGTATGTGGTTGATCAGTGAAAGTACGAGTTAGTTCTTGTGAAATATAAACTTTCTTCCAAAATTGAGGTCGGTTTCTCGTCTGGAGCACGTTTTTGGCCACAAATGATGAAGATGACACTATTACTCTAAATCCAATGAATAAACAAGTTGAAACTGCTCTAATATGCTGAATCAATATTGTATGTGGTTGATCAGTGAAAGTACGAGTTAGTTCTTGTGAAATATAAACTTTCTTCCAAAATTGAGGTCGGTTTCTCGTTTGGAGGACGTTTTTGGCCACAAATGATGAAAATGACATTATTACTGTAAATCCAATGAATAAACAAGTTGAAACTGCTCTAATATGCTGAATCAATATTGAATGTGGTTGATCAGTGAAACTACGAGTTAGTTCTTGTGAAATATAAACTTTTGTCCAAAATTGAGTTCGGTTTCTCGTCTGGAGCACGTTTAGGCCACAAATGATGAAAATGACAATATTACTCTAAATCCGATGAATAAACAAGTTGAAACTGCTTGAATATGCTGAATCAATATTGTATGTGGTTGATCAGTGAAAGTACGAGTTAGTTCTTGTGAAATATAAACTTTCTTCCAAAATTGAGGTCGGTTTCTCGTCTGGAGCACGTTTTTGGCCACAAATGATGAAAATGACAATATTACTCTAAATCCAATGAATAAACAAGTTGAAACTGCTCTAATATGCTGAATCAATATTGTATGTGGTTGATCAGTGAAAGTACGATTTTGTTCTTGGGAAATATAAACATTTTTCCAAAATCAAACTCAGTATCTCGTCTGGAGCACGTTTTTGGCCATAAATGATGAAAATGACAATATTACTATAAATCCAATGAATAAACAAGTTGAAACTGCTTGAATATGCTGAATAAATATTGTATGTGGTTGATCAGTGAAAGTACGAGTTAGTTCTTGTGAAATATAAACATTTTTCCAAAATCAAGCTCGGTTTCTCGTCTGGAGCACGTTTATGGCCAAAATGATGAAAATGACAATATTACTCTAAATCCAATGAATAAACAAGCTGAAACTGCTCTAATATGCTGAATCAATATTGTATGTGGTTGATCAGTGAAAGTACGAGTTAGTTCTTGTGAAAAATAAACTTTCTTCCAAAATTGAGGTCGGTTTCTCGTTTGGAGCACGTTTTTGGCCACAAATGATGAAAATGACATTCTTACTGTAAATCCAATGAATAAACAAGTTGAAACTGCTCTAATATGCTGAATCAATATTGTATGTGGTTGATCAGTGAAAGTACGAGTTAGTTCTTGTGAAATATAAACTATTTTCCAAAATTAAACTCAGTTTCTCGTCTGGAGCACGTTTTTGGCCACAAATGATGAAGATGACAATATTACTCTAAATCCAATGAATAAACAAGTTGAAACTGCTCTAATATGCTGAATCAATATTGTATGTGGTTGATCAGTGAAAGTACGAGTTAGTTCTTGTGAAAAATAAACTTTCTTCCAAAATTGAGGTCGGTTTCTCGTTTGGAGGACGTTTTTGGCCACAAATGATGAAAATGACATTATTACTGTAAATCCAATGAATAAACAAGTTGAAACTGCTCTAATATGCTGAATCAATATTGAATGTGGTTGATCAGTGAAACTACGAGTTAGTTCTTGTGAAATATAAACTTTTGTCCAAAATTGAGTTCGGTTTCTCGTCTGGAGCACGTTTAGGCCACAAATGATGAAAATGACAATATTACTCTAAATCCAATGAATAAACAAGTTGAAACTGCTTTAATATGCTGAATCAATATTGTATGTGGTTGATCAGTGAAAGTACGAGTTAGTTCTTGTGAAATATAAACTTTCTTCCAAAATTGAGGTCGGTTTCTCGTCTGGAGCACGTTTTTGGCCACAAATGATGAAAATGACAATATTACTCTAAATCCAATGAATAAACAAGTTGAAACTGCTCTAATATGCTGAATCAATACTGTATGTGGTTGATCAGTGAAAGTAAGATTTTGTTCTTGGGAAATATAAACATTTTTCCAAAATCAAACTCAGTATCTCGTCTGGAGCACGTTTTTGGCCATAAATGATGAAAATGACAATATTACTATAAATCCAATGAATAAACAAGTTGAAACTGCTTGAATATGCTGAATCAATATTGTATGTGGTTGATCAGTGAAAGTACGAGTTAGTTCTTGTGAAATATAAACATTTTTCCAAAATCAAGCTCGGTTTCTCGTCTGGAGCACGTTTATGGCTAAAATGATTAAAATGACAATATTACTCTAAATCCAATGAATAAACAAGTTGAAACTGCTCTAAATATGCTGAATCAATATTGTATGTGGTTGATCAGTGAAAGTACGAGTTAGTTCTTGTGAAATATAAACTTTCTTCCAAAATTGAGGTCGGTTTCTCGTCTGGAGCACGTTTTTGGCCACAAATGATGAAAATGACAATATTACTCTAAATCCAATGAATAAACAAGTTGAAACTGCTCTAATATGCTGAATCAATATTGTATGTGGTTGATCAGTGAAAGTACGAGTTAGTTCTTGTGAAATATAAACATTTTTCCAAAATCAAGCTCGGTTTCTCGTCTGGAGCACGTTTATGGCCAAAATGATGAAAATGACAATATTACTCTAAATCCAATGAATAAACAAGTTGAAACTGCTCTAATATGCTGAATCAATATTGTATGTGGTTGATCAGTGAAAGTACGAGTTAGTTCTTGTGAAATATAAAAAATTTTCCAAAATCAAGCTCGGTTTCTCGTCTGGAGCACGTTTATGGCCAAAATGATGAAAATGACAATATTACTGTAAATCCAATGAATAAACAAGTTGAAACTGCTTGAATATGCTGAATCAATATTGTATGTGGTTGATCAGTGAAAGTACGAGTTAGTTCTTGTGAAAAATAAACTTTCTTCCAAAATTGAGGTCGGTTTCTCGTTTGGAGGACGTTTTTGGCCACAAATGATGAAAATGACATTATTACTGTAAATCCAATGAATAAACAAGTTGAAACTGCTCTAATATGCTGAATCAATATTGAATGTGGTTGATCAGTGAAACTACGAGTTAGTTCTTGTGAAATATAAACTTTTGTCCAAAATTGAGTTCGGTTTCTCGTCTGGAGCACGTTTAGGCCACAAATGATGAAAATGACAATATTACTCTAAATCCGATGAATAAACAAGTTGAAACTGCTTGAATATGCTGAATCAATATTGTATGTGGTTGATCAGTGAAAGTACGAGTTAGTTCTTGTGAAATATAAACTTTCTTCCAAAATTGAGGTCGGTTTCTCGTCTGGAGCACGTTTTTGGCCACAAATGATGAAAATGACAATATTACTCTAAATCCAATGAATAAACAAGTTGAAACTGCTCTAATATGCTGAATCAATATTGTATGTGGTTGATCAGTGAAAGTACGATTTTGTTCTTGGGAAATATAAACATTTTTCCAAAATCAAACTCAGTATCTCGTCTGGAGCACGTTTTTGGCCATAAATGATGAAAATGACAATATTACTATAAATCCAATGAATAAACAAGTTGAAACTGCTTGAATATGCTGAATAAATATTGTATGTGGTTGATCAGTGAAAGTACGAGTTAGTTCTTGTGAAATATAAACATTTTTCCAAAATCAAGCTCGGTTTCTCGTCTGGAGCACGTTTAAAGCCAAAATGATGAAAATGACAATATTACTGTAAATCCAAAGAATAAACAAGTTGAAACTGCTTGAATATGCTGAATCAATATTGTATGTGGTTGATCAGTGAAAGTACGATTTTGTTCTTGGGAAATATAAACATTTTTCCAAAATCAAACTCAGTATCTCGTCTGGAGCACGTTTTTGGCCATAAATGATGAAAATGACAATATTACTATAAATCCAATGAATAAACAAGTTGAAACTGCTTGAATATGCTGAATCAATATTGTATGTGGTTGATCAGTGAAAGTACGAGTTAGTTCTTGTGAAATATAAACTTTCTTCCAAAACTGAGGTCGGTTTCTCGTCTGGAGCACGTTTTTGGCCACAAATGATGAAAATGACAATATTACTCTAAATCCAATGAATAAACAAGTTGAAACTGCTCTAATATGCTGAATCAATATTGTATTTGGTTGATCAGTGAAAGTACGAGTTAGTTCTTGTGAAAAATAAACTTTCTTCCAAAATTGAGGTCGGTTTCTCGTCTGGAGCACGTTTTTGGCCACAAATGATGAAGATGACACTATTACTCTAAATCCAATGAATAAACAAGTTGAAACTGCTCTAATATGCTGAATCAATATTGTATGTGGTTGATCAGTGAAAGTACGAGTTAGTTCTTGTGAAATATAAACATTTTTCCAAAATCAAGCTCGGTTTCTCGTCTGGAGCACGTTTATGGCCAAAATGATGAAAATGACAATATTACTCTAAATCCAATGAATAAACAAGTTGAAACTGCTCTAATATGCTGAATCAATATTGTATGTGGTTGATCAGTGAAAGTACGAGTTAGTTCTTGTGAAATATAAACTTTCTTCCAAAATTGAGGTCGGTTTCTCGTTTGGAGGACGTTTTTGGCCACAAATGATGAAAATGACATTATTACTGTAAATCCAATGAATAAACAAGTTGAAACTGCTCTAATATGCTGAATCAATATTGAATGTGGTTGATCAGTGAAACTACGAGTTAGTTCTTGTGAAATATAAACTTTTGTCCAAAATTGAGTTCGGTTTCTCGTCTGGAGCACGTTTAGGCCACAAATGATGAAAATGACAATATTACTCTAAATCCGATGAATAAACAAGTTGAAACTGCTTGAATATGCTGAATCAATATTGTATGTGGTTGATCAGTGAATGTACGAGTTAGTTCTTGTGAAATATAAACTTTCTTCCAAAATTGAGGTCGGTTTCTCGTCTGGAGCACGTTTTTGGCCACAAATGATGAAAATGACAATATTACTCTAAATCCAATGAATAAACAAGTTGAAACTGCTCTAATATGCTGAATCAATATTGTATGTGGTTGATCAGTGAAAGTACGATTTTGTTCTTGGGAAATATAAACATTTTTCCAAAATCAAACTCAGTATCTCGTCTGGAGCACGTTTTTGGCCATAAATGATGAAAATGACAATATTACTATAAATCCAATGAATAAACAAGTTGAAACTGCTTGAATATGCTGAATAAATATTGTATGTGGTTGATCAGTGAAAGTACGAGTTAGTTCTTGTGAAATATAAACATTTTTCCAAAATCAAGCTCGGTTTCTCGTCTGGAGCACGTTTAAAGCCAAAATGATGAAAATGACAATATTACTGTAAATCCAAAGAATAAACAAGTTGAAACTGCTTGAATATGCTGAATCAATATTGTATGTGGTTGATCAGTGAAAGTACGATTTTGTTCTTGGGAAATATAAACATTTTTCCAAAATCAAACTCAGTATCTCGTCTGGAGCACGTTTTTGGCCATAAATGATGAAAATGACAATATTACTATAAATCCAATGAATAAACAAGTTGAAACTGCTTGAATATGCTGAATCAATATTGTATGTGGTTGATCAGTGAAAGTACGAGTTAGTTCTTGTGAAATATAAACTTTCTTCCAAAACTGAGGTCGGTTTCTCGTCTGGAGCACGTTTTTGGCCACAAATGATGAAAATGACAATATTACTCTAAATCCAATGAATAAACAAGTTGAAACTGCTCTAATATGCTGAATCAATATTGTATTTGGTTGATCAGTGAAAGTACGAGTTAGTTCTTGCGAAAAATAAACTTTCTTCCAAAATTGAGGTCGGTTTCTCGTCTGGAGCACGTTTTTGGCCACAAATGATGAAGATGACACTATTACTCTAAATCCAATGAATAAACAAGTTGAAACTGCTCTAATATGCTGAATCAATATTGTATGTGGTTGATCAGTGAAAGTACGATTTTGTTCTTGGGAAATATAAACATTTTTCCAAAATCAAACTCAGTATCTCGTCTGGAGCACGTTTTTGGCCATAAATGATGAAAATGACAATATTACTATAAATCAAATGAATAAACAAGTTGAAACTGCTTGAATATGCTGAATAAATATTGTATGTGGTTGATCAGTGAAAGTACGAGTTAGTTCTTGTGAAATATAAACATTTTTCCAAAATCAAGCTCGGTTTCTCGTCTGGAGCACGTTTAAAGCCAAAATGATGAAAATGACAATATTACTGTAAATCCAAAGAATAAACAAGTTGAAACTGCTTGAATATGCTGAATCAATATTGTATGTGGTTGATCAGTGAAAGTACGATTTTGTTCTTGGGAAATATAAACATTTTTCCAAAATCAAACTCAGTATCTCGTCTGGAGCACGTTTTTGGCCATAAATGATGAAAATGACAATATTACTATAAATCCAATGAATAAACAAGTTGAAACTGCTTGAATATGCTGAATCAATATTGTATGTGGTTGATCAGTGAAAGTACGAGTTAGTTCTTGTGAAATATAAACTTTCTTCCAAAACTGAGGTCGGTTTCTCGTCTGGAGCACGTTTTTGGCCACAAATGATGAAAATGACAATATTACTCTAAATCCAATGAATAAACAAGTTGAAACTGCTCTAATATGCTGAATCAATATTGTATTTTGTTGATCAGTGAAAGTACGAGTTAGTTCTTGTGAAAAATAAACTTTCTTCCAAAATTGAGGTCGGTTTCTCGTCTGGAGCACGTTTTTGGCCACAAATGATGAAGATGACACTATTACTCTAAATCCAATGAATAAACAAGTTGAAACTGCTCTAATATGCTGAATCAATATTGTATGTGGTTGATCAGTGAAAGTACGAGTTAGTTCTTGTGAAATATAAACATTTTTCCAAAATCAAGCTCGGTTTCTCGTCTGGAGCACGTTTATGGCCAAAATGATGAAAATGACAATATTACTCTAAATCAAATGAATAAACAAGTTGAAACTGCTCTAATATGCTGAATCAATATTGTATGTGGTTGATCAGTGAAAGTACGAGTTAGTTCTTGTGAAATATAAACTTTCTTCCAAAATTGAGGTCGGTTTCTCGTTTGGAGGACGTTTTTGGCCACAAATGATGAAAATGACATTATTACTGTAAATCCAATGAATAAACAAGTTGAAACTGCTCTAATATGCTGAATCAATATTGAATGTGGTTGATCAGTGAAACTACGAGTTAGTTCTTGTGAAATATAAACTTTTGTCCAAAATTGAGTTCGGTTTCTCGTCTGGAGCACGTTTAGGCCACAAATGATGAAAATGACAATATTACTCTAAATCCGATGAATAAACAAGTTGAAACTGCTTGAATATGCTGAATCAATATTGTATGTGGTTGATCAGTGAAAGTACGAGTTAGTTCTTGTGAAATATAAACTTTCTTCCAAAATTGAGGTCGGTTTCTCGTCTGGAGCACGTTTTTGGCCACAAATGATGAAAATGACAATATTACTCTAAATCCAATGAATAAACAAGTTGAAACTGCTCTAATATGCTGAATCAATATTGTATGTGGTTGATCAGTGAAAGTACGATTTTGTTCTTGGGAAATATAAACATTTTTCCAAAATCAAACTCAGTATCTCGTCTGGAGCACGTTTTTGGCCATAAATGATGAAAATGACAATATTACTATAAATCCAATGAATAAACAAGTTGAAACTGCTTGAATATGCTGAATAAATATTGTATGTGGTTGATCAGTGAAAGTACGAGTTAGTTCTTGTGAAATATAAACATTTTTCCAAAATCAAGCTCGGTTTCTCGTCTGGAGCACGTTTAAAGCCAAAATGATGAAAATGACAATATTACTGTAAATCCAAAGAATAAACAAGTTGAAACTGCTTGAATATGCTGAATCAATATTGTATGTGGTTGATCAGTGAAAGTACGATTTTGTTCTTGGGAAATATAAACATTTTTCCAAAATCAAACTCAGTATCTCGTCTGGAGCACGTTTTTGGCCATAAATGATGAAAATGACAATATTACTATAAATCCAATGAATAAACAAGTTGAAACTGCTTGAATATGCTGAATCAATATTGTATGTGGTTGATCAGTGAAAGTACGAGTTAGTTCTTGTGAAATATAAACTTTCTTCCAAAACTGAGGTCGGTTTCTCGTCTGGAGCACGTTTTTGGCCACAAATGATGAAAATGACAATATTACTCTAAATCCAATGAATAAACAAGTTGAAACTGCTCTAATATGCTGAATCAATATTGTATTTGGTTGATCAGTGAAAGTACGAGTTAGTTCTTGTGAAAAATAAACTTTCTTCCAAAATTGAGGTCGGTTTCTCGTCTGGAGCACGTTTTTGGCCACAAATGATGAAGATGACACTATTACTCTAAATCCAATGAATAAACAAGTTGAAACTGCTCTAATATGCTGAATCAATATTGTATGTGGTTGATCAGTGAAAGTACGAGTTAGTTCTTGTGAAATATAAACATTTTTCCAAAATCAAGCTCGGTTTCTCGTCTGGAGCACGTTTATGGCCAAAATGATGAAAATGACAATATTACTCTAAATCCAATGAATAAACAAGTTGAAACTGCTCTAATATGCTGAATCAATATTGTATGTGGTTGATCAGTGAAAGTACGAGTTAGTTCTTGTGAAATATAAACTTTCTTCCAAAATTGAGGTCGGTTTCTCGTCTGGAGCACGTTTATGGCCAAAATGATGAAAATGACAATATTACTGTAAATCCAATGAATAAACAAGTTGAAACTGCTTGAATATGCTGAATCAATATTGTATGTGGTTGATCAGTGAAAGTACGAGTTAGTTCTTGTGAAATATAAACTTTCTTCCAAAACTGAGGTCGGTTTCTCGTCTGGAGCACATTTTTGGCCACAAATGATGAAAATGACAATATTACTCTAAATCCAATGAATAAACAAGTTGAAACTGCTCTAATATGCTGAATCAATATTGTATGTGGTTGATCAGTGAAAGTACGATTTTGTTCTTGGGAAATATAAACATTTTTCCAAAATCAAACTCAGTATCTCGTCTGGAGCACGTTTCTGGCCACAAATGATGAAAATGACAATATTACTATAAATCCAATGAATAAACAAGTTGAAACTGCTTGAATATGCTGAATCAATATTGTATGTGGTTGATCAGTGAAAGTACGAGTTAGTTCTTGTGAAATATAAACATTTTTCCAAAATCAAGCTCGGTTTCTCGTCTGGAGCACGTTTAAAGCCAAAATGATGAAAATGACAATATTACTGTAAATCCAATGAATAATCAAGTTGAAACTGCTTGAATATGCTGAATCAATATTGTATGTGGTTGATCAGTGAAAGTACGAGTTAGTTCTTGTGAAATATAAACTTTCTTCCAAAATTGAGGTCGGTTTCTCGTCTGGAGCACGTTTTTGGCCACAAATGATGAAGATGACACTATTACTCTAAATCCGATGAATAAACAAGTTGAAACTGCTTGAATATGCTGAATCAATATTGTATGTGGTTGATCAGTGAAAGTACGAGTTAGTTCTTGTGAAATATAAACTTTCTTCCAAAATTGAGGTCGGTTTCTCGTCTGGAGCACGTTTTTGGCCACAAATGATGAAAATGACAATATTACTCTAAATCCAATGAATAAACAAGTTGAAACTGCTCTAATATGCTGAATCAATATTGTATGTGGTTGATCAGTGAAAGTACGATTTTGTTCTTGGGAAATATAAACATTTTTCCAAAATCAAACTCAGTATCTCGTCTGCAGCACGTTTTTGGCCATAAGTGATGAAAATGACAATATTACTATAAATCCAATGAATAAACAAGTTGAAACTGCTTGAATATGCTGAATAAATATTGTATGTGGTTGATCAGTGAAAGTACGAGTTAGTTCTTGTGAAATATAAACATTTTTCCAAAATCAAGCTCGGTTTCTCGTCTGGAGCACGTTTAAAGCCAAAATGATGAAAATGACAATATTACTGTAAATCCAAAGAATAAACAAGTTGAAACTGCTTGAATATGCTGAATCAATATTGTATGTGGTTGATCAGTGAAAGTACGAGTTAGTTCTTGTGAAATATAAACATTTTTCCAAAATCAAGCTCGGTTTCTCGTCTGGAGCACGTTTATGGCCAAAATGATGAAAATGACAATATTACTCTAAATCCAAAGAATAAACAAGTTGAAACTGCTTGAATATGCTGAATCAATATTGTATGTGGTTGATCAGTGAAAGTACGAGTTAGTTCTTGTGAAATATAAACTTTCTTCCAAAATTGAGGTCGGTTTCTCGTCTGGAGCACGTTTATGGCCAAAATGATGAAAATGACAATATTACTCTAAATCCAATGAATAAACAAGTTGAAACTGCTCTAAATATGCTGAATCAATATTGTATGTGGTTGATCAGTGAAAGTACGAGTTAGTTCTTGTGAAATATAAACTTTCTTCCAAAACTGAGGTCGGTTTCTCGTCTGGAGCACGTTTTTGGCCACAAATGATGAAAATGACAATATTACTCTAAATCCAATGAATAAACAAGTTGAAACTGCTCTAATATGCTGAATCAATATTGTATGTGGTTGATCAGTGAAAGTACGATTTTGTTCTTGGGAAATATAAACATTTTTCCAAAATCAAACTCAGTATCTCGTCTGGAGCACGTTTCTGGCCACAAATGATGAAAATGACAATATTACTATAAATCCAATGAATAAACAAGTTGAAACTGCTTGAATATGCTGAATCAATATTGTATGTGGTTGATCAGTGAAAGTACGAGTTAGTTCTTGTGAAATATAAACATTTTTCCAAAATCAAGCTCGGTTTCTCGTCTGGAGCACGTTTAAAGCCAAAATGATGAAAATGACAATATTACTGTAAATCCAATGAATAATCAAGTTGAAACTGCTTGAATATGCTGAATCAATATTGTATGTGGTTGATCAGTGAAAGTACGAGTTAGTTCTTGTGAAATATAAACTTTCTTCCAAAATTGAGGTCGGTTTCTCGTCTGGAGCACGTTTTTGGCCACAAATGATGAAAATGACAATATTACTCTAAATCCAATGAATAAACAAGTTGAAACTGCTCTAATATGCTGAATCAATATTGTATGTGGTTGATCAGTGAAAGTACGATTTTGTTCTTGGGAAATATAAACATTTTTCCAAAATCAAACTCAGTATCTCGTCTGGAGCACGTTTCTGGCCATAAATGATGAAAATGACAATATTACTATAAATCCAATGAATAAACAAGTTGAAACTGCTTGAATATGCTGAATAAATATTGTATGTGGTTGATCAGTGAAAGTACGAGTTAGTTCTTGTGAAATATAAACATTTTTCCAAAATCAAGCTCGGTTTCTCGTCTGGAGCACGTTTTTGGCCAAAATGATGAAAATGACAATATTACTCTAAATCCAATGAATAAACAAGTTGAAACTGCTCTAAATATGCTGAATCAATATTGTATGTGGTTGATCAGTGAAAGTACGAGTTAGTTCTTGTGAAATATAAACATTTTTCCAAAATCAAGCTCGGTTTCTCGTCTGGAGCACGTTTATGGCCAAAATGATGAAAATGACAATATTACTGTAAATCCAACGAATAATCAAGTTGAAACTGCTTGAATATGCTGAATCAATATTGTAAGTGGTTGATCAGTGAAAGTACGAGTTAGTTCTTGTGAAATATAAACTTTCTTCCAAAATTGAGGTCGGTTTCTCGTCTGGAGCACGTTTTTGGCCACAAATGATGAAAATGACACTATTACTCTAAATCCAATGAATAAACAAGTTGAAACTGCTCTAATATATGCTGAATCAATATTGTATGTGGTTGATTAGTGAAAGTACGATTTTGTTCTTGGGAAATATAAACATTTTTCCAAAATCAAACTCAGTATCTCGTCTGGAGCACGTTTCTGGCCACAAATGATGAAAATGACAATATTACTGTAAATCCAATGAATAATCAATTTGAAACTGCTTGAATATGCTGAATCAATATTGTATGTGGTTGATCAGTGAAAGTACGAGTTAGTTCTTGTGAAATATAAACTTTCTTCCAAAATTGAGGTCGGTTTCTCGTCTGGAACACGTTTTTGGCCACAAATGATGAAAATGACAATATTACTGTAAATCCAATGAATAATCAAGTTGAAACTGCTTGAATATGCTGAATCAATATTGTATGTGGTTGATCAGTGAAAGTACGAGTTAGTTCTTGTGAAATATAAACATTTTTCCAAAATCAAGCTCGGTTTCTCGTCTGGAGCACGTTTATGGCCAAAATGATGAAAATGACAATATTACTCTAAATCCAATGAATAAACAAGTTGAAACTGCTCTAATATGCTGAATCAATATTGTATGTGGTTGATCAGTGAAAGTACGAGTTAGTTCTTGTGAAATATAAACATTTTTCCAAAATCAAGCTCGGTTTCTCGTCTGGAGCATGTTTATGGCCAAAATGATGAAAATGACAATATTACTGTAAATCCAATGAATAAACAAGTTGAAACTGCTCTAATATATGCTGAATCAATATTGTATGTGGTTGATCAGTGAAAGTACGATTTTGTTCTTGGGAAATATAAACATTTTTCCAAAATCAAACTCAGTATCTCGTCTGGAGCACGTTTCTGGCCACAAATGATGAAAATGACAATATTACTGTAAATCAAATGCATAATCAATTTGAAACTGCTTGAATATGCTGAATCAATATTGTATGTGGTTGATCAGTGAAAGTACGAGTTAGTTCTTGTGAAATATAAACATTTTTCCAAAATCAAGCTCGGTTTCTCGTCTGGAGCACGTTTATGGCCACAAATGATGAAAATGACAATATTACTATAAATCCAATGAATAAACAAGTTGAAACTGCTTGAATATGCTGAATCAATATTGTATGTGGTTGATCAGTGAAAGTACGAGTTAGTTCTTGTGAAATATAAACTTTCTTCCAAAACTGAGGTCGGTTTCTCGTCTGGAGCACGTTTTTGGCCACAAATGATGAAAATGACAATATTACTCTAAATCCAATGAATAAACAAGTTGAAACTGCTCTAATATGCTGAATCAATATTGTATTTGGTTGATCAGTGAAAGTACGAGTTAGTTCTTGTGAAAAATAAACTTTCTTCCAAAATTGAGGTCGGTTTCTCGTCTGGAGCACGTTTTTGGCCACAAATGATGAAGATGACACTATTACTCTAAATCCAATGAATAAACAAGTTGAAACTGCTCTAATATGCTGAATCAATATTGTATATGGTTGATCAGTGAAAGTACGAGTTAGTTCTTGTGAAATATAAACATTTTTCCAAAATCAAGCTCGGTTTCTCGTCTGGAGCACGTTTATGGCCAAAATGATGAAAATGACAATATTACTCTAAATCCAATGAATAAACAAGTTGAAACTGCTCTAATATGCTGAATCAATATTGTATGTGGTTGATCAGTGAAAGTACGAGTTAGTTCTTGTGAAATATAAACTTTCTTCCAAAATTGAGGTCGGTTTCTCGTCTGGAGCACGTTTTTGGCCACAAATGATGAAAATGACAATATTACTCTAAATCCAATGAATAAACAAGTTGAAACTGCTCTAATATGCTGAATCAATATTGTATGCTGTTGATCAGTGAAAGT
Source organism: Lipophrys pholis (assembly GCF_963383615.2). NCBI lineage: Eukaryota > Metazoa > Chordata > Actinopteri > Blenniiformes > Blenniidae > Lipophrys > Lipophrys pholis. The sequence continues at coordinate 294,333 of NC_137641.1, read as the reverse complement.
ACGATTTTGTTCTTGGGAAATATAAACATTTTTCCAAAATCAAACTCAGTATCTCGTCTGGAGCACGTTTCTGGCCACAAATGATGAAAATGACAATATTACTATAAATCCAATGAATAAACAAGTTGAAACTGCTTGAATATGCTGAATCAATATTGTATGTGGTTGATCAGTGAAAGTACGAGTTAGTTCTTGTGAAATATAAACATTTTTCCAAAATCAAGCTCGGTTTCTCGTCTGGAGCACGTTTATGGCCAAAATGATGAAAATGACAATATTACTCTAAATCCAATGAATAAACAAGTTGAAACTGCTCTAAATATGCTGAATCAATATTGTATGTGGTTGATCAGTGAAAGTACGAGTTAGTTCTTGTGAAATATAAACATTCTTCCAAAACTGAGGTCGGTTTCTCGTCTGGAGCACGTTTTTGGCCACAAATGATGAAAATGACAATTTTACTTTAAATCCAATGAATAAACAAGTTGAAACTGCTTGAATATGCTGAATCAATATTGTATGTGGTTGATCAGTGAAAGTACGAGTTAGTTCTTGTGAAATATAAACATTTTTCCAAAATCAAGCTCGGTTTCTCGTCTGGAGCACGTTTATGGCCAAAATGATGAAAATGACAATATTACTCTAAATCCAATGAATAAACAAGTTGAAACTGCTCTAATATGCTGAATCAATATTGTATGTGGTTGATCAGTGAAAGTACGAGTTAGTTCTTGTGAAATATAAACATTTTTCCAAAATCAAGCTCGGTTTCTCGTCTGGAGCATGTTTATGGCCAAAATGATGAAAATGACAATATTACTGTAAATCCAATGAATAAACAAGTTGAAACTGCTCTAATATATGCTGAATCAATATTGTATGTGGTTGATCAGTGAAAGTACGATTTTGTTCTTGGGAAATATAAACATTTTTCCAAAATCAAACTCAGTATCTCGTCTGGAGCACGTTTCTGGCCACAAATGATGAAAATGACAATATTACTGTAAATCCAATGAATAATCAATTTGAAACTGCTTGAATATGCTGAATCAATATTGTTATATGGTTGATCAGTGAAAGTACGAGTTAGTTCTTGTGAAATATAAACATTTTTCCAAAATCAAGCTCGGTTTCTCGTCTGGAGCACGTTTATGGCCACAAATGATGAAAATGACAATATTACTATAAATCCAATGAATAAACAAGTTGAAACTGCTTGAATATGCTGAATCAATATTGTATGTGGTTGATCAGTGAAAGTACGAGTTAGTTCTTGTGAAATATAAACTTTCTTCCAAAATTGAGGTCGGTTTCTCGTCTGGAGCACGTTTATGGCCAAAATGATGAAAATGACAATATTACTCTAAATCCAATGAATAAACAAGTTGAAACTGCTCTAAATATGCTGAATCAATATTGTATGTGGTTGATCAGTGAAAGTACGAGTTAGTTCTTGTGAAATATAAACTTTCTTCCAAAATTGAGGTCGGTTTCTCGTCTGGAGCACGTTTATGGCCAAAATGATGAAAATGACAATATTACTCTAAATCCAATGAATAAACAAGTTGAAACTGCTTGAATATGCTGAATCAATATTGTATGTGGTTGATCAGTGAAAGTACGAGTTAGTTCTTGTGAAATATAAACATTTTTCCAAAATCAAGCTCGGTTTCTCGTCTGGAGCACGTTTTTGGCCACAAATGATGAAAATGACAATATTACTCTAAATCCAATGAATAAACAAGTTGAAACTGCTCTAATATGCTGAATCAATATTGTATGTGGTTGATCAGTGAAAGTACGAGTTAGTTCTTGTGAAATATAAACATTTTTCCAAAATCAAGCTCGGTTTCTCGTCTGGAGCACGTTTATGGCCAAAATGATGAAAATGACAATATTACTCTAAATCCAATGAATAAACAAGTTGAAACTGCTCTAAATATGCTGAATCAATATTGTATGTGGTTGATCAGTGAAAGTACGAATTAGTTCTTGTGAAATATAAACCTTCTTCCAAAACTGAGGTCGGTTTCTCGTCTGGAGCACGATTTTGGCCACAAATGATGAAAATGAGAATTTTACTTTAAATCCAATGAATAAACAAGTTGAAACTGCTCTAAATATGCTGAATCAATATTGTATGTGGTTGATCAGTGAAAGTACGAGTTAGTTCTTGTGAAATATAAACATTCTTCCAAAACTGAGGTCGGTTTCTCGTCTGGAGCACGTTTTTGGCCACAAATGATGAAAATGACAATTTTACTTTAAATCCAATGAATAAACAAGTTGAAACTGCTCTAATATGCTGAATCAATATTGTATTTGGTTGATCAGTGAAAGTACGAGTTAGTTCTTGTGAAAAATAAACTTTCTTCCAAAATTGAGGTCGGTTTCTCGTCTGGAGCACGTTTTTGGCCACAAATGATGAAGATGACACTATTACTCTAAATCCAATGAATAATCAAGTTGAAACTGCTTGAATATGCTGAATCAATATTGTATGTGGTTGATCAGTGAAAGTACGAGTTAGTTCTTGTGAAATATAAACTTTCTTCCAAAATTGAGGTCGGTTTCTCGTCTGGAGCACGTTTTTGGCCACAAATGATGAAAATGACAATATTACTCTAAATCCAATGAATAAACAAGTTGAAACTGCTTGAATATGCTGAATCAATATTGTATGTGGTTGATCAGTGAAAGTACGAGTTAGTTCTTGTGAAATATAAACATTTTTCCAAAATCAAGCTCGGTTTCTCGTCTGGAGCACGTTTATGGCCAAAATGATGAAAATGACAATATTACTGTAAATCCAAAGAATAAACAAGTTGAAACTGCTTGAATATGCTGAATCAATATTGTATGTGGTTGATCAGTGAAAGTACGAGTTAGTTCTTGTGAAATATAAACTTTCTTTCAAAATTGAGGTCGGTTTCTCGTCTGGAGCACGTTTATGGCCAAAATGATGAAAATGACAATATTACTCTAAATCCAATGAATAAACAAGTTGAAACTGCTCTAAATATGCTGAATCAATATTGTATGTGGTTGATCAGTGAAAGTACGAGTTAGTTCTTGTGAAATATAAACTTTCTTCCAAAACTGAGGTCGGTTTCTCGTCTGGAGCACGTTTTTGGCCACAAATGATGAAAATGACAATATTACTCTAAATCCAATGAATAAACAAGTTGAAACTGCTCTAATATGCTGAATCAATATTGTATTTGGTTGATCAGTGAAAGTACGAGTTAGTTCTTGCGAAAAATAAACTTTCTTCCAAAATTGAGGTCGGTTTCTCGTCTGGAGCACGTTTTTGGCCACAAATGATGAAAATGACAATATTACTCTAAATCCAATGAATAAACAAGTTGAAACTGCTTGAATATGCTGAATCAATATTGTATGTGGTTGATCAGTGAAAGTACGAGTTAGTTCTTGTGAAATATAAACTTTCTTCCAAAATTGAGGTCGGTTTCTCGTCTGGAGCACGTTTTTGGCCACAAATGATGAAAATGACAATATTACTGTAAATCCAATGAATAATCAAGTTGAAACTGCTTGAATATGCTGAATCAATATTGTATGTGGTTGATCAGTGAAAGTACGAGTTAGTTCTTGTGAAATATAAACATTTTTCCAAAATCAAGCTCGGTTTCTCGTCTGGAGCACGTTTATGGCCAAAATGATGAAAATGACAATATTACTATAAATCCAATGAATAAACAAGTTGAAACTGCTCTAATATGCTGAATCAATATTGTATGTGGTTGATCAGTGAAAGTACGAGTTAGTTCTTGTGAAATATAAACATTTTTCCAAAATCAAGCTCGGTTTCTCGTCTGGAGCACGTTTATGGCCAAAATGATGAAAATGACAATATTACTATAAATCCAATGAATAAACAAGTTGAAACTGCTCTAATATGCTGAATCAATATTGTATGTGGTTGATCAGTGAAAGTACGAGTTAGTTCTTGTGAAATATAAACATTTTTCCAAAATCAAGCTCGGTTTCTCGTCTGGAGCACGTTTATGGCCAAAATGATGAAAATGACAATATTACTATAAATCCAATGAATAAACAAGTTGAAACTGCTCTAATATGCTGAATCAATATTGTATGTGGTTGATCAGTGAAAGTACGAGTTAGTTCTTGTGAAATATAAACATTTTTCCAAAATCAAGCTCGGTTTCTCGTCTGGAGCACGTTTATGGCCAAAATGATGAAAATGACAATATTACTGTAAATCCAATGAATAAACAAGTTGAAACTGCTCTAATATATGCTGAATCAATATTGTATGTGGTTGATCAGTGAAAGTACGATTTTGTACTTGGGAAATATAAACATTTTTCCAAAATCAAACTCAGTATCTCGTCTGGAGCACGTTTCTGGCCACAAATGATGAAAATGACAATATTACTGTAAATCCAATGAATAATCAATTTGAAACTGCTTGAATATGCTGAATCAATATTGTATGTGGTTGATCAGTGAAAGTACGAGTTAGTTCTTGTGAAATATAAACATTTTTCCAAAATCAAGCTTGGTTTCTCGTCTGGAGCACGTTTATGGCCAAAATGATGAAAATGACAATATTACTCTAAATCCAATGAATAAACAAGTTGAAACTGCTCTAATATGCTGAATCAATATTTTATGTGGTTGATCAGTGAAAGTACGAGTTAGTTCTTGTGAAATATAAACATTTTTCCAAAATCAAGCTCGGTTTCTCGTCTGGAGCACGTTTATGGCCAAAATGATGAAAATGACAATATTACTCTAAATCCAATGAATAAACAAGTTGAAACTGCTCTAATATGCTGAATCAATATTGTATGTGGTTGATCAGTGAAAGTACGATTTTGTTCTTGGGAAATATAAACATTTTTCCAAAATCAAACTCAGTATCTCGTCTGGAGCACGTTTCTGGCCACAAATGATGAAAATGACAATATTACTGTAAATCCAATGCATAATCAATTTGAAACTGCTTGAATATGCTGAATCAATATTGTATGTGGTTGATCAGTGAAAGTACGAGTTAGTTCTTGTGAAATATAAACATTTTTCCAAAATCAAGCTCGGTTTCTCGTCTGGAGCACGTTTATGGCCACAAATGATGAAAATGACAATATTACTATAAATCCAATGAATAAACAAGTTGAAACTGCTTGAATATGCTGAATCAATATTGTATGTGGTTGATCAGTGAAAGTACGAGTTAGTTCTTGTGAAATATAAACTTTCTTCCAAAACTGAGGTCGGTTTCTCGTCTGGAGCACGTTTTTGGCCACAAATGATGAAAATGACAATATTACTCTAAATCCAATGAATAAACAAGTTGAAACTGCTCTAATATGCTGAATCAATATTGTATTTGGTTGATCAGTGAAAGTACGAGTTAGTTCTTGTGAAAAATAAACTTTCTTCCAAAATTGAGGTCGGTTTCTCGTCTGGAGCACGTTTTTGGCCACAAATGATGAAGATGACACTATTACTCTAAATCCAATGAATAAACAAGTTGAAACTGCTCTAATATGCTGAATCAATATTGTATGTGGTTGATCAGTGAAAGTACGAGTTAGTTCTTGTGAAATATAAACATTTTTCCAAAATCAAGCTCGGTTTCTCGTCTGGAGCACGTTTATGGCCAAAATGATGAAAATGACAATATTACTCTAAATCCAATGAATAAACAAGTTGAAACTGCTCTAATATGCTGAATCAATATTGTATGTGGTTGATCAGTGAAAGTACGAGTTAGTTCTTGTGAAATATAAACTTTCTTCCAAAATTGAGGTCGGTTTCTCGTCTGGAGCACGTTTATGGCCAAAATGATGAAAATGACAATATTACTCTAAATCCAATGAATAAACAAGTTGAAACTGCTCTAAATATGCTGAATCAATATTGTATGTGGTTGATCAGTGAAAGTACGAGTTAGTTCTTGTGAAATATAAACTTTCTTCCAAAACTGAGGTCGGTTTCTCGTCTGGAGCACGTTTTTGGCCACAAATGATGAAAATGACAATATTACTCTAAATCCAATGAATAAACAAGTTGAAACTGCTCTAATATGCTGAATCAATATTGTATGCTGTTGATCAGTGAAAGTACGATTTTGTTCTTGGGAAATATAAACATTTTTCCAAAATCAAACTCAGTATCTCGTCTGGAGCACGTTTCTGGCCACAAATGATGAAAATGACAATATTACTATAAATCCAATGAATAAACAAGTTGAAACTGCTTGAATATGCTGAATCAATATTGTATGTGGTTGATCAGTGAAAGTACGAGTTAGTTCTTGTGAAATATAAACATTTTTCCAAAATCAAGCTCGGTTTCTCGTCTGGAGCACGTTTATGGCCAAAATGATGAAAATGACAATATTACTTTAAATCCAATGAATAAACAAGTTGAAACTGCTCTAAATATGCTGAATCAATATTGTATGTGGTTGATCAGTGAAAGTACGAGTTAGTTCTTGTGAAATATAAACATTCTTCCAAAACTGAGGTCGGTTTCTCGTCTGGAGCACGTTTTTGGCCACAAATGATGAAAATGACAATTTTACTTTAAATCCAATGAATAAACAAGTTGAAACTGCTCTAATATGCTGAATCAATATTGTATGTGGTTGATCAGTGAAAGTACGAGTTAGTTCTTGTGAAATATAAACTTTCTTCCAAAATTGAGGTCGGTTTCTCGTCTGGAGCACGTTTTTGGCCACAAATGATGAAAATGACACTATTACTCTAAATCCAATGAATAAACAAGTTGAAACTGCTCTAATATATGCTGAATCAATATTGTATGTGGTTGATTAGTGAAAGTACGATTTTGTTCTTGGGAAATATAAACATTTTTCCAAAATCAAACTCAGTATCTCGTCTGGAGCACGTTTCTGGCCACAAATGATGAAAATGACAATATTACTGTAAATCCAATGAATAATCAATTTGAAACTGCTTGAATATGCTGAATCAATATTGTATGTGGTTGATCAGTGAAAGTACGAGTTAGTTCTTGTGAAATATAAACTTTCTTCCAAAATTGAGGTCGGTTTCTCGTCTGGAACACGTTTTTGGCCACAAATGATGAAAATGACAATATTACTGTAAATCCAATGAATAATCAAGTTGAAACTGCTTGAATATGCTGAATCAATATTGTATGTGGTTGATCAGTGAAAGTACGAGTTAGTTCTTGTGAAATATAAACATTTTTCCAAAATCAAGCTCGGTTTCTCGTCTGGAGCACGTTTATGGCCAAAATGATGAAAATGACAATATTACTCTAAATCCAATGAATAAACAAGTTGAAACTGCTCTAATATGCTGAATCAATATTGTATGTGGTTGATCAGTGAAAGTACGAGTTAGTTCTTGTGAAATATAAACATTTTTCCAAAATCAAGCTCGGTTTCTCGTCTGGAGCATGTTTATGGCCAAAATGATGAAAATGACAATATTACTGTAAATCCAATGAATAAACAAGTTGAAACTGCTCTAATATATGCTGAATCAATATTGTATGTGGTTGATCAGTGAAAGTACGATTTTGTTCTTGGGAAATATAAACATTTTTCCAAAATCAAACTCAGTATCTCGTCTGGAGCACGTTTCTGGCCACAAATGATGAAAATGACAATATTACTGTAAATCCAATGAATAATCAATTTGAAACTGCTTGAATATGCTGAATCAATATTGTATGTGGTTGATCAGTGAAAGTACGAGTTAGTTCTTGTGAAATATAAACATTTTTCCAAAATCAAGCTCGGTTTCTCGTCTGGAGCACGTTTATGGCCACAAATGATGAAAATGACAATATTACTATAAATCCAATGAATAAACAAGTTGAAACTGCTTGAATATGCTGAATCAATATTGTATGTGGTTGATCAGTGAAAGTACGAGTTAGTTCTTGTGAAATATAAACTTTCTTCCAAAATTGAGGTCGGTTTCTCGTCTGGAGCACGTTTATGGCCAAAATGATGAAAATGACAATATTACTCTAAATCCAATGAATAAACAAGTTGAAACTGCTCTAAATATGCTGAATCAATATTGTATGTGGTTGATCAGTGAAAGTACGAGTTAGTTCTTGTGAAATATAAACTTTCTTCCAAAATTGAGGTCGGTTTCTCGTCTGGAGCACGTTTATGGCCAAAATGATGAAAATGACAATATTACTCTAAATCCAATGAATAAACAAGTTGAAACTGCTTGAATATGCTGAATCAATATTGTATGTGGTTGATCAGTGAAAGTACGAGTTAGTTCTTGTGAAATATAAACATTTTTCCAAAATCAAGCTCGGTTTCTCGACTGGAGCACGTTTTTGGCCACAAATGATGAAAATGACAATATTACTCTAAATCCAATGAATAAACAAGTTGAAACTGCTCTAATATGCTGAATCAATATTGTATGTGGTTGATCAGTGAAAGTACGAGTTAGTTCTTGTGAAATATAAACATTTTTCCAAAATCAAGCTCGGTTTCTCGTCTGGAGCACGTTTATGGCCAAAATGATGAAAATGACAATATTACTCTAAATCCAATGAATAAACAAGTTGAAACTGCTCTAAATATGCTGAATCAATATTGTATGTGGTTGATCAGTGAAAGTACGAATTAGTTCTTGTGAAATATAAACCTTCTTCCAAAACTGAGGTCGGTTTCTCGTCTGGAGCACGTTTTTGGCCACAAATGATGAAAATGACAATTTTACTTTAAATCCAATGAATAAACAAGTTGAAACTGCTCTAAATATGCTGAATCAATATTGTATGTGGTTGATCAGTGAAAGTACGAGTTAGTTCTTGTGAAATATAAACATTCTTCCAAAACTGAGGTCGGTTTCTCGTCTGGAGCACGTTTTTGGCCACAAATGATGAAAATGACAATTTTACTTTAAATCCAATGAATAAACAAGTTGAAACTGCTCTAATATGCTGAATCAATATTGTATTTGGTTGATCAGTGAAAGTACGAGTTAGTTCTTGTGAAAAATAAACTTTCTTCCAAAATTGAGGTCGGTTTCTCGTCTGGAGCACGTTTTTGGCCACAAATGATGAAGATGACACTATTACTCTAAATCCAATGAATAAACAAGTTGAAACTGCTTGAATATGCTGAATCAATATTGTATGTGGTTGATCAGTGAAAGTACGAGTTAGTTCTTGTGAAATATAAACATTTTTCCAAAATCAAGCTCGGTTTCTCGTCTGGAGCACGTTTATGGCCAAAATGATGAAAATGACAATATTACTGTAAATCCAATGAATAAACAAGTTGAAACTGCTTGAATATGCTGAATCAATATTGTATGTGGTTGATCAGTGAAAGTACAAGTTAGTTCTTGTGAAATATAAACTTTCTTCCAAAATTGAGGTCGGTTTCTCGTCTGGAGCACGTTTTTGGCCACAAATGATGAAAATGACAATATTACTCTAAATCCAATGAATAAACAAGTTGAAACTGCTCTAATATATGCTGAATCAATATTGTATGTGGTTGATTAGTGAAAGTACGATTTTGTTCTTGGGAAATATAAACATTTTTCCAAAATCAAACTCAGTATCTCGTCTGGAGCACGTTTCTGGCCACAAATGATGAAAATGACAATATTACTGTAAATCCAATGAATAATCAATTTGAAACTGCTTGAATATGCTGAATCAATATTGTATGTGGTTGATCAGTGAAAGTACGAGTTAGTTCTTGTGAAATATAAACTTTCTTCCAAAATTGAGGTCGGTTTCTCGTCTGGAGCACGTTTTTGGCCACAAATGATGAAAATGACAATATTACTCTAAATCCAATGAATAAACAAGTTGAAACTGCTCTAATATATGCTGAATCAATATTGTATGTGGTTGATTAGTTGAAAGTACGATTTTGTTCTAGGGAAATATAAACATTTTTCCAAAATCAAACTCAGTATCTCGTCTGGAGCACGTTTTTGGCCACAAATGATGAAAATGACAATATTACTCTAAATCCAATGAATAAACAAGTTGAAACTGCTCTAATATGCTGAATCAATATTGTATTTGGTTGATCAGTGAAAGTACGAGTTAGTTCTTGTGAAAAATAAACTTTCTTCCAAAATTGAGGTCGGTTTCTCGTCTGGAGCACGTTTTTGGCCACAAATGATGAAGATGACACTATTACTCTAAATCCAATGAATAAACAAGTTGAAACTGCTCTAATATGCTGAATCAATATTGTATGTGGTTGATCAGTGAAAGTACGAGTTAGTTCTTGTGAAATATAAACATTTTTCCAAAATCAAGCTCGGTTTCTCGTCTGGAGCACGTTTATGGCCAAAATGATGAAAATGACAATATTACTGTAAATCCAATGAATAATCAAGTTGAAACTGCTTGAATATGCTGAATAAATATTGTATGTGGTTGATCAGTGAAAGTACGAGTTAGTTCTTGTGAAATATAAACTTTCTTCCAAAATTGAGGTCGGTTTCTCGTCTGGAGCACGTTTATGGCCAAAATGATGAAAATGACAATATTACTCTAAATCCAATGAATAAACAAGTTGAAACTGCTCTAATATGCTGAATCAATATTGTATGTGGTTGATCAGTGAAAGTACGAGTTAGTTATTGGGAAATATAAACATTTTTCCAAAATCAAACTCAGTATCTCGTCTGGAGCACGTTTTTGGCCATACATGATGAAAATGACAATATTACTATAAATCCAATGAATAAACAAGTTGAAACTGCTTGAATATGCTGATTCAATATTGTATGTGGTTGATCAGTGAAAGTACGAGTTAGTTCTTGTGAAATATAAACATTTTTCCAAAATCAAGCTCGGTTTCTCGTCTGGAGCACGTTTAAGGCCAAAATGATGAAAATGACAATATTACTGTAAATCCAATGAATAATCAAGTTGAAACTGCTTGAATATGCTGAATCAATATTGTATGTGGTTGATCAGTGAAAGTACGAGTTAGTTCTTGTGAAATATAAACTTTCTTCCAAAATTGAGGTCGGTTTCTCGTCTGGAGCACGTTTTTGGCCACAAATGATGAAAATGACAATATTACTCTAAATCCAATGAATAAACAAGTTGAAACTGCTCTAATATGCTGAATCAATATTGTATGTGGTTGATCAGTGAAAGTACGATTTTGTTCTTGGGAAATATAAACATTTTTCCAAAATCAAACTCAGTATCTCGTCTGGAGCACGTTTTTGGCCATACATGATGAAAATGACAATATTACTATAAATCCAATGAATAAACAAGTTGAAACTGCTTGAATATGCTGAATCAATATTGTATGTGGTTGATCAGTGAAAGTACGAGTTAGTTCTTGTGAAATATAAACATTTTTCCAAAATCAAGCTCGGTTTCTCGTCTGGAGCACGTTTATGGCCAAAATGATGAAAATGACAATATTACTCTAAATCCAATGAATAAACAAGTTGAAACTGCTCTAAATATGCTGAATCAATATTGTATGTGGTTGATCAGTGAAAGTACGAGTTAGTTCTTGTGAAATATAAACTTTCTTCCAAAACTGAGGTCGGTTTCTCGTCTGGAGCACGTTTTTGGCCACAAATGATGAAAATGACAATATTACTGTAAATCCAATGAATAATAAAGTTGAAACTGCTTGAATATGCTGAATCAATATTGTATGTGGTTGATCAGTGAAAGTACGAGTTAGTTCTTGTGAAATATAAACTTTCTTCCAAAATTGAGGTCGGTTTCTCGTCTGGAGCACGTTTTTGGCCACAAATGATGAAAATGACAATATTACTCTAAATCCAATGAATAAACAAGTTGAAACTGCTCTAATATGCTGAATCAATATTGTATGTGGTTGATCAGTGAAAGTACGATTTTGTTCTTGGGAAATATAAACATTTTTCCAAAATCAAACTCAGTATCTCGTCTGGAGCACGTTTTTGGCCATACATGATGAAAATGACAATATTACTATAAATCCAATGAATAAACAAGTTGAAACTGCTTGAATATGCTGAATCAATATTGTATGTGGTTGATCAGTGAAAGTACGAGTTAGTTCTTGTGAAATATAAACATTTTTCCAAAATCAAGCTCGGTTTCTCGTCTGGAGCACGTTTATGGCCAAAATGATGAAAATGACAATATTACTCTAAATCCAATGAATAAACAAGTTGAAACTGCTCTAAATATGCTGAATCAATATTGTATGTGGTTGATCAGTGAAAGTACGAGTTAGTTCTTGTGAAATATAAACATTTTTCCAAAATCAAGCTCGGTTTCTCGTCTGGAGCACGTTTATGGCCAAAATGATGAAAATGACAATATTACTGTAAATCCAAAGAATAAACAAGTTGAAACTGCTTGAATATGCTGAATCAATATTGTATGTGGTTGATCAGTGAAAGTACGAGTTAGTTCTTGTGAAATATAAACTTTCTTCCAAAATTGAGGTCGGTTTCTCGTCTGGAGCACGTTTATGGCCAAAATGATGAAAATGACAATATTACTCTAAATCCAATGAATAAACAAGTTGAAACTGCTCTAAATATGCTGAATCAATATTGTATGTGGTTGATCAGTGAAAGTACGAGTTAGTTCTTGTGAAATATAAACTTTCTTCCAAAATTGAGGTCTGTTTCTCGTCTGGAGCACGTTTTTGGCCACAAATGATGAAAATGACACTATTACTCTAAATCCAATGAATAAACAAGTTGAAACTGCTCTAATATGCTGAATCAATATTGTATGTGGTTGATCAGTGAAAGTACGATTTTGTTCTTGGGAAATATAAACATTTTTCCAAAATCAAACTCAGTATCTCGTCTGGAGCACGTTTTTGGCCATACATGATGAAAATGACAATATTACTATAAATCCAATGAATAAACAAGTTGAAACTGCTTGAATATGCTGAATCAATATTGTATGTGGTTGATCAGTGAAAGTACGAGTTAGTTCTTGTGAAATATAAACATTTTTCCAAAATCAAGCTCGGTTTCTCGTCTGGAGCACTTTTATGGCCAAAATGATGAAAATGACAATATTACTGTAAATCCAAAGAATAAACAAGTTGAAACTGCTTGAATATGCTGAATCAATATTGTATGTGGTTGATCAGTGAAAGTACGAGTTAGTTCTTGTGAAATATAAACTTTCTTCCAAAATTGAGGTCGGTTTCTCGTCTGGAGCACGTTTATGGCCAAAATGATGAAAATGACAATATTACTCTAAATCCAATGAATAAACAAGTTGAAACTGCTCTAAATATGCTGAATCAATATTGTATGTGGTTGATCAGTGAAAGTACGAGTTAGTTCTTGTGAAATATAAACTTTCTTCCAAAACTGAGGTCGGTTTCTCGTCTGGAGCACGTTTTTGGCCACAAATGATGAAAATGACAATGTTACTCTAAATCCAATGAATAAACAAGTTGAAACTGCTCTAATATGCTGAATCAATATTGTATTTGGTTGATCAGTGAAAGTACGAGTTAGTTCTTGCGAAAAATAAACATTTTTCCAAAATCAAACTCAGTATCTCGTCTGGAGCACGTTTTTGGCCATACATGATGAAAATGACAATATTACTATAAATCCAATGAATAAACAAGTTGAAACTGCTTGAATATGCTGAATCAATATTGTATGTGGTTGATCAGTGAAAGTACGAGTTAGTTCTTGTGAAATATAAACATTTTTCCAAAATCAAGCTCGGTTTCTCGTCTGGAGCACGTTTATGGCCAAAATGATGAAAATGACAATATTACTGTAAATCCAAAGAATAAACAAGTTGAAACTGCTTGAATATGCTGAATCAATATTGTATGTGGTTGATCAGTGAAAGTACGAGTTAGTTCTTGTGAAATATAAACTTTCTTCCAAAATTGAGGTCGGTTTCTCGTCTGGAGCACGTTTATGGCCAAAATGATGAAAATGACAATATTACTCTAAATCCAATGAATAAACAAGTTGAAACTGCTCTAAATATGCTGAATCAATATTGTATGTGGTTGATCAGTGAAAGTACGAGTTAGTTCTTGTGAAATATAAACTTTCTTCCAAAACTGAGGTCGGTTTCTCGTCTGGAGCACGTTTTTGGCCACAAATGATGAAAATGACAATATTACTCTAAATCCAATGAATAAACAAGTTGAAACTGCTCTAATATGCTGAATCAATATTGTATTTGGTTGATCAGTGAAAGTACGAGTTAGTTCTTGCGAAAAATAAACTTTCTTCCAAAATTGAGGTCGGTTTCTCGTCTGGAGCACGTTTTTGGCCACAAATGATGAAAATGACAATATTACTGTAAATCCAATGAATAAACAAGTTGAAACTGCTTGAATATGCTGAATCAATATTGTATGTGGTTGATCAGTGAAAGTACGAGTTAGTTCTTGTGAAATATAAACTTTCTTCCAAAATTGAGGTCGGTTTCTCGTCTGGAGCACGTTTTTGGCCACAAATGATGAAAATGACAATATTACTGTAAATCCAATGAATAATCAAGTTGAAACTGCTTGAATATGCTGAATCAATATTGTATGTGGTTGATCAGTGAAAGTACGAGTTAGTTCTTGTGAAATATAAACATTTTTCCAAAATCAAGCTCGGTTTCTCGTCTGGAGCACGTTTATGGCCAAAATGATGAAAATGACAATATTACTATAAATCCAATGAATAAACAAGTTGAAACTGCTCTAATATGCTGAATCAATATTGTATGTGGTTGATCAGTGAAAGTACGAGTTAGTTCTTGTGAAATATAAACATTTTTCCAAAATCAAGCTCGGTTTCTCGTCTGGAGCACGTTTATGGCCAAAATGATGAAAATGACAATATTACTATAAATCCAATGAATAAACAAGTTGAAACTGCTCTAATATGCTGAATCAATATTGTATGTGGTTGATCAGTGAAAGTACGAGTTAGTTCTTGTGAAATATAAACATTTTTCCAAAATCAAGCTCGGTTTCTCGTCTGGAGCACGTTTATGGCCAAAATGATGAAAATGACAATATTACTCTAAATCCAATGAATAAACAAGTTGAAACTGCTCTAATATGCTGAATCAATATTGTATGTGGTTGATCAGTGAAAGTACGAGTTAGTTCTTGTGAAATATAAACATTTTTCCAAAATCAAGCTCGGTTTCTCGTCTGGAGCATGTTTATGGCCAAAATGATGAAAATGACAATATTACTGTAAATCCAATGAATAAACAAGTTGAAACTGCTCTAATATATGCTGAATCAATATTGTATGTGGTTGATCAGTGAAAGTACGATTTTGTTCTTGGGAAATATAAACATTTTTCCAAAATCAAACTCAGTATCTCGTCTGGAGCACGTTTCTGGCCACAAATGATGAAAATGACAATATTACTGTAAATCCAATGAATAATCAATTTGAAACTGCTTGAATATGCTGAATCAATATTGTATGTGGTTGATCAGTGAAAGTACGAGTTAGTTCTTGTGAAATATAAACATTTTTCCAAAATCAAGCTCGGTTTCTCGTCTGGAGCACGTTTATGGCCACAAATGATGAAAATGACAATATTACTATAAATCCAATGAATAAACAAGTTGAAACTGCTTGAATATGCTGAATCAATATTGTATGTGGTTGATCAGTGAAAGTACGAGTTAGTTCTTGTGAAATATAAACTTTCTTCCAAAATTGAGGTCGGTTTCTCGTCTGGAGCACGTTTATGGCCAAAATGATGAAAATGACAATATTACTCTAAATCCAATGAATAAACAAGTTGAAACTGCTCTAAATATGCTGAATCAATATTGTATGTGGTTGATCAGTGAAAGTACGAGTTAGTTCTTGTGAAATATAAACATTTTTCCAAAATCAAGCTCGGTTTCTCGACTGGAGCACGTTTTTGGCCACAAATGATGAAAATGACAATATTACTCTAAATCCAATGAATAAACAAGTTGAAACTGCTCTAATATGCTGAATCAATATTGTATGTGGTTGATCAGTGAAAGTACGAGTTAGTTCTTGTGAAATATAAACATTTTTCCAAAATCAAGCTCGGTTTCTCGTCTGGAGCACGTTTATGGCCAAAATGATGAAAATGACAATATTACTCTAAATCCAATGAATAAACAAGTTGAAACTGCTCTAAATATGCTGAATCAATATTGTATGTGGTTGATCAGTGAAAGTACGAATTAGTTCTTGTGAAATATAAACCTTCTTCCAAAACTGAGGTCGGTTTCTCGTCTGGAGCACGTTTTTGGCCACAAATGATGAAAATGACAATTTTACTTTAAATCCAATGAATAAACAAGTTGAAACTGCTCTAAATATGCTGAATCAATATTGTATGTGGTTGATCAGTGAAAGTACGAGTTAGTTCTTGTGAAATATAAACATTCTTCCAAAACTGAGGTCGGTTTCTCGTCTGGAGCACGTTTTTGGCCACAAATGATGAAAATGACAATTTTACTTTAAATCCAATGAATAAACAAGTTGAAACTGCTCTAATATGCTGAATCAATATTGTATTTGGTTGATCAGTGAAAGTACGAGTTAGTTCTTGTGAAAAATAAACTTTCTTCCAAAATTGAGGTCGGTTTCTCGTCTGGAGCACGTTTTTGGCCACAAATGATGAAGATGACACTATTACTCTAAATCCAATGAATAAACAAGTTGAAACTGCTTGAATATGCTGAATCAATATTGTATGTGGTTGATCAGTGAAAGTACGAGTTAGTTCTTGTGAAATATAAACATTTTTCCAAAATCAAGCTCGGTTTCTCGTCTGGAGCACGTTTATGGCCAAAATGATGAAAATGACAATATTACTGTAAATCCAATGAATAAACAAGTTGAAACTGCTTGAATATGCTGAATCAATATTGTATGTGGTTGATCAGTGAAAGTACAAGTTAGTTCTTGTGAAATATAAACTTTCTTCCAAAATTGAGGTCGGTTTCTCGTCTGGAGCACGTTTTTGGCCACAAATGATGAAAATGACAATATTACTGTAAATCCAATGAATAAACAAGTTGAAACTGCTTGAATATGCTGAATCAATATTGTATGTGGTTGATCAGTGAAAGTACGAGTTAGTTCTTGTGAAATATAAACATTTTTCCAAAATCAAGCTCGGTTTCTCGTCTGGAGCACGTTTATGGCCAAAATGATGAAAATGACAATATTACTATAAATCCAATGAATAAACAAGTTGAAACTGCTCTAATATGCTGAATCAATATTGTATGTGGTTGATCAGTGAAAGTACGAGTTAGTTCTTGTGAAATATAAACTTTCTTCCAAAATTGAGGTCGGTTTCTCGTCTGGAGCACGTTTTTGGCCACAAATGATGAAAATGACAATATTACTCTAAATCCAATGAATAAACAAGTTGAAACTGCTCTAATATGCTGAATCAATATTGTATGTGGTTGATCAGTGAAAGTACGATTTTGTTCTTGGGAAATATAAACATTTTTCCAAAATCAAACTCAGTATCTCGTCTGGAGCACGTTTTTGGCCATACATGATGAAAATGACAATATTACTATAAATCCAATGAATAAACAAGTTGAAACTGCTTGAATATGCTGAATCAATATTGTATGTGGTTGATCAGTGAAAGTACGAGTTAGTTCTTGTGAAATATAAACATTTTTCCAAAATCAAGCTCGGTTTCTCGTCTGGAGCACGTTTATGGCCAAAATGATGAAAATGACAATATTACTCTAAATCCAATGAATAAACAAGTTGAAACTGCTCTAAATATGCTGAATCAATATTGTATGTGGTTGATCAGTGAAAGTACGAGTTAGTTCTTGTGAAATATAAACTTTCTTCCAAAACTGAGGTCGGTTTCTCGTCTGGAGCACGTTTTTGGCCACAAATGATGAAAATGACAATATTACTGTAAATCCAATGAATAATAAAGTTGAAACTGCTTGAATATGCTGAATCAATATTGTATGTGGTTGATCAGTGAAAGTACGAGTTAGTTCTTGTGAAATATAAACTTTCTTCCAAAATTGAGGTCGGTTTCTCGTCTGGAGCACGTTTTTGGCCACAAATGATGAAAATGACAATATTACTCTAAATCCAATGAATAAACAAGTTGAAACTGCTCTAATATGCTGAATCAATATTGTATGTGGTTGATCAGTGAAAGTACGATTTTGTTCTTGGGAAATATAAACATTTTTCCAAAATCAAACTCAGTATCTCGTCTGGAGCACGTTTTTGGCCATACATGATGAAAATGACAATATTACTATAAATCCAATGAATAAACAAGTTGAAACTGCTTGAATATGCTGAATCAATATTGTATGTGGTTGATCAGTGAAAGTACGAGTTAGTTCTTGTGAAATATAAACATTTTTCCAAAATCAAGCTCGGTTTCTCGTCTGGAGCACGTTTATGGCCAAAATGATGAAAATGACAATATTACTCTAAATCCAATGAATAAACAAGTTGAAACTGCTCTAAATATGCTGAATCAATATTGTATGTGGTTGATCAGTGAAAGTACGAGTTAGTTCTTGTGAAATATAAACATTTTTCCAAAATCAAGCTCGGTTTCTCGTCTGGAGCACGTTTATGGCCAAAATGATGAAAATGACAATATTACTGTAAATCCAAAGAATAAACAAGTTGAAACTGCTTGAATATGCTGAATCAATATTGTATGTGGTTGATCAGTGAAAGTACGAGTTAGTTCTTGTGAAATATAAACTTTCTTCCAAAATTGAGGTCGGTTTCTCGTCTGGAGCACGTTTATGGCCAAAATGATGAAAATGACAATATTACTCTAAATCCAATGAATAAACAAGTTGAAACTGCT
The DNA here is from genome assembly GCF_963383615.2 of Lipophrys pholis. NCBI lineage: Eukaryota > Metazoa > Chordata > Actinopteri > Blenniiformes > Blenniidae > Lipophrys > Lipophrys pholis. Next base: position 275,487 of record NC_137641.1, on the reverse strand, counting down.
CTAAATATGCTGAATCAATATTGTATGTGGTTGATCAGTGAAAGTACGAGTTAGTTTCTCGTCTGGAGCACGTTTTTGGCCACAAATGATGAAAATGACAATATTACTCTAAATCCAATGAATAAACAAGTTGAAACTGCTCTAATATGCTGAATCAATATTGTATGTGGTTGATCAGTGAAAGTACGATTTTGTTCTTGGGAAATATAAACATTTTTCCAAAATCAAACTCAGTATCTCGTCTGGAGCACGTTTTTGGCCATACATGATGAAAATGACAATATTACTATAAATCCAATGAATAAACAAGTTGAAACTGCTTGAATATGCTGAATCAATATTGTATGTGGTTGATCAGTGAAAGTACGAGTTAGTTCTTGTGAAATATAAACATTTTTCCAAAATCAAGCTCGGTTTCTCGTCTGGAGCACGTTTATGGCCAAAATGATGAAAATGACAATATTACTCTAAATCCAATGAATAAACAAGTTGAAACTGCTCTAAATATGCTGAATCAATATTGTATGTGGTTGATCAGTGAAAGTACGAGTTAGTTCTTGTGAAATATAAACATTTTTCCAAAATCAAGCTCGGTTTCTCGTCTGGAGCACGTTTATGGCCAAAATGATGAAAATGACAATATTACTGTAAATCCAAAGAATAAACAAGTTGAAACTGCTTGAATATGCTGAATCAATATTGTATGTGGTTGATCAGTGAAAGTACGAGTTAGTTCTTGTGAAATATAAACTTTCTTCCAAAATTGAGGTCGGTTTCTCGTCTGGAGCACGTTTATGGCCAAAATGATGAAAATGACAATATTACTCTAAATCCAATGAATAAACAAGTTGAAACTGCTCTAAATATGCTGAATCAATATTGTATGTGGTTGATCAGTGAAAGTACGAGTTAGTTCTTGTGAAATATAAACTTTCTTCCAAAATTGAGGTCTGTTTCTCGTCTGGAGCACGTTTTTGGCCACAAATGATGAAAATGACACTATTACTCTAAATCCAATGAATAAACAAGTTGAAACTGCTCTAATATGCTGAATCAATATTGTATGTGGTTGATCAGTGAAAGTACGATTTTGTTCTTGGGAAATATAAACATTTTTCCAAAATCAAACTCAGTATCTCGTCTGGAGCACGTTTTTGGCCATACATGATGAAAATGACAATATTACTATAAATCCAATGAATAAACAAGTTGAAACTGCTTGAATATGCTGAATCAATATTGTATGTGGTTGATCAGTGAAAGTACGAGTTAGTTCTTGTGAAATATAAACATTTTTCCAAAATCAAGCTCGGTTTCTCGTCTGGAGCACGTTTATGGCCAAAATGATGAAAATGACAATATTACTGTAAATCCAAAGAATAAACAAGTTGAAACTGCTTGAATATGCTGAATCAATATTGTATGTGGTTGATCAGTGAAAGTACGAGTTAGTTCTTGTGAAATATAAACTTTCTTCCAAAATTGAGGTCGGTTTCTCGTCTGGAGCACGTTTATGGCCAAAATGATGAAAATGACAATATTACTCTAAATCCAATGAATAAACAAGTTGAAACTGCTCTAAATATGCTGAATCAATATTGTATGTGGTTGATCAGTGAAAGTACGAGTTAGTTCTTGTGAAATATAAACTTTCTTCCAAAACTGAGGTCGGTTTCTCGTCTGGAGCACGTTTTTGGCCACAAATGATGAAAATGACAATATTACTCTAAATCCAATGAATAAACAAGTTGAAACTGCTCTAATATGCTGAATCAATATTGTATTTGGTTGATCAGTGAAAGTACGAGTTAGTTCTTGCGAAAAATAAACTTTCTTCCAAAATTGAGGTCGGTTTCTCGTCTGGAGCACGTTTTTGGCCACAAATGATGAAAATGACAATATTACTGTAAATCCAATGAATAAACAAGTTGAAACTGCTTGAATATGCTGAATCAATATTGTATGTGGTTGATCAGTGAAAGTACGAGTTAGTTCTTGTGAAATATAAACTTTCTTCCAAAATTGAGGTCGGTTTCTCGTCTGGAGCACGTTTTTGGCCACAAATGATGAAAATGACAATATTACTGTAAATCCAATGAATAATCAAGTTGAAACTGCTTGAATATGCTGAATCAATATTGTATGTGGTTGATCAGTGAAAGTACGAGTTAGTTCTTGTGAAATATAAACATTTTTCCAAAATCAAGCTCGGTTTCTCGTCTGGAGCACGTTTATGGCCAAAATGATGAAAATGACACTATTACTCTAAATCCAATGAATAAACAAGTTGAAACTGCTCTAATATGCTGAATCAATATTGTATGTGGTTGATCAGTGAAAGTACGAGTTAGTTCTTGTGAAATATAAACATTTTTCCAAAATCAAGCTCGGTTTCTCGTCTGGAGCACGTTTATGGCCAAAATGATGAAAATGACAATATTACTGTAAATCCAATGAATAAACAAGTTGAAACTGCTCTAATATGCTGAATCAATATTGTATGTGGTTGATCAGTGAAAGTACGAGTTAGTTCTTGTGAAATATAAACATTTTTCCAAAATCAAGCTCGGTTTCTCGTCTGGAGCACGTTTATGGCCAAAATGATGAAAATGACAATATTACTATAAATCCAATGAATAAACAAGTTGAAACTGCTCTAATATGCTGAATCAATATTGTATGTGGTTGATCAGTGAAAGTACGAGTTAGTTCTTGTGAAATATAAACATTTTTCCAAAATCAAGCTCGGTTTCTCGTCTGGAGCACGTTTATGGCAAAAATGATGAAAATGACAATATTACTGTAAATCCAAAGAATAAACAAGTTGAAACTGCTTGAATATGCTGAATCAATATTGTATGTGGTTGATCAGTGAAAGTACGAGTTAGTTCTTGTGAAATATAAACTTTCTTCCAAAATTGAGGTCGGTTTCTCGTCTGGAGCACGTTTATGGCCAAAATGATGAAAATGACAATATTACTCTAAATCCAATGAATAAACAAGTTGAAACTGCTCTAAATATGCTGAATCAATATTGTATGTGGTTGATCAGTGAAAGTACGAGTTAGTTCTTGTGAAATATAAACTTTCTTCCAAAACTGAGGTCGGTTTCTCGTCTGGAGCACGTTTTTGGCCACAAATGATGAAAATGACAATATTACTCTAAATCCAATGAATAAACAAGTTGAAACTGCTCTAATATGCTGAATCAATATTGTATTTGGTTGATCAGTGAAAGTACGAGTTAGTTCTTGCGAAAAATAAACTTTCTTCCAAAATTGAGGTCGGTTTCTCGTCTGGAGCACGTTTTTGGCCACAAATGATGAAAATGACAATATTACTGTAAATCCAATGAATAAACAAGTTGAAACTGCTTGAATATGCTGAATCAATATTGTATGTGGTTGATCAGTGAAAGTACGAGTTAGTTCTTGTGAAATATAAACTTTCTTCCAAAATTGAGGTCGGTTTCTCGTCTGGAGCACGTTTTTGGCCACAAATGATGAAAATGAAAATATTACTGTAAATCCAATGAATAATCAAGTTGAAACTGCTTGAATATGCTGAATCAATATTGTATGTGGTTGATCAGTGAAAGTACGAGTTAGTTCTTGTGAAATATAAACATTTTTCCAAAATCAAGCTCGGTTTCTCGTCTGGAGCACGTTTATGGCCAAAATGATGAAAATGACAATATTACTATAAATCCAATGAATAAACAAGTTGAAACTGCTCTAATATGCTGAATCAATATTGTATGTGGTTGATCAGTGAAAGTACGAGTTAGTTCTTGTGAAATATAAACATTTTTCCAAAATCAAGCTCGGTTTCTCGTCTGGAGCACGTTTATGGCCAAAATGATGAAAATGACAATATTACTATAAATCCAATGAATAAACAAGTTGAAACTGCTCTAATATGCTGAATCAATATTGTATGTGGTTGATCAGTGAAAGTACGAGTTAGTTCTTGTGAAATATAAACATTTTTCCAAAATCAAGCTCGGTTTCTCGTCTGGAGCACGTTTATGGCCAAAATGATGAAAATGACAATATTACTGTAAATCCAATGAATAAACAAGATGAAACTGCTCTAATATATGCTGAATCAATATTGTATGTGGTTGATCAGTGAAAGTACGATTTTGTACTTGGGAAATATAAACATTTTTCCAAAATCAAACTCAGTATCTCGTCTGGAGCACGTTTCTGGCCACAAATGATGAAAATGACAATATTACTGTAAATCCAATGAATAATCAATTTGAAACTGCTTGAATATGCTGAATCAATATTGTATGTGGTTGATCAGTGAAAGTACGAGTTAGTTCTTGTGAAATATAAACATTTTTCCAAAATCAAGCTTGGTTTCTCGTCTGGAGCACGTTTATGGCCAAAATGATGAAAATGACAATATTACTCTAAATCCAATGAATAAACAAGTTGAAACTGCTCTAATATGCTGAATCAATATTGTATGTGGTTGATCAGTGAAAGTACGAGTTAGTTCTTGTGAAATATAAACATTTTTCCAAAATCAAGCTCGGTTTCTCGTCTGGAGCACGTTTATGGCCAAAATGATGAAAATGACAATATTACTCTAAATCCAATGAATAAACAAGCTGAAACTGCTCTAATATGCTGAATCAATATTGTATGTGGTTGATCAGTGAAAGTACGAGTTAGTTCTTGTGAAAAATAAACTTTCTTCCAAAATTGAGGTCGGTTTCTCGTTTGGAGCACGTTTTTGGCCACAAATGATGAAAATGACATTATTACTGTAAATCCAATGAATAAACAAGTTGAAACTGCTCTAATATGCTGAATCAATATTGAATGTGGTTGATCAGTTAAACTACGAGTTAGTTCTTTTGAAATATAAACTTTTGTCCAAAATTGAGTTCGGTTTCTCGTCTGGAGCACGTTTAGGCCACAAATGATGAAAATGACAATATTACTCTAAATCCAATGAATAAACAAGTTGAAACTGCTTGAATATGCTGAATCAATATTGTATGTGGTTGATCAGTGAAAGTACGAGTTAGTTCTTGTGAAATATAAACTATTTTCCAAAATTAAACTCAGTTTCTCGTCTGGAGCACGTTTTTGGCCACAAATGATGAAGATGACAATATTACTCTAAATCCAATGAATAAACAAGTTGAAACTGCTCTAATATGCTGAATCAATATTGTATGTGGTTGATCAGTGAAAGTACGAGTTAGTTCTTGTGAAATATAAACTTTCTTCCAAAATTGAGGTCGGTTTCTCGTCTGGAGCACGTTTTTGGCCACAAATGATGAAAATGACAATATTACTATAAATCCAATGAATAAACAAGTTGAAACTGCTCTAATATGCTGAATCAATATTGTATGTGGTTGATCAAGTGAAAGTACGATTTTGTTCTTGGGAAATATAAACATTTTTCCAAAATCAAACTCAGTATCTCGTCTGGAGCACGTTTCTGGCCACAAATGATGAAAATGACAATATTACTGTAAATCCAATGAATAAACAAGTTGAAACTGCTTGAATATGCTGAATCAATATTGTATGTGGTTGATCAGTGAAAGTACGAGTTAGTTCTTGTGAAATATAAACATTTTTCCAAAATCAAGCTCGGTTTCTCGTCTGGAGCACGTTTATGGCCAAAATGATGAAAATGACAATATTACTCTAAATCCAATGAATAAACAAGTTGAAACTGCTCTAATATGCTGAATCAATATTGTATGTGGTTGATCAGTAAAAGTACGAGTTAGTTCTTGTGAAATATAAACATTTTTCCAAAATCAAGCTCGGTTTCTCGTCTGGAGCACGTTTATGGCCAAAATGATGAAAATGACAATATTACTATAAATCCAATGAATAAACAAGTTGAAACTGCCCTAATATGCTGAATCAATATTGTATGTGGTTGATCAGTGAAAGTACGAGTTAGTTCTTGTGAAATATAAACATTTTTCCAAAATCAAGCTCGGTTTCTCGTCTGGAGCACGTTTATGGCCAAAATGATGAAAATGACAATATTACTGTAAATCCAATGAATAAACAAGTTGAAACTGCTCTAATATATGCTGAATCAATATTGTATGTGGTTGATCAGTGAAAGTACGATTTTGTTCTTGGGAAATATAAACATTTTTCCAAAATCAAACTCAGTATCTCGTCTGGAGCACGTTTCTGGCCACAAATGATGAAAATGACAATATTACTGTAAATCCAATGAATAATCAATTTGAAACTGCTTGAATATGCTGAATCAATATTGTATGTGGTTGATCAGTGAAAGTACGAGTTAGTTCTTGTGAAATATAAACTTTCTTCCAAAATTGAGGTCGGTTTCTCGTCTGGAGCACGTTTTTGGCCACAAATGATGAAAATGACAATATTACTCTAAATCCAATGAATAAACAAGTTGAAACTGCTCTAATATGCTGAATCAATATTGTATGTGGTTGATCAGTGGAAACTACGAGTTAGTTCTTGTGAAATATAAACTTTCTTCCAAAATTGAGGTCGGTTTCTCGTCTGGAGCACGTTTATGGCCAAAATGATGAAAATGACAATATTACTGTAAATCCAATGAATAATCAAGTTGAAACTGCTCTAATATGCTGAATCAATATTGTATGTGGTTGATCAGTGAAAGTACGAGTTAGTTCTTGTGAAATATAAACATTTTTCCAAAATCAAGCTCGGTTCCTCGTCTGGAGCACGTTTATGGCCAAAATGATGAAAATGACAAAATTACTTCAAATCCAATGAATAAACAAGTTGAAACTGCTTTAACATGCTTCTGCATATTGTATGATGTTGATCAGTGAAAGTACGAGTTAGTTTTTGTGAAATATAAACATTTTTCCAAAATCGAGGTCGGTTTCTCGTCTGGAGCACGTTTTTGGTCACAAATGATGAAAATGACAATCGCAGAGTAAATCCAATGAATAAGCAGTTTGAAACTGTTTGAACATTCTACTGTATATTGTATGTGGTTGATCAGTGAAATTACGAAGTTTGTTCTTGTAAAAAATAAACTTTTTTCTAAAATTGAGGTCGATTTCTCGTCTGGAGTACGTTTTTGGCCACAAATGATGAAAATGACAATATTACTGTAAATCCAATGAATAAACAGTTTGAAACTGCTCTAAATATGCTGAATCAATATTGTATGTGGTTGATCAGTGAAAGTACGAGTTAGTTCTTGTGAAATATAAACATTCTTCCAAAACTGAGGTCGGTTTCTCGTCTGGAGCACGTTTTTGGCCACAAATGATGAAAATGACAATTTTACTTTAAATCCAATGAATAAACAAGTTGAAACTGCTCTAATATGCTGAATCAATATTGTATTTGGTTGATCAGTGAAAGTACGAGTTAGTTCTTGTGAAAAATAAACTTTCTTCCAAAATTGAGGTCGGTTTCTCGTCTGGAGCACGTTTTTGGCCACAAATGATGAAGATGACACTATTACTCTAAATCCAATGAATAAACAAGTTGAAACTGCTCTAATATGCTGAATCAATATTGTATGTGGTTGATCAGTGAAAGTACGAGTTAGTTCTTGTGAAATATAAACTTTCTTCCAAAATTGAGGTCGGTTTCTCGTCTGGAGCACGTTTTTGGCCCCAAATGATGAAAATGACACTATTACTCTAAATCCAATGAATAAACAAGTTGAAACTGCTCTAATATATGCTGAATCAATATTGTATGTGGTTGATTAGTGAAAGTACGATTTTGTTCTTGGGAAATATAAACATTTTTCCAAAATCAAACTCAGTATCTCGTCTGGAGCACGTTTCTGGCCACAAATGATGAAAATGACAATATTACTGTAAATCCAATGAATAATCAATTTGAAACTGCTTGAATATGCTGAATCAATATTGTATGTGGTTGATCAGTGAAAGTACGAGTTAGTTCTTGTGAAATATAAACATTTTTCCAAAATCAAGCTCGGTTTCTCGTCTGGAGCACGTTTATGGCCAAAATGATGAAAATGACAATATTACTATAAATCCAATGAATAAACAAGTTGAAACTGCTCTAATATCCTGAATCAATATTGTATGTGGTTGATCAGTGAAAGTACGAGTTAGTTCTTGTGAAATATAAACATTTTTCCAAAATCAAGCTCGGTTTCTCGTCTGGAGCACGTTTATGGCCAAAATGATGAAAATGACAATATTACTGTAAATCCAATGAATAAACAAGTTGAAACTGCTCTAATATATGCTGAATCAATATTGTATGTGGTTGATCAGTGAAAGTACGATTTTGTTCTTGGGAAATATAAACATTTTTCCAAAATCAAACTCAGTATCTCGTCTGGAGCACGTTTCTGGCCACAAATGATGAAAATGACAATATTACTGTAAATCCAATGAATAAACAAGTTGAAACTGCTTGAATATGCTGAATCAATATTGTATGTGGTTGATCAGTGAAAGTACGAGTTAGTTCTTGTGAAATATAAACTTTCTTCCAAAATTGAGGTCGGTTTCTCGTCTGGAGCACGTTTTTGGCCACAAATGATGAAAATGACAATATTACTGTAAATCCAATGAATAATCAAGTTGAAACTGCTCTAATATGCTGAATCAATATTGTATGTGGTTGATCAGTGAAAGTACGAGTTAGTTCTTGTGAAATATAAACATTTTTCCAAAATCAAGCTCGGTTCCTCGTCTGGAGCACGTTTATGGCCAAAATGATGAAAATGACAAAATTATTTCAAATCCAATGAATAAACAAGTTGAAACTGCTTTAACATGCTTCTGCATATTGTATGATGTTGATCAGTGAAAGTACGAGTTAGTTTTTGTGAAATATAAACATTTTTCCAAAATCGAGGTCGGTTTCTCGTCTGGAGCACGTTTTTGGTCACAAATGATGAAAATGACAATCGCAGAGTAAATCCAATGAATAAGCAGTTTGAAACTGTTTGAACATTCTACTGTATATTGTATGTGGTTGATCAGTGAAATTACGAAGTTTGTTCTTGTAAAAAATAAACTTTTTTCTAAAATTGAGGTCGATTTCTCGTCTGGAGTACGTTTTTGGCCACAAATGATGAAAATGACAATATTACTGTAAATCCAATGAATAAACAGTTTGAAACTGCTTGAATATGCTGAATCAATATTGTATGTGGTTGATCAGTGAAAGTACGAGTTAGTTCTTGGGAAATATAAACATTTTTCCAAAATAAAACGCAGTATCTCGTCTGGCGCACGTTTCTGGCCACAAATGATGAAAATGACAATATTACTCTAAATCCAATGAATAAACAAGTTGAAACTGCTTGAATATGCTGAATCAATATTGTATGTGGTTGATCAGTGAAAGTTCGAGTTTGTCTTGTGAAATATAAACATTTTTCCAAAATGAAACTCAGGTATCTCTTCTGGAGCACGGTTCTGGCTACAAAGATGAAAATGACAATATTACTGTAAATCCAATGAATAAGCATTTTGAAACTGTTTTAACATGCTATTAGATATTGTATGTGGTTGATCAGTGGAAACTACGAGTTAGTTCTTGTGAAATATAAACTTTTTTCCAAAATTGAGGTCGGTTTCTCGTCTGGAGCACGTTTCTGGCCACAAATGATGAAAATGACAATATTACTGTAAATCCAATGAATAAGCAGTTTGAAACTGTTTTAACATGCTACTACATATTGTATGTGGTTGATTAGTGAAAATACGAGTTAGTTTTTGTGAAATATAAACTTTTTTATCCAAAATCTAGCTCGGTTTCTCGTCTGGAGCACGTTTCTGGCCACAAAGATGAAAATGACAATATTACTGTAAACCCAATGAATAAACAAGTTGAAACTGCTCTAATATGCTGAATCAATATTGTATGTGGTTGATCAGTGAAAGTATGATTTTGTTCTTGGGAAATATAAACTTTTTTCCGAAATTGAGATCGGTTCCTCGTCTGGAGCACGTTTTTGGCCAAAATGATGAAAATGACAATTGCCGAGTAAATCCAATGAATAAGAAGTTTGAAACTGTGTGAACATTCTACTGTATATTGTATGTGGTTGATCAGTGAAAGTACGAGTTAGTTCTTGTGAAATATAAACATTTTTCCAAAATCAAGCTCGGTTTCTCGTCTGGAGCACGTTTATGGCCAAAATGATGAAAATGACAATATTACTCTAAATCCAATGAATAAACAAGTTGAAACTGCTCTAATATGCTGAATCAATATTGTATGTGGTTGATCAGTGACAGTACGATTTTGTTCTTGGGAAATATAAACATTTTTCCAAAATCAAACTCAGTATCTCGTCTGGAGCACGTTTTTGGCCATACATGATGAAAATGACAATATTACTATAAATCCAATGAATAAACAAGTTGAAACTGCTTGAATATGCTGAATCAATATTGTATGTGGTTGATCAGTGAAAGTACGAGTTAGTTCTTGTGAAATATAAACATTTTTCCAAAATCAAGCTCGGTTTCTCGTCTGGAGCACGTTTATGGCCAAAATGATGAAAATGACAATATTACTGTAAATCCAAAGAATAAACAAGTTGAAACTGCTTGAATATGCTGAATCAATATTGTATGTGGTTGATCAGTGAAAGTACGAGTTAGTTCTTGTGAAATATAAACTTTCTTCCAAAATTGAGGTCGGTTTCTCGTCTGGAGCACGTTTATGGCCAAAATGATGAAAATGACAATATTACTCTAAATCCAATGAATAAACAAGTTGAAACTGCTCTAAATATGCTGAATCAATATTGTATGTGGTTGATCAGTGAAAGTACGAGTTAGTTCTTGTGAAATATAAACTTTCTTCCAAAACTGAGGTCGGTTTCTCGTCTGGAGCACGTTTTTGGCCACAAATGATGAAAATGACAATATTACTCTAAATCCAATGAATAAACAAGTTGAAACTGCTCTAATATGCTGAATCAATATTGTATGTGGGTTGATCAGTGAAAGTACGAGTTAGTTCTTGTGAAATATAAACATTTTTCCAAAATTGAGGTCGGTTTCTCGTCTGGAGCACGTTTTTGGCCACAAATGATGAAAATGACAATATTACTGTAAATCCAATGAATAATAAAGTTGAAACTGCTTGAATATGCTGAATCAATATTGCATGTGGTTGATCAGTGAAAGTACGAGTTAGTTCTTGTGAAATATAAACATTTTTCCAAAATCAAGCTCGGTTTCTCGTCTGGAGCACGTTTAAGGCCAAAATGATGAAAATGACAATATTACTCTAAATCCAATGAATAAACAAGTTGAAACTGCTCTAATATGCTGAATCAATATTGTATGTGGTTGATCAGTGAAAGTACGAGTTAGTTCTTGTGAAATATAAACTATTTTCCAAAATTAAACTCAGTTTCTCGTCTGGAGCACGTTTTTGGCCACAAAGATGAAAATGACAATATTACTGTAAACCCAATGAATAAACAAGTTGAAACTGCTCTAATATGCTGAATCAATATTGTATGTGGTTGATCAGTGAAAGTATGATTTTGTTCTTGGGAAATATAAACTTTTTTCCGAAATTGAGATCGGTTCCTCGTCTGGAGCACGTTTTTGGCCAAAATGATGAAAATGACAATTGCCGAGTAAATCCAATGAATAAGAAGTTTGAAACTGTGTGAACATTCTACTGTATATTGTATGTGGTTGATCAGTGAAAGTACGAGTTAGTTCTTGTGAAATATAAACATTTTTCCAAAATCAAGCTCGGTTTCTCGTCTGGAGCACGTTTATGGCCAAAATGATGAAAATGACAATATTACTCTAAATCCAATGAATAAACAAGTTGAAACTGCTCTAATATGCTGAATCAATATTGTATGTGGTTGATCAGTGACAGTACGATTTTGTTCTTGGGAAATATAAACATTTTTCCAAAATCAAACTCAGTATCTCGTCTGGAGCACGTTTTTGGCCATACATGATGAAAATGACAATATTACTATAAATCCAATGAATAAACAAGTTGAAACTGCTTGAATATGCTGAATCAATATTGTATGTGGTTGATCAGTGAAAGTACGAGTTAGTTCTTGTGAAATATAAACATTTTTCCAAAATCAAGCTCGGTTTCTCGTCTGGAGCACGTTTATGGCCAAAATGATGAAAATGACAATATTACTGTAAATCCAAAGAATAAACAAGTTGAAACTGCTTGAATATGCTGAATCAATATTGTATGTGGTTGATCAGTGAAAGTACGAGTTAGTTCTTGTGAAATATAAACTTTCTTCCAAAATTGAGGTCGGTTTCTCGTCTGGAGCACGTTTATGGCCAAAATGATGAAAATGACAATATTACTCTAAATCCAATGAATAAACAAGTTGAAACTGCTCTAAATATGCTGAATCAATATTGTATGTGGTTGATCAGTGAAAGTACGAGTTAGTTCTTGTGAAATATAAACTTTCTTCCAAAACTGAGGTCGGTTTCTCGTCTGGAGCACGTTTTTGGCCACAAATGATGAAAATGACAATATTACTCTAAATCCAATGAATAAACAAGTTGAAACTGCTCTAATATGCTGAATCAATATTGTATGTGGGTTGATCAGTGAAAGTACGAGTTAGTTCTTGTGAAATATAAACATTTTTCCAAAATTGAGGTCGGTTTCTCGTCTGGAGCACGTTTTTGGCCACAAATGATTAAAATGACAATATTACTGTAAATCCAATGAATAATAAAGTTGAAACTGCTTGAATATGCTGAATCAATATTGCATGTGGTTGATCAGTGAAAGTACGAGTTAGTTCTTGTGAAATATAAACATTTTTCCAAAATCAAGCTCGGTTTCTCGTCTGGAGCACGTTTAAGGCCAAAATGATGAAAATGACAATATTACTCTAAATCCAATGAATAAACAAGTTGAAACTGCTCTAATATGCTGAATCAATATTGTATGTGGTTGATCAGTGAAAGTACGAGTTAGTTCTTGTGAAATATAAAAAATTTTCCAAAATCAAGCTCGGTTTCTCGTCTGGAGCACGTTTATGGCCAAAATGATGAAAATGACAATATTACTGTAAATCCAATGAATAAACAAGTTGAAACTGCTTGAATATGCTGAATCAATATTGTATGTGGTTGATCAGTGAAAGTACGAGTTAGTTCTTGTGAAATATAAACATTTTTCCAAAATCAAGCTCGGTTTCTCGTCTGGAGCACGTTTATGGCCAAAATGATGAAAATGACAATATTACTGTAAATCCAAAGAATAAACAAGTTGAAACTGCTTGAATATGCTGAATCAATATTGTATGTGGTTGATCAGTGAAAGTACGAGTTAGTTCTTGTGAAATATAAACTTTCTTCCAAAATTGAGGTCGGTTTCTCGTCTGGAGCACGTTTATGGCCAAAATGATGAAAATGACAATATTACTCTAAATCCAATGAATAAACAAGTTGAAACTGCTCTAAATATGCTGAATCAATATTGTATGTGGTTGATCAGTGAAAGTACGAGTTAGTTCTTGTGAAATATAAACTTTCTTCCAAAACTGAGGTCGGTTTCTCGTCTGGAGCACGTTTTTGGCCACAAATGATGAAAATGACAATATTACTCTAAATCCAATGAATAAACAAGTTGAAACTGCTCTAATATGCTGAATCAATATTGTATGTGGTTGATCAGTGAAAGTACGAGTTAGTTCTTGTGAAAAATAAACTTTCTTCCAAAATTGAGGTCGGTTTCTCGTCTGGAGCACGTTTTTGGCCACAAATGATGAAGATGACAATATTACTCTAAATCCAATGAATAAACAAGTTGAAACTGCTCTAATATGCTGAATCAATATTGTATGTGGGTTGATCAGTGAAAGTACGAGTTAGTTCTTGTGAAATATAAACATTTTTCCAAAATTGAGGTCGGTTTCTCGTCTGGAGCACGTTTTTGGCCACAAATGATGAAAATGACAATATTACTGTAAATCCAATGAATAATAAAGTTGAAACTGCTTGAATATGCTGAATCAATATTGCATGTGGTTGATCAGTGAAAGTACGAGTTAGTTCTTGTGAAATATAAACATTTTTCCAAAATCAAGCTCGGTTTCTCGTCTGGAGCACGTTTATGGCCAAAATGATGAAAATGACAATATTACTCTAAATCCAATGAATAAACAAGTTGAAACTGCTCTAATATGCTGAATCAATATTGTATGTGGTTGATCAGTGAAAGTACGAGTTAGTTCTTGTGAAATATAAAAAATTTTCCAAAATCAAGCTCGGTTTCTCGTCTGGAGCACGTTTATGGCCAAAATGATGAAAATGACAATATTACTGTAAATCCAATGAATAAACAAGTTGAAACTGCTTGAATATGCTGAATCAATATTGTATGTGGTTGATCAGTGAAAGTACGAGTTAGTTCTTGTGAAAAATAAACTTTCTTCCAAAATTGATGTCGGTTTCTCGTTTGGACGACGTTTTTGGCCACAAATGATGAAAATGACATTATTACTGTAAATCCAATGAATAAACAAGTTGAAACTGCTCTAATATGCTGAATCAATATTGAATGTGGTTGATCAGTGAAACTACGAGTTAGTTCTTGTGAAATATAAACTTTTGTCCAAAATTGAGTTCGGTTTCTCGTCTGGAGCACGTTTAGGCCACAAATGATGAAAATGACAATATTACTCTAAATCCAATGAATAAACAAGTTGAAACTGCTTTAATATGCTGAATCAATATTGTATGTGGTTGATCAGTGAAAGTACGAGTTAGTTCTTGTGAAATATAAACATTTTTCCAAAATCAAGCTCGGTTTCTCGTCTGGAGCACGTTTATGGCCAAAATGATGAAAATGACAATATTACTCTAAATCCAATGAATAAACAAGCTGAAACTGCTCTAATATGCTGAATCAATATTGTATGTGGTTGATCAGTGAAAGTACGAGTTAGTTCTTGTGAAAAATAAACTTTCTTCCAAAATTGAGGTCGGTTTCTCGTTTGGAGCACGTTTTTGGCCACAAATGATGAAAATGACATTATTACTGTAAATCCAATGAATAAACAAGTTGAAACTGCTCTAATATGCTGAATCAATATTGAATGTGGTTGATCAGTTAAACTACGAGTTAGTTCTTGTGAAATATAAACTTTTGTCCAAAATTGAGTTCGGTTTCTCGTCTGGAGCACGTTTAGGCCACAAATGATGAAAATGACAATATTACTCTAAATCCAATGAATAAACAAGTTGAAACTGCTTGAATATGCTGAATCAATATTGTATGTGGTTGATCAGTGAAAGTACGAGTTAGTTCTTGTGAAATATAAACTATTTTCCAAAATTAAACTCAGTTTCTCGTCTGGAGCACGTTTTTGGCCACAAATGATGAAGATGACAATATTACTCTAAATCCAATGAATAAACAAGTTGAAACTGCTCTAATATGCTGAATCAATATTGTATGTGGTTGATCAGTGAAAGTACGAGTTAGTTCTTGTGAAAAATAAACTTTCTTCCAAAATTGAGGTCGGTTTCTCGTTTGGAGGACGTTTTTGGCCACAAATGATGAAAATGACATTATTACTGTAAATCCAATGAATAAACAAGTTGAAACTGCTCTAATATGCTGAATCAATATTGTATCTGGTTGATCAGTGAAAGTAAGATTTTGTTCTTGGGAAATATAAACATTTTTCCAAAATCAAACTCAGTATCTCGTCTGGAGCACGTTTTTGGCCATAAATGATGAAAATGACAATATTACTATAAATCCAATGAATAAACAAGTTGAAACTGCTTGAATATGCTGAATCAATATTGTATGTGGTTGATCAGTGAAAGTACGAGTTAGTTCTTGTGAAATATAAACATTTTTCCAAAATCAAGCTCGGTTTCTCGTCTGGAGCACGTTTATGGCCAAAATGATGAAAATGACAATATTACTCTAAATCCAATGAATAAACAAGTTGAAACTGCTCTAAATATGCTGAATCAATATTGTATGTGGTTGATCAGTGAAAGTACGAGTTAGTTCTTGTGAAATATAAACTTTCTTCCAAAATTGAGGTCGGTTTCTCGTCTGGAGCACGTTTTTGGCCACAAATGATGAAAATGACAATATTACTCTAAATCCAATGAATAAACAAGTTGAAACTGCTCTAATATGCTGAATCAATATTGTATGTGGTTGATCAGTGAAAGTACGAGTTAGTTCTTGTGAAATATAAACATTTTTCCAAAATCAAGCTCGGTTTCTCGTCTGGAGCACGTTTATGGCCAAAATGATGAAAATGACAATATTACTCTAAATCCAATGAATAAACAAGTTGAAACTACTCTAATATGCTGAATCAATATTGTATGTGGTTGATCAGTGAAAGTACGAGTTAGTTCTTGTGAAATATAAAAATTTTTCCAAAATCAAGCTCGGTTTCTCGTCTGGAGCACGTTTATGGCCAAAATGATGAAAATGACAATATTACTGTAAATCCAATGAATAAACAAGTTGAAACTGCTTGAATATGCTGAATCAATATTGTATGTGGTTGATCAGTGAAAGTACGAGTTAGTTCTTGTGAAAAATAAACTTTCTTCCAAAATTGAGGTCGGTTTCTCGTTTGGAGGACGTTTTTGGCCACAAATGATGAAAATGACATTATTACTGTAAATCCAATGAATAAACAAGTTGAAACTGCTCTAATATGCTGAATCAATATTGAATGTGGTTGATCAGTGAAACTACGAGTTAGTTCTTGTGAAATATAAACTTTTGTCCAAAATTAAGTTCGGTTTCTCGTCTGGAGCACGTTTAGGCCACAAATGATGAAAATGACAATATTACTCTAAATCCGATGAATAAACAAGTTGAAACTGCTTGAATATGCTGAATCAATATTGTATGTGGTTGATCAGTGAAAGTACGAGTTAGTTCTTGTGAAATATAAACTTTCTTCCAAAATTGAGGTCGGTTTCTCGTCTGGAGCACGTTTTTGGCCACAAATGATGAAAATGACAATATTACTCTAAATCCAATGAATAAACAAGTTGAAACTGCTCTAATATGCTGAATCAATATTGTATGTGGTTGATCAGTGAAAGTACGATTTTGTTCTTGGGAAATATAAACATTTTTCCAAAATCAAACTCAGTATCTCGTCTGGAGCACGTTTATGGCCAAAATGATGAAAATGACAATATTACTGTAAATCCAATGAATAAACAAGTTGAAACTGCTTGAATATGCTGAATCAATATTGTATGTGGTTGATCAGTGAAAGTACGAGTTAGTTCTTGTGAAAAATAAACTTTCTTCCAAAATTGATGTCGGTTTCTCGTTTGGACGACGTTTTTGGCCACAAATGATGAAAATGACATTATTACTGTAAATCCAATGAATAAACAAGTTGAAACTGCTCTAATATGCTGAATCAATATTGAATGTGGTTGATCAGTGAAACTACGAGTTAGTTCTTGTGAAATATAAACTTTTGTCCAAAATTGAGTTCGGTTTCTCGTCTGGAGCACGTTTAGGCCACAAATGATGAAAATGACAATATTACTCTAAATCCAATGAATAAACAAGTTGAAACTGCTTTAATATGCTGAATCAATATTGTATGTGGTTGATCAGTGAAAGTACGAGTTAGTTCTTGTGAAATATAAACATTTTTCCAAAATCAAGCTCGGTTTCTCGTCTGGAGCACGTTTATGGCCAAAATGATGAAAATGACAATATTACTATAAATCCAATGAATAAACAAGTTGAAACTGCTCTAATATGCTGAATCAATATTGTATGTGGTTGATCAGTGAAAGTACGAGTTAGTTCTTGTGAAATATAAACATTTTTCCAAAATCAAGCTCGGTTTCTCGTCTGGAGCACGTTTATGGCCACAAATGATGAAAATGACAATATTACTGTAAATCCAATGAATAATCAATTTGAAACTGCTTGAATATGCTGAATCAATATTGTATGTGGTTGATCAGTGAAAGTACGAGTTAGTTCTTGTGAAATATAAACATTTTTCCAAAATCAAGCTCGGTTTCTCGTCTGGAGCACGTTTATGGCCAAAATGATGAAAATGACAATATTACTCTAAATCCAATGAATAAACAAGTTGAAACTGCTCTAATATGCTGAATCAATATTGTATGTGGTTGATCAGTGAAAGTACGAGTTAGTTCTTGTGAAATATAAACTTTCTTCCAAAATTGAGGTCGGTTTCTCGTCTGGAGCACGTTTTTGGCCACAAATGATGAAAATGACAATATTACTCTAAATCCAATGAATAAACAAGTTGAAACTGCTCTAATATGCTGAATCAATATTGTATGTGGTTGATCAGTGAAAGTACGAGTTAGTTCTTGTGAAATATAAACATTTTTCCAAAATCAAGCTCGGTTTCTCGTCTGGAGCACGTTTATGGCCAAAATGATGAAAATGACAATATTACTCTAAATCCAATGAATAAACAAGCTGAAACTGCTCTAATATGCTGAATCAATATTGTATGTGGTTGATCAGTGAAAGTACGAGTTAGTTCTTGTGAAAAATAAACTTTCTTCCAAAATTGAGGTCGGTTTCTCGTTTGGAGCACGTTTTTGGCCACAAATGATGAAAATGACATTATTACTGTAAATCCAATGAATAAACAAGTTGAAACTGCTCTAATATGCTGAATCAATATTGAATGTGGTTGATCAGTTAAACTACGAGTTAGTTCTTGTGAAATATAAACTTTTGTCCAAAATTGAGTTCGGTTTCTCGTCTGGAGCACGTTTAGGCCACAAATGATGAAAATGACAATATTACTCTAAATCCAATGAATAAACAAGTTGAAACTGCTTGAATATGCTGAATCAATATTGTATGTGGTTGATCAGTGAAAGTACGAGTTAGTTCTTGTGAAATATAAACTATTTTCCAAAATTAAACTCAGTTTCTCGTCTGGAGCACGTTTTTGGCCACAAATGATGAAGATGACAATATTACTCTAAATCCAATGAATAAACAAGTTGAAACTGCTCTAATATGCTGAATCAATATTGTATGTGGTTGATCAGTGAAAGTACGAGTTAGTTCTTGTGAAAAATAAACTTTCTTCCAAAATTGAGGTCGGTTTCTCGTTTGGAGGACGTTTTTGGCCACAAATGATGAAAATGACATTATTACTGTAAATCCAATGAATAAACAAGTTGAAACTGCTCTAATATGCTGAATCAATATTGTATGTGGTTGATCAGTGAAAGTAAGATTTTGTTCTTGGGAAATATAAACATTTTTCCAAAATCAAACTCAGTATCTCGTCTGGAGCACGTTTTTGGCCATAAATGATGAAAATGACAATATTACTATAAATCCAATGAATAAACAAGTTGAAACTGCTTGAATATGCTGAATCAATATTGTATGTGGTTGATCAGTGAAAGTACGAGTTAGTTCTTGTGAAATATAAACATTTTTCCAATATCAAGCTCGGTTTCTCGTCTGGAGCACGTTTATGGCCAAAATGATGAAAATGACAATATTACTCTAAATCCAATGAATAAACAAGTTGAAACTGCTCTAAATATGCTGAATCAATATTGTATGTGGTTGATCAGTGAAAGTACGAGTTAGTTCTTGTGAAATATAAACTTTCTTCCAAAATTGAGGTCGGTTTCTCGTCTGGAGCACGTTTTTGGCCACAAATGATGAAAATGACAATATTACTCTAAATCCAATGAATAAACAAGTTGAAACTGCTCTAATATGCTGAATCAATATTGTATGTGGTTGATCAGTGAAAGTACGAGTTAGTTCTTGTGAAATATAAACATTTTTCCAAAATCAAGCTCGGTTTCTCGTCTGGAGCACGTTTATGGCCAAAATGATGAAAATGACAATATTACTCTAAATCCAATGAATAAACAAGTTGAAACTGCTCTAATATGCTGAATCAATATTGTATGTGGTTGATCAGTGAAAGTACGAGTTAGTTCTTGTGAAATATAAAAAATTTTCCAAAATCAAGCTCGGTTTCTCGTCTGGAGCACGTTTATGGCCAAAATGATGAAAATGACAATATTACTGTAAATCCAATGAATAAACAAGTTGAAACTGCTTGAATATGCTGAATCAATATTGTATGTGGTTGATCAGTGAAAGTACGAGTTAGTTCTTGTGAAAAATAAACTTTCTTCCAAAATTGAGGTCGGTTTCTCGTTTGGAGGACGTTTTTGGCCACAAATGATGAAAATGACATTATTACTGTAAATCCAATGAATAAACAAGTTGAAACTGCTCTAATATGCTGAATCAATATTGAATGTGGTTGATCAGTGAAACTACGAGTTAGTTCTTGTGAAATATAAACTTTTGTCCAAAATTGAGTTCGGTTTCTCGTCTGGAGCACGTTTAGGCCACAAATGATGAAAATGACAATATTACTCTAAATCCGATGAATAAACAAGTTGAAACTGCTTGAATATGCTGAATCAATATTGTATGTGGTTGATCAGTGAAAGTACGAGTTAGTTCTTGTGAAATATAAACTTTCTTCCAAAATTGAGGTCGGTTTCTCGTCTGGAGCACGTTTTTGGCCACAAATGATGAAAATGACAATATTACTCTAAATCCAATGAATAAACAAGTTGAAACTGCTCTAATATGCTGAATCAATATTGTATGTGGTTGATCAGTGAAAGTACGATTTTGTTCTTGGGAAATATAAACATTTTTCCAAAATCAAACTCAGTATCTCGTCTGGAGCACGTTTTTGGCCATAAATGATGAAAATGACAATATTACTATAAATCCAATGAATAAACAAGTTGAAACTGCTTGAATATGCTGAATAAATATTGTATGTGGTTGATCAGTGAAAGTACGAGTTAGTTCTTGTGAAATATAAACATTTTTCCAAAATCAAGCTCGGTTTCTCGTCTGGAGCACGTTTAAAGCCAAAATGATGAAAATGACAATATTACTGTAAATCCAAAGAATAAACAAGTTGAAACTGCTTGAATATGCTGAATCAATATTGTATGTGGTTGATCAGTGAAAGTACGATTTTGTTCTTGGGAAATATAAACATTTTTCCAAAATCAAACTCAGTATCTCGTCTGGAGCACGTTTTTGGCCATAAATGATGAAAATGACAATATTACTATAAATCCAATGAATAAACAAGTTGAAACTGCTCTAAATATGCTGAATCAATATTGTATGTGGTTGATCAGTGAAAGTACGAGTTAGTTCTTGTGAAATATAAACTTTCTTCCAAAACTGAGGTCGGTTTCTCGTCTGGAGCACGTTTTTGGCCACAAATGATGAAAATGACAATATTACTCTAAATCCAATGAATAAACAAGTTGAAACTGCTCTAATATGCTGAATCAATATTGTATGTGGTTGATCAGTGAAAGTACGATTTTGTTCTTGGGAAATATAAACATTTTTCCAAAATCAAACTCAGTATCTCGTCTGGAGCACGTTTCTGGCCACAAATGATGAAAATGACAATATTACTATAAATCCAATGAATAAACAAGTTGAAACTGCTTGAATATGCTGAATCAATATTGTATGTGGTTGATCAGTGAAAGTACGAGTTAGTTCTTGTGAAATATAAACATTTTTCCAAAATCAAGCTCGGTTTCTCGTCTGGAGCACGTTTAAAGCCAAAATGATGAAAATGACAATATTACTGTAAATCCAATGAATAATCAAGTTGAAACTGCTTGAATATGCTGAATCAATATTGTATGTGGTTGATCAGTGAAAGTACGAGTTAGTTCTTGTGAAATATAAACTTTCTTCCAAAATTGAGGTCGGTTTCTCGTCTGGAGCACGTTTTTGGCCACAAATGATGAAGATGACACTATTACTCTAAATCCAATGAATAAACAAGTTGAAACTGCTCTAATATGCTGAATCAATATTGTATGTGGTTGATCAGTGAAAGTACGAGTTAGTTCTTGTGAAATATAAACATTTTTCCAAAATCAAGCTCGGTTTCTCGTCTGGAGCACGTTTATGGCCAAAATGATGAAAATGACAATATTACTCTAAATCCAATGAATAAACAAGTTGAAACTGCTCTAATATGCTGAATCAATATTGTATGTGGTTGATCAGTGAAAGTACGAGTTAGTTCTTGTGAAATATAAACTTTCTTCCAAAATTGAGGTCGGTTTCTCGTTTGGAGGACGTTTTTGGCCACAAATGATGAAAATGACATTATTACTGTAAATCCAATGAATAAACAAGTTGAAACTGCTCTAATATGCTGAATCAATATTGAATGTGGTTGATCAGTGAAACTACGAGTTAGTTCTTGTGAAATATAAACTTTTGTCCAAAATTGAGTTCGGTTTCTCGTCTGGAGCACGTTTAGGCCACAAATGATGAAAATGACAATATTACTCTAAATCCGATGAATAAACAAGTTGAAACTGCTTGAATATGCTGAATCAATATTGTATGTGGTTGATCAGTGAAAGTACGAGTTAGTTCTTGTGAAATATAAACTTTCTTCCAAAATTGAGGTCGGTTTCTCGTCTGGAGCACGTTTTTGGCCACAAATGATGAAAATGACAATATTACTCTAAATCCAATGAATAAACAAGTTGAAACTGCTCTAATATGCTGAATCAATATTGTATGTGGTTGATCAGTGAAAGTACGATTTTGTTCTTGGGAAATATAAACATTTTTCCAAAATCAAACTCAGTATCTCGTCTGGAGCACGTTTTTGGCCATAAATGATGAAAATGACAATATTACTATAAATCCAATGAATAA
This sequence comes from Lipophrys pholis, assembly GCF_963383615.2. Classification (NCBI taxonomy): domain Eukaryota; kingdom Metazoa; phylum Chordata; class Actinopteri; order Blenniiformes; family Blenniidae; genus Lipophrys; species Lipophrys pholis. The sequence goes on along the minus strand of NC_137641.1, from coordinate 252,724 downwards.
ACAAGTTGAAACTGCTCTAATATGCTGAATCAATATTGTATGTGGTTGATCAGTGAAAGTAAGATTTTGTTCTTGGGAAATATAAACATTTTTCCAAAATCAAACTCAGTATCTCGTCTGGAGCACGTTTTTGGCCATAAATGATGAAAATGACAATATTACTATAAATCCAATGAATAAACAAGTTGAAACTGCTTGAATATGCTGAATCAATATTGTATGTGGTTGATCAGTGAAAGTACGAGTTAGTTCTTGTGAAATATAAACATTTTTCCAAAATCAAGCTCGGTTTCTCGTCTGGAGCACGTTTATGGCCAAAATGATGAAAATGACAATATTACTCTAAATCCAATGAATAAACAAGTTGAAACTGCTCTAAATATGCTGAATCAATATTGTATGTGGTTGATCAGTGAAAGTACGAGTTAGTTCTTGTGAAATATAAACTTTCTTCCAAAATTGAGGTCGGTTTCTCGTCTGGAGCACGTTTTTGGCCACAAATGATGAAAATGACAATATTACTCTAAATCCAATGAATAAACAAGTTGAAACTGCTCTAATATGCTGAATCAATATTGTATGTGGTTGATCAGTGAAAGTACGAGTTAGTTCTTGTGAAATATAAACATTTTTCCAAAATCAAGCTCGGTTTCTCGTCTGGAGCACGTTTATGGCCAAAATGATGAAAATGACAATATTACTCTAAATCCAATGAATAAACAAGTTGAAACTGCTCTAATATGCTGAATCAATATTGTATGTGGTTGATCAGTGAAAGTACGAGTTAGTTCTTGTGAAATATAAAAAATTTTCCAAAATCAAGCTCGGTTTCTCGTCTGGAGCACGTTTATGGCCAAAATGATGAAAATGACAATATTACTGTATATCCAATGAATAAACAAGTTGAAACTGCTTGAATATGCTGAATCAATATTGTATGTGGTTGATCAGTGAAAGTACGAGTTAGTTCTTGTGAAAAATAAACTTTCTTCCAAAATTGAGGTCGGTTTCTCGTTTGGAGGACGTTTTTGGCCACAAATGATGAAAATGACATTATTACTGTAAATCCAATGAATAAACAAGTTGAAACTGCTCTAATATGCTGAATCAATATTGAATGTGGTTGATCAGTGAAACTACGAGTTAGTTCTTGTGAAATATAAACTTTTGTCCAAAATTGAGTTCGGTTTCTCGTCTGGAGCACGTTTAGGCCACAAATGATGAAAATGACAATATTACTCTAAATCCGATGAATAAACAAGTTGAAACTGCTTGAATATGCTGAATCAATATTGTATGTGGTTGATCAGTGAAAGTACGAGTTAGTTCTTGTGAAATATAAACTTTCTTCCAAAATTGAGGTCGGTTTCTCGTCTGGAGCACGTTTTTGGCCACAAATGATGAAAATGACAATATTACTCTAAATCCAATGAATAAACAAGTTGAAACTGCTCTAATATGCTGAATCAATATTGTATGTGGTTGATCAGTGAAAGTACGATTTTGTTCTTGGGAAATATAAACATTTTTCCAAAATCAAACTCAGTATCTCGTCTGGAGCACGTTTTTGGCCATAAATGATGAAAATGACAATATTACTATAAATCCAATGAATAAACAAGTTGAAACTGCTTGAATATGCTGAATAAATATTGTATGTGGTTGATCAGTGAAAGTACGAGTTAGTTCTTGTGAAATATAAACATTTTTCCAAAATCAAGCTCGGTTTCTCGTCTGGAGCACGTTTAAAGCCAAAATGATGAAAATGACAATATTACTGTAAATCCAAAGAATAAACAAGTTGAAACTGCTTGAATATGCTGAATCAATATTGTATGTGGTTGATCAGTGAAAGTACGATTTTGTTCTTGGGAAATATAAACATTTTTCCAAAATCAAACTCAGTATCTCGTCTGGAGCACGTTTTTGGCCATAAATGATGAAAATGACAATATTACTATAAATCCAATGAATAAACAAGTTGAAACTGCTTGAATATGCTGAATCAATATTGTATGTGGTTGATCAGTGAAAGTACGAGTTAGTTCTTGTGAAATATAAACTTTTGTCCAAAATTGAGTTCGGTTTCTCGTCTGGAGCACGTTTAGGCCACAAATGATGAAAATGACAATATTACTCTAAATCCGATGAATAAACAAGTTGAAACTGCTTGAATATGCTGAATCAATATTGTATGTGGTTGATCAGTGAATGTACGAGTTAGTTCTTGTGAAATATAAACTTTCTTCCAAAATTGAGGTCGGTTTCTCGTCTGGAGCACGTTTTTGGCCACAAATGATGAAAATGACAATATTACTCTAAATCCAATGAATAAACAAGTTGAAACTGCTCTAATATGCTGAATCAATATTGTATGTGGTTGATCAGTGAAAGTACGATTTTGTTCTTGGGAAATATAAACATTTTTCCAAAATCAAACTCAGTATCTCGTCTGGAGCACGTTTTTGGCCATAAATGATGAAAATGACAATATTACTATAAATCCAATGAATAAACAAGTTGAAACTGCTTGAATATGCTGAATAAATATTGTATGTGGTTGATCAGTGAAAGTGCGAGTTAGTTCTTGTGAAATATAAACATTTTTCCAAAATCAAGCTCGGTTTCTCGTCTGGAGCACGTTTAAAGCCAAAATGATGAAAATGACAATATTACTGTAAATCCAAAGAATAAACAAGTTGAAACTGCTTGAATATGCTGAATCAATATTGTATGTGGTTGATCAGTGAAAGTACGATTTTGTTCTTGGGAAATATAAACATTTTTCCAAAATCAAACTCAGTATCTCGTCTGGAGCACGTTTTTGGCCATAAATGATGAAAATGACAATATTACTATAAATCCAATGAATAAACAAGTTGAAACTGCTTGAATATGCTGAATCAATATTGTATGTGGTTGATCAGTGAAAGTACGAGTTAGTTCTTGTGAAATATAAACTTTCTTCCAAAACTGAGGTCGGTTTCTCGTCTGGAGCACGTTTTTGGCCACAAATGATGAAAATGACAATATTACTCTAAATCCAATGAATAAACAAGTTGAAACTGCTCTAATATGCTGAATCAATATTGTATTTGGTTGATCAGTGAAAGTACGAGTTAGTTCTTGTGAAAAATAAACTTTCTTCCAAAATTGAGGTCGGTTTCTCGTCTGGAACACGTTTTTGGCCACAAATGATGAAGATGACACTATTACTCTAAATCCAATGAATAAACAAGTTGAAACTGCTCTAATATGCTGAATCAATATTGTATGTGGTTGATCAGTGAAAGTACGATTTTGTTCTTGGGAAATATAAACATTTTTCCAAAATCAAACTCAGTATCTCGTCTGGAGCACGTTTTTGGCCATAAATGATGAAAATGACAATATTACTATAAATCCAATGAATAAACAAGTTGAAACTGCTTGAATATGCTGAATAAATATTGTATGTGGTTGATCAGTGAAAGTACGAGTTAGTTCTTGTGAAATATAAACATTTTTCCAAAATCAAGCTCGGTTTCTCGTCTGGAGCACGTTTAAAGCCAAAATGATGAAAATGACAATATTACTGTAAATCCAAAGAATAAACAAGTTGAAACTGCTTGAATATGCTGAATCAATATTGTATGTGGTTGATCAGTGAAAGTACGATTTTGTTCTTGGGAAATATAAACATTTTTCCAAAATCAAACTCAGTATCTCGTCTGGAGCACGTTTTTGGCCATAAATGATGAAAATGACAATATTACTATAAATCCAATGAATAAACAAGTTGAAACTGCTTGAATATGCTGAATCAATATTGTATGTGGTTGATCAGTGAAAGTACGAGTTAGTTCTTGTGAAATATAAACTTTCTTCCAAAACTGAGGTCGGTTTCTCGTCTGGAGCACGTTTTTGGCCACAAATGATGAAAATGACAATATTACTCTAAATCCAATGAATAAACAAGTTGAAACTGCTCTAATATGCTGAATCAATATTGTATTTGGTTGATCAGTGAAAGTACGAGTTAGTTCTTGTGAAAAATAAACTTTCTTCCAAAATTGAGGTCGGTTTCTCGTCTGGAGCACGTTTTTGGCCACAAATGATGAAGATGACACTATTACTCTAAATCCAATGAATAAACAAGTTGAAACTGCTCTAATATGCTGAATCAATATTGTATGTGGTTGATCAGTGAAAGTACGAGTTAGTTCTTGTGAAATATAAACATTTTTCCAAAATCAAGCTCGGTTTCTCGTCTGGAGCACGTTTATGGCCAAAATGATGAAAATGACAATATTACTCTAAATCCAATGAATAAACAAGTTGAAACTGCTCTAATATGCTGAATCAATATTGTATGTGGTTGATCAGTGAAAGTACGAGTTAGTTCTTGTGAAATATAAACTTTCTTCCAAAATTGAGGTCGGTTTCTCGTTTGGAGGACGTTTTTGGCCACAAATGATGAAAATGACATTATTACTGTAAATCCAATGAATAAACAAGTTGAAACTGCTCTAATATGCTGAATCAATATTGAATGTGGTTGATCAGTGAAACTACGAGTTAGTTCTTGTGAAATATAAACTTTTGTCCAAAATTGAGTTCGGTTTCTCGTCTGGAGCACGTTTAGGCCACAAATGATGAAAATGACAATATTACTCTAAATCCGATGAATAAACAAGTTGAAACTGCTTGAATATGCTGAATCAATATTGTATGTGGTTGATCAGTGAATGTACGAGTTAGTTCTTGTGAAATATAAACTTTCTTCCAAAATTGAGGTCGGTTTCTCGTCTGGAGCACGTTTTTGGCCACAAAGATGAAAATGACAATATTACTCTAAATCCAATGAATAAACAAGTTGAAACTGCTCTAATATGCTGAATCAATATTGAATGTGGTTGATCAGTGAAACTACGAGTTAGTTCTTGTGAAATATAAACTTTTGTCCAAAATTGAGTTCGGTTTCTCGTCTGGAGCACGTTTAGGCCACAAATGATGAAAATGACAATATTACTCTAAATCCGATGAATAAACAAGTTGAAACTGCTTGAATATGCTGAATCAATATTGTATGTGGTTGATCAGTGAAAGTACGAGTTAGTTCTTGTGAAATATAAACTTTCTTCCAAAATTGAGGTCGGTTTCTCGTCTGGAGCACGTTTTTGGCCACAAATGATGAAAATGACAATATTACTCTAAATCCAATGAATAAACAAGTTGAAACTGCTCTAATATGCTGAATCAATATTGTATGTGGTTGATCAGTGAAAGTACGAGTTAGTTCTTGTGAAATATAAACATTTTTCCAAAATCAAGCTCGGTTTCTCGTCTGGAGCACGTTTAAAGCCAAAATGATGAAAATGACAATATTACTGTAAATCCAAAGAATAAACAAGTTGAAACTGCTTGAATATGCTGAATCAATATTGTATGTGGTTGATCAGTGAAAGTACGATTTTGTTCTTGGGAAATATAAACATTTTTCCAAAACTGAGGTCGGTTTCTCGTCTGGAGCACGTTTTTGGCCACAAATGATGAAAATGACAATATTACTCTAAATCCAATGAATAAACAAGTTGAAACTGCTTGAATATGCTGAATCAATATTGTATGTGGTTGATCAGTGAAAGTACGATTTTGTTCTTGGGAAATATAAACATTTTTCCAAAACTGAGGTCGGTTTCTCGTCTGGAGCACGTTTTTGGCCACAAATGATGAAAATGACAATATTACTCTAAATCCAATGAATAAACAAGTTGAAACTGCTCTAATATGCTGAATCAATATTGTATTTGGTTGATCAGTGAAAGTACGAGTTAGTTCTTGTGAAAAATAAACTTTCTTCCAAAATTGAGGTCGGTTTCTCGTCTGGAGCACGTTTTTGGCCACAAATGATGAAGATGACACTATTACTCTAAATCCAATGAATAAACAAGTTGAAACTGCTTGAATATGCTGAATCAATATTGTATGTGGTTGATCAGTGAAAGTACGATTTTGTTCTTGGGAAATATAAACATTTTTCCAAAATCAAACTCAGTATCTCGTCTGGAGCACGTTTTTGGCCATAAATGATGAAAATGACAATATTACTATAAATCCAATGAATAAACAAGTTGAAACTGCTTGAATATGCTGAATCAATATTGTATGTGGTTGATCAGTGAAAGTACGAGTTAGTTCTTGTGAAATATAAACTTTCTTCCAAAACTGAGGTCGGTTTCTCGTCTGGAGCACGTTTTTGGCCACAAATGATGAAAATGACAATATTACTCTAAATCCAATGAATAAACAAGTTGAAACTGCTCTAATATGCTGAATCAATATTGTATTTGGTTGATCAGTGAAAGTACGAGTTAGTTCTTGTGAAAAATAAACTTTCTTCCAAAATTGAGGTCGGTTTCTCGTCTGGAGCACGTTTTTGGCCACAAATGATGAAGATGACACTATTACTCTAAATCCAATGAATAAACAAGTTGAAACTGCTCTAATATGCTGAATCAATATTGTATGTGGTTGATCAGTGAAAGTACGATTTTGTTCTTGGGAAATATAAACATTTTTCCAAAATCAAACTCAGTATCTCGTCTGGAGCACGTTTTTGGCCATAAATGATGAAAATGACAATATTACTATAAATCCAATGAATAAACAAGTTGAAACTGCTTGAATATGCTGAATAAATATTGTATGTGGTTGATCAGTGAAAGTACGAGTTAGTTCTTGTGAAATATAAACATTTTTCCAAAATCAAGCTCGGTTTCTCGTCTGGAGCACGTTTAAAGCCAAAATGATGAAAATGACAATATTACTGTAAATCCAAAGAATAAACAAGTTGAAACTGCTTGAATATGCTGAATCAATATTGTATGTGGTTGATCAGTGAAAGTACGATTTTGTTCTTGGGAAATATAAACATTTTTCCAAAATCAAACTCAGTATCTCGTCTGGAGCACGTTTTTGGCCATAAATGATGAAAATGACAATATTACTATAAATCCAATGAATAAACAAGTTGAAACTGCTTGAATATGCTGAATCAATATTGTATGTGGTTGATCAGTGAAAGTACGAGTTAGTTCTTGTGAAATATAAACTTTCTTCCAAAACTGAGGTCGGTTTCTCGTCTGGAGCACGTTTTTGGCCACAAATGATGAAAATGACAATATTACTCTAAATCCAATGAATAAACAAGTTGAAACTGCTCTAATATGCTGAATCAATATTGTATTTGGTTGATCAGTGAAAGTACGAGTTAGTTCTTGTGAAAAATAAACTTTCTTCCAAAATTGAGGTCGGTTTCTCGTCTGGAGCACGTTTTTGGCCACAAATGATGAAGATGACACTATTACTCTAAATCCAATGAATAAACAAGTTGAAACTGCTCTAATATGCTGAATCAATATTGTATGTGGTTGATCAGTGAAAGTACGAGTTAGTTCTTGTGAAATATAAACATTTTTCCAAAATCAAGCTCGGTTTCTCGTCTGGAGCACGTTTATGGCCAAAATGATGAAAATGACAATATTACTCTAAATCAAATGAATAAACAAGTTGAAACTGCTCTAATATGCTGAATCAATATTGTATGTGGTTGATCAGTGAAAGTACGAGTTAGTTCTTGTGAAATATAAACTTTCTTCCAAAATTGAGGTCGGTTTCTCGTTTGGAGGACGTTTTTGGCCACAAATGATGAAAATGACATTATTACTGTAAATCCAATGAATAAACAAGTTGAAACTGCTCTAATATGCTGAATCAATATTGAATGTGGTTGATCAGTGAAACTACGAGTTAGTTCTTGTGAAATATAAACTTTTGTCCAAAATTGAGTTCGGTTTCTCGTCTGGAGCACGTTTAGGCCTCAAATGATGAAAATGACAATATTACTCTAAATCCGATGAATAAACAAGTTGAAACTGCTTGAATATGCTGAATCAATATTGTATGTGGTTGATCAGTGAAAGTACGAGTTAGTTCTTGTGAAATATAAACTTTCTTCCAAAATTGAGGTCGGTTTCTCGTCTGGAGCACGTTTTTGGCCACAAATGATGAAAATGACAATATTACTCTAAATCCAATGAATAAACAAGTTGAAACTGCTCTAATATGCTGAATCAATATTGTATGTGGTTGATCAGTGAAAGTACGATTTTGTTCTTGGGAAATATAAACATTTTTCCAAAATCAAACTCAGTATCTCGTCTGGAGCACGTTTTTGGCCATAAATGATGAAAATGACAATATTACTATAAATCCAATGAATAAACAAGTTGAAACTGCTTGAATATGCTGAATAAATATTGTATGTGGTTGATCAGTGAAAGTACGAGTTAGTTCTTGTGAAATATAAACTTTCTTCCAAAACTGAGGTCGGTTTCTCGTCTGGAGCACGTTTTTGGCCACAAATGATGAAAATGACAATATTACTCTAAATCCAATGAATAAACAAGTTGAAACTGCTCTAATATGCTGAATCAATATTGTATTTGGTTGATCAGTGAAAGTACGAGTTAGTTCTTGTGAAAAATAAACTTTCTTCCAAAATTGAGGTCGGTTTCTCGTCTGGAGCACGTTTTTGGCCACAAATGATGAAGATGACACTATTACTCTAAATCCAATGAATAAACAAGTTGAAACTGCTCTAATATGCTGAATCAATATTGTATGTGGTTGATCAGTGAAAGTACGAGTTAGTTCTTGTGAAATATAAACATTTTTCCAAAATCAAGCTCGGTTTCTCGTCTGGAGCACGTTTATGGCCAAAATGATGAAAATGACAATATTACTCTAAATCCAATGAATAAACAAGTTGAAACTGCTCTAATATGCTGAATCAATATTGTATGTGGTTGATCAGTGAAAGTACGAGTTAGTTCTTGTGAAATATAAACTTTCTTCCAAAATTGAGGTCGGTTTCTCGTCTGGAGCACGTTTATGGCCAAAATGATGAAAATGACAATATTACTCTAAATCCAATGAATAAACAAGTTGAAACTGCTCTAAATATGCTGAATCAATATTGTATGTGGTTGATCAGTGAAAGTACGAGTTAGTTCTTGTGAAATATAAACTTTCTTCCAAAACTGAGGTCGGTTTCTCGTCTGGAGCACGTTTTTGGCCACAAATGATGAAAATGACAATATTACTCTAAATCCAATGAATAAACAAGTTGAAACTGCTCTAATATGCTGAATCAATATTGTATTTGGTTGATCAGTGAAAGTACGAGTTAGTTCTTGTGAAAAATAAACTTTCTTCCAAAATTGAGGTCGGTTTCTCGTCTGGAGCACGTTTTTGGCCACAAATGATGAAGATGACACTATTACTCTAAATCCAATGAATAAACAAGTTGAAACTGCTCTAATATGCTGAATCAATATTGTATGTGGTTGATCAGTGAAAGTACGAGTTAGTTCTTGTGAAATATAAACATTTTTCCAAAATCAAGCTCGGTTTCTCGTCTGGAGCACGTTTCTGGCCACAAATGATGAAAATGACAATATTACTATAAATCCAATGAATAAACAAGTTGAAACTGCTTGAATATGCTGAATCAATATTGTATGTGGTTGATCAGTGAAAGTACGAGTTAGTTCTTGTGAAATATAAACATTTTTCCAAAATCAAGCTCGGTTTCTCGTCTGGAGCACGTTTAAAGCCAAAATGATGAAAATGACAATATTACTGTAAATCCAATGAATAATCAAGTTGAAACTGCTTGAATATGCTGAATCAATATTGTATGTGGTTGATCAGTGAAAGTACGAGTTAGTTCTTGTGAAATATAAACTTTCTTCCAAAATTGAGGTCGGTTTCTCGTCTGGAGCACGTTTTTGGCCACAAATGATGAAGATGACACTATTACTCTAAATCCAATGAATAAACAAGTTGAAACTGCTCTAATATGCTGAATCAATATTGTATGTGGTTGATCAGTGAAAGTACGAGTTAGTTCTTGTGAAATATAAACTTTCTTCCAAAACTGAGGTCGGTTTCTCGTCTGGAGCACGTTTTTGGCCACAAATGATGAAAATGACAATATTACTCTAAATCCAATGAATAAACAAGTTGAAACTGCTCTAATATGCTGAATCAATATTGTATTTGGTTGATCAGTGAAAGTACGAGTTAGTTCTTGTGAAAAATAAACTTTCTTCCAAAATTGAGGTCGGTTTCTCGTCTGGAGCACGTTTTTGGCCACAAATGATGAAGATGACACTATTACTCTAAATCCAATGAATAAACAAGTTGAAACTGCTCTAATATGCTGAATCAATATTGTATGTGGTTGATCAGTGAAAGTACGAGTTAGTTCTTGTGAAATATAAACATTTTTCCAAAATCAAGCTCGGTTTCTCGTCTGGAGCACGTTTATGGCCAAAATGATGAAAATGACAATATTACTCTAAATCAAATGAATAAACAAGTTGAAACTGCTCTAATATGCTGAATCAATATTGTATGTGGTTGATCAGTGAAAGTACGAGTTAGTTCTTGTGAAATATAAACTTTCTTCCAAAATTGAGGTCGGTTTCTCGTTTGGAGGACGTTTTTGGCCACAAATGATGAAAATGACATTATTACTGTAAATCCAATGAATAAACAAGTTGAAACTGCTCTAATATGCTGAATCAATATTGAATGTGGTTGATCAGTGAAACTACGAGTTAGTTCTTGTGAAATATAAACTTTTGTCCAAAATTGAGTTCGGTTTCTCGTCTGGAGCACGTTTAGGCCTCAAATGATGAAAATGACAATATTACTCTAAATCCGATGAATAAACAAGTTGAAACTGTTTGAATATGCTGAATCAATATTGTATGTGGTTGATCAGTGAAAGTACGAGTTAGTTCTTGTGAAATATAAACTTTCTTCCAAAATTGAGGTCGGTTTCTCGTCTGGAGCACGTTTTTGGCCACAAATGATGAAAATGACAATATTACTCTAAATCCAATGAATAAACAAGTTGAAACTGCTCTAATATGCTGAATCAATATTGTATGTGGTTGATCAGTGAAAGTACGATTTTGTTCTTGGGAAATATAAACATTTTTCCAAAATCAAACTCAGTATCTCGTCTGGAGCACGTTTTTGGCCATAAATGATGAAAATGACAATATTACTATAAATCCAATGAATAAACAAGTTGAAACTGCTTGAATATGCTGAATAAATATTGTATGTGGTTGATCAGTGAAAGTACGAGTTAGTTCTTGTGAAATATAAACTTTCTTCCAAAACTGAGGTCGGTTTCTCGTCTGGAGCACGTTTTTGGCCACAAATGATGAAAATGACAATATTACTCTAAATCCAATGAATAAACAAGTTGAAACTGCTCTAATATGCTGAATCAATATTGTATTTGGTTGATCAGTGAAAGTACGAGTTAGTTCTTGTGAAAAATAAACTTTCTTCCAAAATTGAGGTCGGTTTCTCGTCTGGAGCACGTTTTTGGCCACAAATGATGAAGATGACACTATTACTCTAAATCCAATGAATAAACAAGTTGAAACTGCTCTAATATGCTGAATCAATATTGTATGTGGTTGATCAGTGAAAGTACGAGTTAGTTCTTGTGAAATATAAACATTTTTCCAAAATCAAGCTCGGTTTCTCGTCTGGAGCACGTTTATGGCCAAAATGATGAAAATGACAATATTACTCTAAATCCAATGAATAAACAAGTTGAAACTGCTCTAATATGCTGAATCAATATTGTATGTGGTTGATCAGTGAAAGTACGAGTTAGTTCTTGTGAAATATAAACTTTCTTCCAAAATTGAGGTCGGTTTCTCGTCTGGAGCACGTTTATGGCCAAAATGATGAAAATGACAATATTACTGTAAATCCAATGAATAATAAAGTTGAAACTGCTTGAATATGCTGAATCAATATTGTATGTGGTTGATCAGTGAAAGTACGAGTTAGTTCTTGTGAAATATAAACTTTCTTCCAAAACTGAGGTCGGTTTCTCGTCTGGAGCACGTTTTTGGCCACAAATGATGAAAATGACAATATTACTCTAAATCCAATGAATAAACAAGTTGAAACTGCTCTAATATGCTGAATCAATATTGTATTTGGTTGATCAGTGAAAGTACGAGTTAGTTCTTGTGAAAAATAAACTTTCTTCCAAAATTGAGGTCGGTTTCTCGTCTGGAGCACGTTTTTGGCCACAAATGATGAAGATGACACTATTACTCTAAATCCAATGAATAAACAAGTTGAAACTGCTCTAATATGCTGAATCAATATTGTATGTGGTTGATCAGTGAAAGTACGAGTTAGTTCTTGTGAAATATAAACATTTTTCCAAAATCAAGCTCGGTTTCTCGTCTGGAGCACGTTTATGGCCAAAATGATGAAAATGACAATATTACTCTAAATCAAATGAATAAACAAGTTGAAACTGCTCTAATATGCTGAATCAATATTGTATGTGGTTGATCAGTGAAAGTACGAGTTAGTTCTTGTGAAATATAAACTTTCTTCCAAAATTGAGGTCGGTTTCTCGTTTGGAGGACTTTTTTTAGCCACAAATGATGAAAATGACATTATTACTGTAAATCCAATGAATAAACAAGTTGAAACTGCTCTAATATGCTGAATCAATATTGAATGTGGTTGATCAGTGAAACTACGAGTTAGTTCTTGTGAAATATAAACTTTTGTCCAAAATTGAGTTCGGTTTCTCGTCTGGAGCACGTTTAGGCCACAAATGATGAAAATGACAATATTACTCTAAATCCGATGAATAAACAAGTTGAAACTGCTTGAATATGCTGAATCAATATTGTATGTGGTTGATCAGTGAAAGTACGAGTTAGTTCTTGTGAAATATAAACTTTCTTCCAAAATTGAGGTCGGTTTCTCGTCTGGAGCACGTTTTTGGCCACAAATGATGAAAATGACAATATTACTCTAAATCCAATGAATAAACAAGTTGAAACTGCTCTAATATGCTGAATCAATATTGTATGTGGTTGATCAGTGAAAGTACGATTTTGTTCTTGGGAAATATAAACATTTTTCCAAAATCAAACTCAGTATCTCGTCTGGAGCACGTTTTTGGCCATAAATGATGAAAATGACAATATTACTATAAATCCAATGAATAAACAAGTTGAAACTGCTTGAATATGCTGAATAAATATTGTATGTGGTTGATCAGTGAAAGTACGAGTTAGTTCTTGTGAAATATAAACTTTCTTCCAAAACTGAGGTCGGTTTCTCGTCTGGAGCACGTTTTTGGCCACAAATGATGAAAATGACAATATTACTCTAAATCCAATGAATAAACAAGTTGAAACTGCTCTAATATGCTGAATCAATATTGTATTTGGTTGATCAGTGAAAGTACGAGTTAGTTCTTGTGAAAAATAAACTTTCTTCCAAAATTGAGGTCGGTTTCTCGTCTGGAGCACGTTTTTGGCCACAAATGATGAAGATGACACTATTACTCTAAATCCAATGAATAAACAAGTTGAAACTGCTCTAATATGCTGAATCAATATTGTATGTGGTTGATCAGTGAAACTACGAGTTAGTTCTTGTGAAATATAAACTTTCTTCCAAAATTGAGGTCGGTTTCTCGTCTGGAGCACGTTTATGGCCAAAATGATGAAAATGACAATATTACTCTAAATCCAATGAATAAACAAGTTGAAACTGCTCTAAATATGCTGAATCAATATTGTATGTGGTTGATCAGTGAAAGTACGAGTTAGTTCTTGTGAAATATAAACTTTCTTCCAAAACTGAGGTCGGTTTCTCGTCTGGAGCACGTTTTTGGCCACAAATGATGAAAATGACAATATTACTCTAAATCCAATGAATAAACAAGTTGAAACTGCTCTAATATGCTGAATCAATATTGTATGTGGTTGATCAGTGAAAGTACGATTTTGTTCTTGGGAAATATAAACATTTTTCCAAAATCAAACTCAGTATCTCGTCTGGAGCACGTTTCTGGCCACAAATGATGAAAATGACAATATTACTATAAATCCAATGAATAAACAAGTTGAAACTGCTTGAATATGCTGAATCAATATTGTATGTGGTTGATCAGTGAAAGTACGAGTTAGTTCTTGTGAAATATAAACATTTTTCCAAAATCAAGCTCGGTTTCTCGTCTGGAGCACGTTTAAAGCCAAAATGATGAAAATGACAATATTACTGTAAATCCAATGAATAATCAAGTTGAAACTGCTTGAATATGCTGAATCAATATTGTATGTGGTTGATCAGTGAAAGTACGAGTTAGTTCTTGTGAAATATAAACTTTCTTCCAAAATTGAGGTCGGTTTCTCGTCTGGAGCACGTTTTTGGCCACAAATGATGAAGATGACACTATTACTCTAAATCCAATGAATAAACAAGTTGAAACTGCTCTAATATGCTGAATCAATATTGTATGTGGTTGATCAGTGAAAGTACGAGTTAGTTCTTGTGAAATATAAACTTTCTTCCAAAATTGAGGTCGGTTTCTCGTTTGGAGGACGTTTTTGGCCACAAATGATGAAAATGACATTATTACTGTAAATCCAATGAATAAACAAGTTGAAACTGCTCTAATATGCTGAATCAATATTGAATGTGGTTGATCAGTGAAACTACGAGTTAGTTCTTGTGAAATATAAACTTTTGTCCAAAATTGAGTTCGGTTTCTCGTCTGGAGCACGTTTAGGCCACAAATGATGAAAATGACAATATTACTCTAAATCCGATGAATAAACAAGTTGAAACTGCTTGAATATGCTGAATCAATATTGTATGTGGTTGATCAGTGAAAGTACGAGTTAGTTCTTGTGAAATATAAACTTTCTTCCAAAATTGAGGTCGGTTTCTCGTCTGGAGCACGTTTTTGGCCACAAATGATGAAAATCACAATATTACTCTAAATCCAATGAATAAACAAGTTGAAACTGCTCTAATATGCTGAATCAATATTGTATGTGGTTGATCAGTGAAAGTACGATTTTGTTCTTGGGAAATATAAACATTTTTCCAAAATCAAACTCAGTATCTCGTCTGGAGCACGTTTTTGGCCATAAGTGATGAAAATGACAATATTACTATAAATCCAATGAATAAACAAGTTGAAACTGCTTGAATATGCTGAATAAATATTGTATGTGGTTGATCAGTGAAAGTACGAGTTAGTTCTTGTGAAATATAAACATTTTTCCAAAATCAAGCTCGGTTTCTCGTCTGGAGCACGTTTAAAGCCAAAATGATGAAAATGACAATATTACTGTAAATCCAAAGAATAAACAAGTTGAAACTGCTTGAATATGCTGAATCAATATTGTATGTGGTTGATCAGTGAAAGTACGATTTTGTTCTTGGGAAATATAAACATTTTTCCAAAATCAAACTCAGTATCTCGTCTGGAGCACGTTTTTGGCCATAAATGATGAAAATGACAATATTACTATAAATCCAATGAATAAACAAGTTGAAACTGCTTGAATATGCTGAATCAATATTGTATGTGGTTGATCAGTGAAAGTACGAGTTAGTTCTTGTGAAATATAAACTTTCTTCCAAAACTGAGGTCGGTTTCTCGTCTGGAGCACGTTTTTGGCCACAAATGATGAAAATGACAATATTACTCTAAATCCAATGAATAAACAAGTTGAAACTGCTCTAATATGCTGAATCAATATTGTATGTGGTTGATCAGTGAAAGTACGATTTTGTTCTTGGGAAATATAAACATTTTTCCAAAATCAAACTCAGTATCTCGTCTGGAGCACGTTTCTGGCCACAAATGATGAAAATGACAATATTACTATAAATCCAATGAATAAACAAGTTGAAACTGCTTGAATATGCTGAATCAATATTGTATGTGGTTGATCAGTGAAAGTACGAGTTAGTTCTTGTGAAATATAAACATTTTTCCAAAATCAAGCTCGGTTTCTCGTCTGGAGCACGTTTAAAGCCAAAATGATGAAAATGACAATATTACTGTAAATCCAATGAATAATCAAGTTGAAACTGCTTGAATATGCTGAATCAATATTGTATGTGGTTGATCAGTGAAAGTACGAGTTAGTTCTTGTGAAATATAAACTTTCTTCCAAAATTGAGGTCGGTTTCTCGTCTGGAGCACGTTTTTGGCCACAAATGATGAAAATGACAATATTACTCTAAATCCAATGAATAAACAAGTTGAAACTGCTCTAATATGCTGAATCAATATTGTATGTGGTTGATCAGTGAAAGTACGATTTTGTTCTTGGGAAATATAAACATTTTTCCAAAATCAAACTCAGTATCTCGTCTGGAGCACGTTTCTGGCCATAAATGATGAAAATGACAATATTACTATAAATCCAATGAATAAACAAGTTGAAACTGCTTGAATATGCTGAATCAATATTGTATGTGGTTGATCAGTGAAAGTACGAGTTAGTTCTTGTGAAATATAAACATTTTTCCAAAATCAAGCTCGGTTTCTCGTCTGGAGCACGTTTTTGGCCAAAATGATGAAAATGACAATATTACTCTAAATCCAATGAATAAACAAGTTGAAACTGCTCTAAATATGCTGAATCAATATTGTATGTGGTTGATCAGTGAAAGTACGAGTTAGTTCTTGTGAAATATAAACATTTTTCCAAAATCAAGCTCGGTTTCTCGTCTGGAGCACGTTTATGGCCAAAATGATGAAAATGACAATATTACTGTAAATCCAATGAATAATCAAGTTGAAACTGCTTGAATATGCTGAATCAATATTGTATGTGGTTGATCAGTGAAAGTACGAGTTAGTTCTTGTGAAATATAAACTTTCTTCCAAAATTGAGGTCGGTTTCTCGTCTGGAGCACGTTTATGGCCAAAATGATGAAAATGACAATATTACTCTAAATCCAATGAATAAACAAGTTGAAACTGCTCTAAATATGCTGAATCAATATTGTATGTGGTTGATCAGTGAAAGTACGAGTTAGTTCTTGTGAAATATAAACTTTCTTCCAAAATTGAGGTCGGTTTCTCGTCTGGAGCACGTTTATGGCCAAAATGATGAAAATGACAATATTACTCTAAATCCAATGAATAAACAAGTTGAAACTGCTTGAATATGCTGAATCAATATTGTATGTGGTTGATCAGTGAAAGTACGAGTTAGTTCTTGTGAAATATAAACATTTTTCCAAAATCAAGCTCGGTTTCTCGTCTGGAGCACGTTTATGGCCAAAATGATGAAAATGACAATATTACTGTAAATCCAATGAATAATCAAGTTGAAACTGCTTGAATATGCTGAATCAATATTGTATGTGGTTGATCAGTGAAAGTACGAGTTAGTTCTTGTGAAATATAAACTTTCTTCCAAAATTGAGGTCGGTTTCTCGTCTGGAGCACGTTTTTGGCCACAAATGATGAAAATGACACTATTACTCTAAATCCAATGAATAAACAAGTTGAAACTGCTCTAATATATGCTGAATCAATATTGTATGTGGTTGATTAGTGAAAGTACGATTTTGTTCTTGGGAAATATAAACATTTTTCCAAAATCAAACTCAGTATCTCGTCTGGAGCACGTTTCTGGCCACAAATGATGAAAATGACAATATTACTGTAAATCCAATGAATAATCAATTTGAAACTGCTTGAATATGCTGAATCAATATTGTATGTGGTTGATCAGTGAAAGTACGAGTTAGTTCTTGTGAAATATAAACTTTCTTCCAAAATTGAGCTCGGTTTCTCGTCTGGAACACGTTTTTGGCCACAAATGATGAAAATGACAATATTACTGTAAATCCAATGAATAATCAAGTTGAAACTGCTTGAATATGCTGAATCAATATTGTATGTGGTTGATCAGTGAAAGTACGAGTTAGTTCTTGTGAAATATAAACATTTTTCCAAAATCAAGCTCGGTTTCTCGTCTGGAGCACGTTTATGGCCAAAATGATGAAAATGACAATATTACTCTAAATCCAATGAATAAACAAGTTGAAACTGCTCTAATATGCTGAATCAATATTGTATGTGGTTGATCAGTGAAAGTACGAGTTAGTTCTTGTGAAATATAAACATTTTTCCAAAATCAAGCTCGGTTTCTCGTCTGGAGCATGTTTATGGCCAAAATGATGAAAATGACAATATTACTGTAAATCCAATGAATAAACAAGTTGAAACTGCTCTAATATATGCTGAATCAATATTGTATGTGGTTGATCAGTGAAAGTACGATTTTGTTCTTGGGAAATATAAACATTTTTCCAAAATCAAACTCAGTATCTCGTCTGGAGCACGTTTCTGGCCACAAATGATGAAAATGACAATATTACTGTAAATCCAATGAATAATCAATTTGAAACTGCTTGAATATGCTGAATCAATATTGTTATATGGTTGATCAGTGAAAGTACGAGTTAGTTCTTGTGAAATATAAACATTTTTCCAAAATCAAGCTCGGTTTCTCGTCTGGAGCACGTTTATGGCCACAAATGATGAAAATGACAATATTACTATAAATCCAATGAATAAACAAGTTGAAACTGCTTGAATATGCTGAATCAATATTGTATGTGGTTGATCAGTGAAAGTACGAGTTAGTTCTTGTGAAATATAAACTTTCTTCCAAAATTGAGGTCGGTTTCTCGTCTGGAGCACGTTTATGGCCAAAATGATGAAAATGACAATATTACTCTAAATCCAATGAATAAACAAGTTGAAACTGCTCTAAATATGCTGAATCAATATTGTATGTGGTTGATCAGTGAAAGTACGAGTTAGTTCTTGTGAAATATAAACTTTCTTCCAAAATTGAGGTCGGTTTCTCGTCTGGAGCACGTTTATGGCCAAAATGATGAAAATGACAATATTACTCTAAATCCAATGAATAAACAAGTTGAAACTGCTTGAATATGCTGAATCAATATTGTATGTGGTTGATCAGTGAAAGTACGAGTTAGTTCTTGTGAAATATAAACATTTTTCCAAAATCAAGCTCGGTTTCTCGTCTGGAGCACGTTTTTGGCCACAAATGATGAAAATGACAATATTACTCTAAATCCAATGAATAAACAAGTTGAAACTGCTCTAATATGCTGAATCAATATTGTATGTGGTTGATCAGTGAAAGTACGAGTTAGTTCTTGTGAAATATAAACATTTTTCCAAAATCAAGCTCGGTTTCTCGTCTGGAGCACGTTTATGGCCAAAATGATGAAAATGACAATATTACTCTAAATCCAATGAATAAACAAGTTGAAACTGCTCTAAATATGCTGAATCAATATTGTATGTGGTTGATCAGTGAAAGTACGAATTAGTTCTTGTGAAATATAAACCTTCTTCCAAAACTGAGGTCGGTTTCTCGTCTGGAGCACGATTTTGGCCACAAATGATGAAAATGACAATTTTACTTTAAATCCAATGAATAAACAAGTTGAAACTGCTCTAAATATGCTGAATCAATATTGTATGTGGTTGATCAGTGAAAGTACGAGTTAGTTCTTGTGAAATATAAACATTCTTCCAAAACTGAGGTCGGTTTCTCGTCTGGAGCACGTTTTTGGCCACAAATGATGAAAATGACAATTTTACTTTAAATCCAATGAATAAACAAGTTGAAACTGCTCTAATATGCTGAATCAATATTGTATGTGGTTGATCAGTGAAAGTACGAGTTAGTTCTTGTGAAATATAAACATTTTTCCAAAATCAAGCTCGGTTTCTCGTCTGGAGCACGTTTATGGCCAAAATGATGAAAATGACAATATTACTGTAAATCCAAAGAATAAACAAGTTGAAACTGCTTGAATATGCTGAATCAATATTGTATGTGGTTGATCAGTGAAAGTACGAGTTAGTTCTTGTGAAATATAAACTTTCTTCCAAAATTGAGGTCGGTTTCTCGTCTGGAGCACGTTTATGGCCAAAATGATGAAAATGACAATATTACTCTAAATCCAATGAATAAACAAGTTGAAACTGCTCTAAATATGCTGAATCAATATTGTATGTGGTTGATCAGTGAAAGTACGAGTTAGTTCTTGTGAAATATAAACTTTCTTCCAAAACTGAGGTCGGTTTCTCGTCTGGAGCACGTTTTTGGCCACAAATGATGAAAATGACAATATTACTCTAAATCCAATGAATAAACAAGTTGAAACTGCTCTAATATGCTGAATCAATATTGTATTTGGTTGATCAGTGAAAGTACGAGTTAGTTCTTGCGAAAAATAAACTTTCTTCCAAAATTGAGGTCGGTTTCTCGTCTGGAGCACGTTTTTGGCCACAAATGATGAAAATGACAATATTACTGTAAATCCAATGAATAAACAAGTTGAAACTGCTTGAATATGCTGAATCAATATTGTATGTGGTTGATCAGTGAAAGTACGAGTTAGTTCTTGTGAAATATAATCTTTCTTCCAAAATTGAGGTCGGTTTCTCGTCTGGAGCACGTTTTTGGCCACAAATGATGAAAATGACAATATTACTGTAAATCCAATGAATAATCAAGTTGAAACTGCTTGAATATGCTGAATCAATATTGTATGTGGTTGATCAGTGAAAGTACGAGTTAGTTCTTGTGAAATATAAACATTTTTCCAAAATCAAGCTCGGTTTCTCGTCTGGAGCACGTTTATGGCCAAAATGATGAAAATGACAATATTACTATAAATCCAATGAATAAACAAGTTGAAACTGCTCTAATATGCTGAATCAATATTGTATGTGGTTGATCAGTGAAAGTACGAGTTAGTTCTTGTGAAATATAAACATTTTTCCAAAATCAAGCTCGGTTTCTCGTCTGGAGCACGTTTATGGCCAAAATGATGAAAATGACAATATTACTATAAATCCAATGAATAAACAAGTTGAAACTGCTCTAATATGCTGAATCAATATTGTATGTGGTTGATCAGTGAAAGTACGAGTTAGTTCTTGTGAAATATAAACATTTTTCCAAAATCAAGCTCGGTTTCTCGTCTGGAGCACGTTTATGGCCAAAATGATGAAAATGACAATATTACTGTAAATCCAATGAATAAACAAGTTGAAACTGCTCTAATATATGCTGAATCAATATTGTATGTGGTTGATCAGTGAAAGTACGATTTTGTACTTGGGAAATATAAACATTTTTCCAAAATCAAACTCAGTATCTCGTCTGGAGCACGTTTCTGGCCACAAATGATGAAAATGACAATATTACTGTAAATCCAATGAATAATCAATTTGAAACTGCTTGAATATGCTGAATCAATATTGTATGTGGTTGATCAGTGAAAGTACGAGTTAGTTCTTGTGAAATATAAACATTTTTCCAAAATCAAGCTTGGTTTCTCGTCTGGAGCACGTTTATGGCCAAAATGATGAAAATGACAATATTACTCTAAATCCAATGAATAAACAAGTTGAAACTGCTCTAATATGCTGAATCAATATTTTATGTGGTTGATCAGTGAAAGTACGAGTTAGTTCTTGTGAAATATAAACATTTTTCCAAAATCAAGCTCGGTTTCTCGTCTGGAGCACGTTTATGGCCAAAATGATGAAAATGACAATATTACTCTAAATCCAATGAATAAACAAGCTGAAACTGCTCTAATATGCTGAATCAATATTGTATGTGGTTGATCAGTGAAAGTACGAGTTAGTTCTTGTGAAAAATAAACTTTCTTCCAAAATTGAGGTCGGTTTCTCGTTTGGAGCACGTTTTTGGCCACAAATGATGAAAATGACATTATTACTGTAAATCCAATGAATAAACAAGTTGAAACTGCTCTAATATGCTGAATCAATATTGAATGTGGTTGATCAGTTAAACTACGAGTTAGTTCTTTTGAAATATAAACTTTTGTCCAAAATTGAGTTCGGTTTCTCGTCTGGAGCACGTTTAGGCCACAAATGATGAAAATGACAATATTACTCTAAATCCAATGAATAAACAAGTTGAAACTGCTTGAATATGCTGAATCAATATTGTATGTGGTTGATCAGTGAAAGTACGAGTTAGTTCTTGTGAAATATAAACTATTTTCCAAAATTAAACTCAGTTTCTCGTCTGGAGCACGTTTTTGGCCACAAATGATGAAGATGACAATATTACTCTAAATCCAATGAATAAACAAGTTGAAACTGCTCTAATATGCTGAATCAATATTGTATGTGGTTGATCAGTGAAAGTACGATTTTGTTCTTGGGAAATATAAACATTTTTCCAAAATCAAACTCAGTATCTCGTCTGGAGCACGTTTCTGGCCACAAATGATGAAAATGACAATATTACTGTAAATCCAATGCATAATCAATTTGAAACTGCTTGAATATGCTGAATCAATATTGTATGTGGTTGATCAGTGAAAGTACGAGTTAGTTCTTGTGAAATATAAACATTTTTCCAAAATCAAGCTCGGTTTCTCGTCTGGAGCACGTTTATGGCCACAAATGATGAAAATGACAATATTACTATAAATCCAATGAATAAACAAGTTGAAACTGCTTGAATATGCTGAATCAATATTGTATGTGGTTGATCAGTGAAAGTACGAGTTAGTTCTTGTGAAATATAAACTTTCTTCCAAAACTGAGGTCGGTTTCTCGTCTGGAGCACGTTTTTGGCCACAAATGATGAAAATGACAATATTACTCTAAATCCAATGAATAAACAAGTTGAAACTGCTCTAATATGCTGAATCAATATTGTATTTGGTTGATCAGTGAAAGTACGAGTTAGTTCTTGTGAAAAATAAACTTTCTTCCAAAATTGAGGTCGGTTTCTCGTCTGGAGCACGTTTTTGGCCACAAATGATGAAGATGACACTATTACTCTAAATCCAATGAATAAACAAGTTGAAACTGCTCTAATATGCTGAATCAATATTGTATGTGGTTGATCAGTGAAAGTACGAGTTAGTTCTTGTGAAATATAAACATTTTTCCAAAATCAAGCTCGGTTTCTCGTCTGGAGCACGTTTATGGCCAAAATGATGAAAATGACAATATTACTCTAAATCCAATGAATAAACAAGTTGAAACTGCTCTAATATGCTGAATCAATATTGTATGTGGTTGATCAGTGAAAGTACGAGTTAGTTCTTGTGAAATATAAACTTTCTTCCAAAATTGAGGTCGGTTTCTCGTCTGGAGCACGTTTATGGCCAAAATGATGAAAATGACAATATTACTCTAAATCCAATGAATAAACAAGTTGAAACTGCTCTAAATATGCTGAATCAATATTGTATGTGGTTGATCAGTGAAAGTACGAGTTAGTTCTTGTGAAATATAAACTTTCTTCCAAAACTGAGGTCGGTTTCTCGTCTGGAGCACGTTTTTGGCCACAAATGATGAAAATGACAATATTACTCTAAATCCAATGAATAAACAAGTTGAAACTGCTCTAATATGCTGAATCAATATTGTATGCTGTTGATCAGTGAAAGTACGATTTTGTTCTTGGGAAATATAAACATTTTTCCAAAATCAAACTCAGTATCTCGTCTGGAGCACGTTTCTGGCCACAAATGATGAAAATGACAATATTACTATAAATCCAATAAATAAACAAGTTGAAACTGCTTGAATATGCTGAATCAATATTGTATTTGGTTGATCAGTGAAAGTACGAGTTAGTTCTTGTGAAAAATAAACTTTCTTCCAAAATTGAGGTCGGTTTCTCGTCTGGAGCACGTTTTTGGCCACAAATGATGAAGATGACACTATTACTCTAAATCCAATGAATAAACAAGTTGAAACTGCTCTAATATGCTGAATCAATATTGTATGTGGTTGATCAGTGAAAGTACGAGTTAGTTCTTGTGAAATATAAACATTTTTCCAAAATCAAGCTCGGTTTCTCGTCTGGAGCACGTTTATGGCCAAAATGATGAAAATGACAATATTACTCTAAATCCAATGAATAAACAAGTTGAAACTGCTCTAATATGCTGAATCAATATTGTATGTGGTTGATCAGTGAAAGTACGAGTTAGTTCTTGTGAAATATAAACTTTCTTCCAAAACTGAGGTCGGTTTCTCGTCTGGAGCACGTTTTTGGCCACAAATGATGAAAATGACAATATTACTCTAAATCCAATGAATAAACAAGTTGAAACTGCTCTAATATGCTGAATCAATATTGTATGCTGTTGATCAGTGAAAGTACGATTTTGTTCTTGGGAAATATAAACATTTTTCCAAAATCAAACTCAGTATCTCGTCTGGAGCACGTTTCTGGCCACAAATGATGAAAATGACAATATTACTATAAATCCAATGAATAAACAAGTTGAAACTGCTTGAATATGCTGAATCAATATTGTATGTGGTTGATCAGTGAAAGTACGAGTTAGTTCTTGTGAAATATAAACATTTTTCCAAAATCAAGCTCGGTTTCTCGTCTGGAGCACGTTTATGGCCAAAATGATGAAAATGACAATATTACGCTAAATCCAATGAATAAACAAGTTGAAACTGCTCTAAATATGCTGAATCAATATTGTATGTGGTTGATCAGTGAAAGTACGAGTTAGTTCTTGTGAAATATAAACATTCTTCCAAAACTGAGGTCGGTTTCTCGTCTGGAGCACGTTTTTGGCCACAAATGATGAATATGACAATTTTACTTTAAATCCAATGAATAAACAAGTTGAAACTGCTCTAAATATGCTGAATCAATATTGTATGTGGTTGATCAGTGAAAGTACGAGTTAGTTCTTGTGAAATATAAACATTCTTCCAAAACTGAGGTCGGTTTCTCGTCTGGAGCACGTTTTTGGCCACAAATGATGAAAATGACAATTTTACTTTAAATCCAATGAATAAACAAGTTGAAACTGCTCTAATATGCTGAATCAATATTGTATTTGGTTGATCAGTGAAAGTACGAGTTAGTTCTTGTGAAAAATAAACTTTCTTCCAAAATTGAGGTCGGTTTCTCGTCTGGAGCACGTTTTTGGCCACAAATGATGAAGATGACACTATTACTCTAAATCCAATGAATAAACAAGTTGAAACTGCTCTAATATGCTGAATCAATATTGTATGTGGTTGATCAGTGAAAGTACGAGTTAGTTCTTGTGAAATATAAACATTTTTCCAAAATCAAGCTCGGTTTCTCGTCTGGAGCACGTTTATGGCCAAAATGATGAAAATGACAATATTACTGTAAATCCAATGAATAATCAAGTTGAAACTGCTTGAATATGCTGAATCAATATTGTATGTGGTTGATCAGTGAAAGTACGAGTTAGTTCTTGTGAAATATAAACTTTCTTCCAAAATTGAGGTCGGTTTCTCGTCTGGAGCACGTTTTTGGCCACAAATGATGAAAATGACACTATTACTCTAAATCCAATGAATAAACAAGTTGAAACTGCTCTAATATATGCTGAATCAATATTGTATGTGGTTGATTAGTGAAAGTACGATTTTGTTCTTGGGAAATATAAACATTTTTCCAAAATCAAACTCAGTATCTCGTCTGGAGCACGTTTCTGGCCACAAAGGATGAAAATGACAATATTACTGTAAATCCAATGAATAATCAATTTGAAACTGCTTGAATATGCTGAATCAATATTGTATGTGGTTGATCAGTGAAAGTACGAGTTAGTTCTTGTGAAATATAAACTTTCTTCCAAAATTGAGGTCGGTTTCTCGTCTGGAACACGTTTTTGGCCACAAATGATGAAAATGACAATATTACTGTAAATCCAATGAATAATCAAGTTGAAACTGCTTGAATATGCTGAATCAATATTGTATGTGGTTGATCAGTGAAAGTACGAGTTAGTTCTTGTGAAATATAAACATTTTTCCAAAATCAAGCTCGGTTTCTCGTCTGGAGCACGTTTATGGCCAAAATGATGAAAATGACAATATTACTCTAAATCCAATGAATAAACAAGTTGAAACTGCTCTAATATGCTGAATCAATATTGTATGTGGTTGATCAGTGAAAGTACGAGTTAGTTCTTGTGAAATATAAACATTTTTCCAAAATCAAGCTCGGTTTCTCGTCTGGAGCATGTTTATGGCCAAAATGATGAAAATGACAATATTACTGTAAATCCAATGAATAAACAAGTTGAAACTGCTCTAATATATGCTGAATCAATATTGTATGTGGTTGATCAGTGAAAGTACGATTTTGTTCTTGGGAAATATAAACATTTTTCCAAAATCAAACTCAGTATCTCGTCTGGAGCACGTTTCTGGCCACAAATGATGAAAATGACAATATTACTGTAAATCCAATGAATAATCAATTTGAAACTGCTTGAATATGCTGAATCAATATTGTATGTGGTTGATCAGTGAAAGTACGAGTTAGTTCTTGTGAAATATAAACATTTTTCCAAAATCAAGCTCGGTTTCTCGTCTGGAGCACGTTTATGGCCACAAATGATGAAAATGACAATATTACTATAAATCCAATGAATAAACAAGTTGAAACTGCTTGAATATGCTGAATCAATATTGTATGTGGTTGATCAGTGAAAGTACGAGTTAGTTCTTGTGAAATATAAACTTTCTTCCAAAATTGAGGTCGGTTTCTCGTCTGGAGCACGTTTATGGCCACAAATGATGAAAATGACAATTTTACTTTAAATCCAATGAATAAACAAGTTGAAACTGCTCTAAATATGCTGAATCAATATTGTATGTGGTTGATCAGTGAAAGTACGAGTTAGTTCTTGTGAAATATAAACATTCTTCCAAAACTGAGGTCGGTTTCTCGTCTGGAGCACGTTTTTGGCCACAAATGATGAAAATGACAATTTTACTTTAAATCCAATGAATAAACAAGTTGAAACTGCTCTAATATGCTGAATCAATATTGTATTTGGTTGATCAGTGAAAGTACGAGTTAGTTCTTGTGAAAAATAAACTTTCTTCCAAAATTGAGGTCGGTTTCTCGTCTGGAGCACGTTTTTGGCCACAAATGATGAAGATGACACTATTACTCTAAATCCAATGAATAAACAAGTTGAAACTGCTTGAATATGCTGAATCAATATTGTATGTGGTTGATCAGTGAAAGTACGAGTTAGTTCTTGTGAAATATAAACATTTTTCCAAAATCAAGCTCGGTTTCTCGTCTGGAGCACGTTTATGGCCAAAATGATGAAAATGACAATATTACTGTAAATCCAATGAATAAACAAGTTGAAACTGCTTGAATATGCTGAATCAATATTGTATGTGGTTGATCAGTGAAAGTACGAGTTAGTTCTTGTGAAATATAAACTTTCTTCCAAAATTGAGGTCGGTTTCTCGTCTGGAACACGTTTTTGGCCACAAATGATGAAAATGACAATATTACTGTAAATCCAATGAATAATCAAGTTGAAACTGCTTGAATATGCTGAATCAATATTGTATGTGGTTGATCAGTGAAAGTACGAGTTAGTTCTTGTGAAATATAAACATTTTTCCAAAATCAAGCTCGGTTTCTCGTCTGGAGCACGTTTATGGCCAAAATGATGAAAATGACAATATTACTCTAAATCCAATGAATAAACAAGTTGAAACTGCTCTAATATGCTGAATCAATATTGTATGTGGTTGATCAGTGAAAGTACGAGTTAGTTCTTGTGAAATATAAACATTTTTCCAAAATCAAGCTCGGTTTCTCGTCTGGAGCATGTTTATGGCCAAAATGATGAAAATGACAATATTACTGTAAATCCAATGAATAAACAAGTTGAAACTGCTCTAATATATGCTGAATCAATATTGTATGTGGTTGATCAGTGAAAGTACGATTTTGTTCTTGGGAAATATAAACATTTTTCCAAAATCAAACTCAGTATCTCGTCTGGAGCACGTTTCTGGCCACAAATGATGAAAATGACAATATTACTGTAAATCCAATGAATAATCAATTTGAAACTGCTTGAATATGCTGAATCAATATTGTATGTGGTTGATCAGTGAAAGTACGAGTTAGTTCTTGTGAAATATAAACATTTTTCCAAAATCAAGCTCGGTTTCTCGTCTGGAGCACGTTTATGGCCACAAATGATGAAAATGACAATATTACTATAAATCCAATGAATAAACAAGTTGAAACTGCTTGAATATGCTGAATCAATATTGTATGTGGTTGATCAGTGAAAGTACGAGTTAGTTCTTGTGAAATATAAACTTTCTTCCAAAATTGAGGTCGGTTTCTCGTCTGGAGCACGTTTATGGCCACAAATGATGAAAATGACAATTTTACTTTAAATCCAATGAATAAACAAGTTGAAACTGCTCTAAATATGCTGAATCAATATTGTATGTGGTTGATCAGTGAAAGTACGAGTTAGTTCTTGTGAAATATAAACATTCTTCCAAAACTGAGGTCGGTTTCTCGTCTGGAGCACGTTTTTGGCCACAAATGATGAAAATGACAATTTTACTTTAAATCCAATGAATAAACAAGTTGAAACTGCTCTAATATGCTGAATCAATATTGTATTTGGTTGATCAGTGAAAGTACGAGTTAGTTCTTGTGAAAAATAAACTTTCTTCCAAAATTGAGGTCGGTTTCTCGTCTGGAGCACGTTTTTGGCCACAAATGATGAAGATGACACTATTACTCTAAATCCAATGAATAAACAAGTTGAAACTGCTTGAATATGCTGAATCAATATTGTATGTGGTTGATCAGTGAAAGTACGAGTTAGTTCTTGTGAAATATAAACATTTTTCCAAAATCAAGCTCGGTTTCTCGTCTGGAGCACGTTTATGGCCAAAATGATGAAAATGACAATATTACTGTAAATCCAATGAATAAACAAGTTGAAACTGCTTGAATATGCTGAATCAATATTGTATGTGGTTGATCAGTGAAAGTACAAGTTAGTTCTTGTGAAATATAAACTTTCTTCCAAAATTGAGGTCGGTTTCTCGTCTGGAGCACGTTTTTGGCCACAAATGATGAAAATGACAATATTACTCTAAATCCAATGAATAAACAAGTTGAAACTGCTCTAATATATGCTGAATCAATATTGTATGTGGTTGATTAGTGAAAGTACGATTTTGTTCTTGGGAAATATAAACATTTTTCCAAAATCAAACTCAGTATCTCGTCTGGAGCACGTTTCTGGCCACAAATGATGAAAATGACAATATTACTGTAAATCCAATGAATAATCAATTTGAAACTGCTTGAATATGCTGAATCAATATTGTATGTGGTTGATCAGTGAAAGTACGAGTTAGTTCTTGTGAAATATAAACTTTCTTCCAAAATTGAGGTCGGTTTCTCGTCTGGAGCACGTTTTTGGCCACAAATGATGAAAATGACAATATTACTCTAAATCCAATGAATAAACAAGTTGAAACTGCTCTAATATATGCTGAATCAATATTGTATGTGGTTGATTAGTGAAAGTACGATTTTGTTCTAGGGAAATATAAACATTTTTCCAAAATCAAACTCAGTATCTCGTCTGGAGCACGTTTTTGGCCACAAATGATGAAAATGACAATATTACTCTAAATCCAATGAATAAACAAGTTGAAACTGCTCTAATATGCTGAATCAATATTGTATTTGGTTGATCAGTGAAAGTACGAGTTAGTTCTTGTGAAAAATAAACTTTCTTCCAAAATTGAGGTCGGTTTCTCGTCTGGAGCACGTTTTTGGCCACAAATGATGAAGATGACACTATTACTCTAAATCCAATGAATAAACAAGTTGAAACTGCTCTAATATGCTGAATCAATATTGTATGTGGTTGATCAGTGAAAGTACGAGTTAGTTCTTGTGAAATATAAACATTTTTCCAAAATCAAGCTCGGTTTCTCGTCTGGAGCACGTTTATGGCCAAAATGATGAAAATGACAATATTACTGTAAATCCAATGAATAATCAAGTTGAAACTGCTTGAATATGCTGAATCAATATTGTATGTGGTTGATCAGTGAAAGTACGAGTTAGTTCTTGTGAAATATAAACTTTCTTCCAAAATTGAGGTCGGTTTCTCGTCTGGAGCACGTTTATGGCCAAAATGATGAAAATGACAATATTACTCTAAATCCAATGAATAAACAAGTTGAAACTGCTCTAATATGCTGAATCAATATTGTATTTGGTTGATCAGTGAAAGTACGAGTTAGTTCTTGTGAAAAATAAACTTTCTTCCAAAATTGAGGTCGGTTTCTCGTCTGGAGCACGTTTTTGGCCACAAATGATGAAGATGACACTATTACTCTAAATCCAATGAATAAACAAGTTGAAACTGCTTGAATATGCTGAATCAATATTGTATGTGGTTGATCAGTGAAAGTACTATTTTGTTCTTGGGAAATATAAACATTTTTCCAAAATCAAACTCAGTATCTCGTCTGGAGCACGTTTTTGGCCATAAATGATGAAAATGACAATATTACTATAAATCCAATGAATAAACAAGTTGAAACTGCTTGAATATGCTGAATCAATATTGTATGTGGTTGATCAGTGAAAGTACGAGTTAGTTCTTGTGAAATATAAACATTTTTCCAAAATCAAGCTTGGTTTCTCGTCTGGAGCACGTTTATGGCCAAAATGATGAAAATGACAATATTACTCTAAATCCAATGAATAAACAAGCTGAAACTGCTCTAATATGCTGAATCAATATTGTATGTGGTTGATCAGTGAAAGTACGAGTTAGTTCTTGTGAAAAATAAACTTTCTTCCAAAATTGAGGTCGGTTTCTCGTTTGGAGCACGTTTTTGGCCACAAATGATGAAAATGACATTATTACTGTAAATCCAATGAATAAACAAGTTGAAACTGCTCTAATATGCTGAATCAATATTGAATGTGGTTGATCAGTTAAACTACGAGTTAGTTCTTTTGAAATATAAACTTTTGTCCAAAATTGAGTTCGGTTTCTCGTCTGGAGCACGTTTAGGCCACAAATGATGAAAATGACAATATTACTCTAAATCCAATGAATAAACAAGTTGAAACTGCTTGAATATGCTGAATCAATATTGTATGTGGTTGATCAGTGAAAGTACGAGTTAGTTCTTGTGAAATATAAACTATTTTCCAAAATTAAACTCAGTTTCTCGTCTGGAGCACGTTTTTGGCCACAAATGATGAAGATGACAATATTACTCTAAATCCAATGAATAAACAAGTTGAAACTGCTCTAATATGCTGAATCAATATTGTATGTGGTTGATCAGTGAAAGTACGAGTTAGTTCTTGTGAAATATAAACTTTCTTCCAAAATTGAGGTCGGTTTCTCGTCTGGAGCACGTTTTTGGCCACAAATGATGAAAATGACAATATTACTCTAAATCCAATGAATAAACAAGTTGAAACTGCTCTAATATGCTGAATCAATATTGTATGTGGTTGATCAAGTGAAAGTACGATTTTGTTCTTGGGAAATATAAACATTTTTCCAAAATCAAACTCAGTATCTCGTCTGGAGCACGTTTCTGGCCACAAATGATGAAAATGACAATATTACTGTAAATCCAATGAATAAACAAGTTGAAACTGCTTGAATATGCTGAATCAATATTGTATGTGGTTGATCAGTGAAAGTACGAGTTAGTTCTTGTGAAATATAAACATTTTTCCAAAATCAAGCTCGGTTTCTCGTCTGGAGCACGTTTATGGCCAAAATGATGAAAATGACAATATTACTCTAAATCCAATGAATAAACAAGTTGAAACTGCTCTAAATATGCTGAATCAATATTGTATGTGGTTGATCAGTGAAAGTACGAGTTAGTTCTTGTAAAATATAAACTTTCTTCCAAAATTGAGGTCGGTTTCTCGTCTGGAGCACGTTTTTGGCCACAAATGATGAAAATGACAATATTACTCTAAATCCAATGAATAAACAAGTTGAAACTGCTCTAATATGCTGAATCAATATTGTATGTGGTTGATCAGTGAAAGTACGAGTTAGTTCTTGTGAAAAATAAACTTTCTTCCAAAATTGAGGTCGGTTTCTCGTCTGGAGCACGTTTTTGGCCACAAATGATGAAGATGACAATATTACTCTAAATCCAATGAATAAACAAGTTGAAACTGCTCTAATATGCTGAATCAATATTGTATGTGGGTTGATCAGTGAAAGTACGAGTTAGTTCTTGTGAAATATAAACATTTTTCCAAAATTGAGGTCGGTTTCTCGTCTGGAGCACGTTTTTGGCCACAAATGATGAAAATGACAATATTACTGTAAATCCAATGTATAATAAAGTTGAAACTGCTTGAATATGCTGAATCAATATTGTATGTGGTTGATCAGTGAAAGTAAGAGTTAGTTCTTGTGAAATATAAACATTTTTCCAAAATCAAGCTCGGTTTCTCGTCTGGAGCACGTTTATGGCCAAAATGATGAAAATGACAATATTACTCTAAATCCAATGAATAAACAAGTTGAAACTGCTCTAATATGCTGAATCAATATTGTATGTGGTTGATCAGTGAAAGTACGAGTTAGTTCTTGTGAAATATAAAAAATTTTCCAAAATCAAGCTCGGTTTCTCGTCTGGAGCACGTTTATGGCCAAAATGATGAAAATGACAATATTACTGTAAATCCAATGAATAAACAAGTTGAAACTGCTTGAATATGCTGAATCAATATTGTATGTGGTTGATCAGTGAAAGTACGAGTTAGTTCTTGTGAAAAATAAACTTTCTTCCAAAATTGAGGTCGGTTTCTCGTTTGGACGACGTTTTTGGCCACAAATGATGAAAATGACATTATTACTGTAAATCCAATGAATAAACAAGTTGAAACTGCTCTAATATGCTGAATCAATATTGAATGTGGTTGATCAGTGAAACTACGAGTTAGTTCTTGTGAAATATAAACTTTTGTCCAAAATTGAGTTCGGTTTCTCGTCTGGAGCACGTTTAGGCCACAAATGATGAAAATGACAATATTACTCTAAATCCAATGAATAAACAAGTTGAAACTGCTTTAATATGCTGAATCAATATTGTATGTGGTTGATCAGTGAAAGTACGAGTTAGTTCTTGTGAAATATAAACTTTCTTCCAAAATTGAGGTCGGTTTCTCGTCTGGAGCACGTTTTTGGCCACAAATGATGAAAATGACAATATTACTCTAAATCCAATGAATAAACAAGTTGAAACTGCTCTAATATGCTGAATCAATATTGTATGTGGTTGATCAGTGAAAGTAAGATTTTGTTCTTGGGAAATATAAACATTTTTCCAAAATCAAACTCAGTATCTCGTCTGGAGCACGTTTTTGGCCATAAATGATGAAAATGACAATATTACTATAAATCCAATGAATAAACAAGTTGAAACTGCTTGAATATGCTGAATCAATATTGTATGTGGTTGATCAGTGAAAGTACGAGTTAGTTCTTGTGAAATATAAACATTTTTCCAAAATCAAGCTCGGTTTCTCGTCTGGAGCACGTTTATGGCCAAAATGATGAAAATGACAATATTACTCTAAATCCAATGAATAAACAAGTTGAAACTGCTCTAAATATGCTGAATCAATATTGTATGTGGTTGATCAGTGAAAGTACGAGTTAGTTCTTGTGAAATATAAACTTTCTTCCAAAATTGAGGTCGGTTTCTCGTCTGGAGCACGTTTATGGCCAAAATGATGAAAATGACAATATTACTGTAAATCCAATGAATAAACAAGTTGAAACTGCTTGAATATGCTGAATCAATATTGTATGTGGTTGATCAGTGAAAGTACGAGTTAGTTCTTGGGAAATATAAAAAATTTTCCAAAATCAAGCTCGGTTTCTCGTCTGGAGCACGTTTATGGCCAAAATGATGAAAATGACAATATTACTGTAAATCCAATGAATAAACAAGTTGAAACTGCTTGAATATGCTGAATCAATATTGTATGTGGTTGATCAGTGAAAGTACGAGTTAGTTCTTGTGAAAAATAAACTTTCTTCCAAAATTGAGGTCGGTTTCTCGTTTGGAGGACGTTTTTGGCCACAAATGATGAAAATGACATTATTACTGTAAATCCAATGAATAAACAAGTTGAAACTGCTCTAATATGCTGAATCAATATTGAATGTGGTTGATCAGTGAAACTACGAGTTAGTTCTTGTGAAATATAAACTTTTGTCCAAAATTGAGTTCGGTTTCTCGTCTGGAGCACGTTTAGGCCACAAATGATGAAAATGACAATATTACTCTAAATCCGATGAATAAACAAGTTGAAACTGCTTGAATATGCTGAATCAATATTGTATGTGGTTGATCAGTGAAAGTACGAGTTAGTTCTTGTGAAATATAAACTTTCTTCCAAAATTGAGGTCGGTTTCTCGTCTGGAGCACGTTTTTGGCCACAAATGATGAAAATGACAATATTACTCTAAATCCAATGAATAAACAAGTTGAAACTGCTTGAATATGCTGAATCAATATTGTATGTGGTTGATCAGTGAAAGTACGATTTTGTTCTTGGGAAATATAAACATTTTTCCAAAATCAAACTCAGTATCTCGTCTGGAGCACGTTTTTGGCCATAAATGATGAAAATGACAATATTCATCATTTATGGCCAAAAATGATGAAAATGACAATATTACTATAAATCCAATGAATAAACAAGTTGAAACTGCTTGAATATGCTGAATCAATATTGTATGTGGTTGATCAGTGAAAGTACGAATTAGTTCTTGTGAAATATAAACCTTCTTCCAAAACTGAGGTCGGTTTCTCGTCTGGAGCACGTTTTTGGCCACAAATGATGAAAATGACAATTTTACTTTAAATCCAATGAATAAACAAGTTGAAACTGCTCTAAATATGCTGAATCAATATTGTATGTGGTTGATCAGTGAAAGTACGAGTTAGTTCTTGTGAAATATAAACATTCTTCCAAAACTGAGGTCGGTTTCTCGTCTGGAGCACGTTTTTGGCCACAAATGATGAAAATGACAATTTTACTTTAAATCCAATGAATAAACAAGTTGAAACTGCTCTAATATGCTGAATCAATATTGTATTTGGTTGATCAGTGAAAGTACGAGTTAGTTCTTGTGAAAAATAAACTTTCTTCCAAAATTTAGGTCGGTTTCTCGTCTGGAGCACGTTTTTGGCCACAAATGATGAAGATGACACTATTACTCTAAATCCAATGAATAAACAAGTTGAAACTGCTCTAAATATGCTGAATCAATATTGTATGTGGTTGATCAGTGAAAGTACGAGTTAGTTCTTGTGAAATATAAACTTTCTTCCAAAACTGAGGTCGGTTTCTCGTCTGGAGCACGTTTTTGGCCACAAATGATGAAAATGACAATATTACTGTAAATCCAATGAATAATAAAGTTGAAACTGCTTGAATATGCTGAATCAATATTGTATGTGGTTGATCAGTGAAAGTACGAGTTAGTTCTTGTGAAATATAAACTTTCTTCCAAAATTGAGGTCGGTTTCTCGTCTGGAGCACGTTTTTGGCCACAAATGATGAAAATGACAATATTACTCTAAATCCAATGAATAAACAAGTTGAAACTGCTCTAATATGCTGAATCAATATTGTATGTGGTTGATCAGTGAAAGTACGATTTTGTTCTTGGGAAATATAAACATTTTTCCAAAATCAAACTCAGTATCTCGTCTGGAGCACGTTTTTGGCCATACATGATGAAAATGACAATATTACTCTAAATCCAATGAATAAACAAGTTGAAACTGCTCTAATATGCTGAATCAATATTGTATGTGGTTGATCAGTGAAAGTACGAGTTAGTTCTTGTGAAAAATAAACTTTCTTCCAAAATTGAGGTCGGTTTCTCGTCTGGAGCACGTTTTTGGCCACAAATGATGAAGATGACAATATTACTCTAAATCCAATGAATAAACAAGTTGAAACTGCTCTAATATGCTGAATCAATATTGTATGTGGGTTGATCAGTGAAAGTACGAGTTAGTTCTTGTGAAATATAAACATTTTTCCAAAATTGAGGTCGGTTTCTCGTCTGGAGCACGTTTTTGGCCACAAATGATGAAAATGACAATATTACTGTAAATCCAATGAATAAACAAGTTGAAACTGCTTGAATATGCTGAATCAATATTGTATGTGGTTGATCAGTGAAAGTACGAGTTAGTTCTTGTGAAAAATAAACTTTCTTCCAAAATTGAGGTCGGTTTCTCGTTTGGACGACGTTTTTGGCCACAAATGATGAAAATGACATTATTACTGTAAATCCAATGAATAAACAAGTTGAAACTGCTCTAATATGCTGAATCAATATTGAATGTGGTTGATCAGTGAAACTACGAGTTAGTTCTTGTGAAATATAAACTTTTGTCCAAAATTGAGTTCGGTTTCTCGTCTGGAGCACGTTTAGGCCACAAATGATGAAAATGACAATATTACTCTAAATCCAATGAATAAACAAGTTGAAACTGCTTTAATATGCTGAATCAATATTGTATGTGGTTGATCAGTGAAAGTACGAGTTAGTTCTTGTGAAATATAAACTTTCTTCCAAAATTGAGGTCGGTTTCTCGTCTGGAGCACGTTTTTGGCCACAAATGATGAAAATGACAATATTACTCTAAATCCAATGAATAAACAAGTTGAAACTGCTCTAATATGCTGAATCAATATTGTATGTGGTTGATCAGTGAAAGTAAGATTTTGTTCTTGGGAAATATAAACATTTTTCCAAAATCAAACTCAGTATCTCGTCTGGAGCACGTTTTTGGCCATAAATGATGAAAATGACAATATTACTATAAATCCAATGAATAAACAAGTTGAAACTGCTTGAATATGCTGAATCAATATTGTATGTGGTTGATCAGTGAAAGTACGAGTTAGTTCTTGTGAAATATAAACATTTTTCCAAAATCAAGCTCGGTTTCTCGTCTGGAGCACGTTTATGGCCAAAATGATGAAAATGACAATATTACTCTAAATCCAATGAATAAACAAGTTGAAACTGCTCTAAATATGCTGAATCAATATTGTATGTGGTTGATCAGTGAAAGTACGAGTTAGTTCTTGTGAAATATAAACTTTCTTCCAAAATTGAGGTCGGTTTCTCGTCTGGAGCACGTTTTTGGCCACAAATGATGAAAATGAAAATATTACTCTAAATCCAATGAATAAACAAGTTGAAACTGCTCTAATATGCTGAATCAATATTGTATGTGGTTGATCAGTGAAAGTACGAGTTAGTTCTTGTGAAATATAAACATTTTTCCAAAATCAAGCTCGGTTTCTCGTCTGGAGCACGTTTATGGCCAAAATGATGAAAATGACAATATTACTCTAAATCCAATGAATAAACAAGTTGAAACTGCTCTAATATGCTGAATCAATATTGTATGTGGTTGATCAGTGAAAGTACGAGTTAGTTCTTGGGAAATATAAAAAATTTTCCAAAATCAAGCTCGGTTTCTCGTCTGGAGCACGTTTATGGCCAAAATGATGAAAATGACAATATTACTGTAAATCCAATGAATAAACAAGTTGAAACTGCTTGAATATGCTGAATCAATATTGTATGTGGTTGATCAGTGAAAGTACGAGTTAGTTCTTGTGAAAAATAAACTTTCTTCCAAAATTGAGGTCGGTTTCTCGTTTGGAGGACGTTTTTGGCCACAAATGATGAAAATGACATTATTACTGTAAATCCAATGAATAAACAAGTTGAAACTGCTCTAATATGCTGAATCAATATTGAATGTGGTTGATCAGTGAAACTACGAGTTAGTTCTTGTGAAATATAAACTTTTGTCCAAAATTGAGTTCGGTTTCTCGTCTGGAGCACGTTTAGGCCACAAATGATGAAAATGACAATATTACTCTAAATCCGATGAATAAACAAGTTGAAACTGCTTGAATATGCTGAATCAATATTGTATGTGGTTGATCAGTGAAAGTACGAGTTAGTTCTTGTGAAATATAAACTTTCTTCCAAAATTGAGGTCGGTTTCTCGTCTGGAGCACGTTTTTGGCCACAAATGATGAAAATGACAATATTACTCTAAATCCAATGAATAAACAAGTTGAAACTGCTTGAATATGCTGAATCAATATTGTATGTGGTTGATCAGTGAAAGTACGATTTTGTTCTTGGGAAATATAAACATTTTTCCAAAATCAAACTCAGTATCTCGTCTGGAGCACGTTTTTGGCCATAAATGATGAAAATGACAATATTCATCATTTATGGCCAAAAATGATGAAAATGACAATATTACTATAAATCCAATGAATAAACAAGTTGAAACTGCTTGAATATGCTGAATCAATATTGTATGTGGTTGATCAGTGAAAGTACGAATTAGTTCTTGTGAAATATAAACCTTCTTCCAAAACTGAGGTCGGTTTCTCGTCTGGAGCACGTTTTTGGCCACAAATGATGAAAATGACAATTTTACTTTAAATCCAATGAATAAACAAGTTGAAACTGCTCTAAATATGCTGAATCAATATTGTATGTGGTTGATCAGTGAAAGTACGAGTTAGTTCTTGTGAAATATAAACATTCTTCCAAAACTGAGGTCGGTTTCTCGTCTGGAGCACGTTTTTGGCCACAAATGATGAAAATGACAATTTTACTTTAAATCCAATGAATAAACAAGTTGAAACTGCTCTAATATGCTGAATCAATATTGTATTTGGTTGATCAGTGAAAGTACGAGTTAGTTCTTGTG
The DNA here is from genome assembly GCF_963383615.2 of Lipophrys pholis. NCBI lineage: Eukaryota > Metazoa > Chordata > Actinopteri > Blenniiformes > Blenniidae > Lipophrys > Lipophrys pholis. The sequence continues at coordinate 214,086 of NC_137641.1, read as the reverse complement.
AAAAATAAACTTTCTTCCAAAATTTAGGTCGGTTTCTCGTCTGGAGCACGTTTTTGGCCACAAATGATGAAGATGACACTATTACTCTAAATCCAATGAATAAACAAGTTGAAACTGCTCTAAATATGCTGAATCAATATTGTATGTGGTTGATCAGTGAAAGTACGAGTTAGTTCTTGTGAAATATAAACTTTCTTCCAAAATTGAGGTCGGTTTCTCGTCTGGAGCACGTTTTTGGCCACAAATGATGAAAATGACAATATTACTCTAAATCCAATGAATAAACAAGTTGAAACTGCTCTAATATGCTGAATCAATATTGTATGTGGTTGATCAGTGAAAGTACGATTTTGTTCTTGGGAAATATAAACATTTTTCCAAAATCAAACTCAGTATCTCGTCTGGAGCACGTTTTTGGCCATACATGATGAAAATGACAATATTACTATAAATCCAATGAATAAACAAGTTGAAACTGCTTGAATATGCTGAATCAATATTGTATGTGGTTGATCAGTGAAAGTACGAGTTAGTTCTTGTGAAATATAAACATTTTTCCAAAATCAAGCTCGGTTTCTCGTCTGGAGCACGTTTATGGCCAAAATGATGAAAATTACAATATTACTCTAAATCCAATGAATAAACAAGTTGAAACTGCTCTAAATATGCTGAATCAATATTGTATGTGGTTGATCAGTGAAAGTACGAGTTAGTTCTTGTGAAATATAAACATTTTTCCAAAATCAAGCTCGGTTTCTCGTCTGGAGCACGTTTATGGCCAAAATGATGAAAATGACAATATTACTGTAAATCCAAAGAATAAACAAGTTGAAACTGCTTGAATATGCTGAATCAATATTGTATGTGGTTGATCAGTGAAAGTACGAGTTATTTCTTGTGAAAAATAAACTTTCTTCCAAAATTGAGGTCGGTTTCTCGTTTGGAGGACGTTTTTGGCCACAAATGATGAAAATGACATTATTACTGTAAATCCAATGAATAAACAAGTTGAAACTGCTCTAATATGCTGAATCAATATTGAATGTGGTTGATCAGTGAAACTACGAGTTAGTTCTTGTGAAATATAAACTTTTGTCCAAAATTGAGTTCGGTTTCTCGTCTGGAGCACGTTTAGGCCACAAATGATGAAAATGACAATATTACTCTAAATCCGATGAATAAACAAGTTGAAACTGCTTGAATATGCTGAATCAATATTGTATGTGGTTGATCAGTGAAAGTACGAGTTAGTTCTTGTGAAATATAAACTTTCTTCCAAAATTGAGGTCGGTTTCTCGTCTGGAGCACGTTTTTGGCCACAAATGATGAAAATGACAATATTACTCTAAATCCAATGAATAAACAAGTTGAAACTGCTCTAATATGCTGAATCAATATTGTATGTGGTTGATCAGTGAAAGTACGATTTTGTTCTTGGGAAATATAAACATTTTTCCAAAATCAAACTCAGTATCTCGTCTGGAGCACGTTTTTGGCCATAAATGATGAAAATGACAATATTACTATAAATCCAATGAATAAACAAGTTGAAACTGCTTGAATATGCTGAATAAATATTGTATGTGGTTGATCAGTGAAAGTACGAGTTAGTTCTTGTGAAATATAAACATTTTTCCAAAATCAAGCTCGGTTTCTCGTCTGGAGCACGTTTAAAGCCAAAATGATGAAAATGACAATATTACTGTAAATCCAAAGAATAAACAAGTTGAAACTGCTTGAATATGCTGAATCAATATTGTATGTGGTTGATCAGTGAAAGTACGATTTTGTTCTTGGGAAATATAAACATTTTTCCAAAATCAAACTCAGTATCTCGTCTGGAGCACGTTTTTGGCCATAAATGATGAAAATGACAATATTACTATAAATCCAATGAATAAACAAGTTGAAACTGCTTGAATATGCTGAATCAATATTGTATGTGGTTGATCAGTGAAAGTACGAATTAGTTCTTGTGAAATATAAACCTTCTTCCAAAACTGAGGTCGGTTTCTCGTCTGGAGCACGTTTTTGGCCACAAATGATGAAAATGACAATTTTACTTTAAATCCAATGAATAAACAAGTTGAAACTGCTCTAAATATGCTGAATCAATATTGTATGTGGTTGATCAGTGAAAGTACGAGTTAGTTCTTGTGAAATATAAACATTCTTCCAAAACTGAGGTCGGTTTCTCGTCTGGAGCACGTTTTTGGCCACAAATGATGAAAATGACAATTTTACTTTAAATCCAATGAATAAACAAGTTGAAACTGCTCTAATATGCTGAATCAATATTGTATTTGGTTGATCAGTGAAAGTACGAGTTAGTTCTTGTGAAAAATAAACTTTCTTCCAAAATTGAGGTCGGTTTCTCGTCTGGAGCACGTTTTTGGCCACAAATGATGAAGATGACAATATTACTCTAAATCCAATGAATAAACAAGTTGAAACTGCTCTAATATATGCTGAATCAATATTGTATGTGGTTGATTAGTAAAAGTACGATTTTGTTCTTGGGAAATATAAACATTTTTCCACAATCAAACTCAGTATCTCGTCTGGAGCACGTTTTTGGCCACAAATGATGAAAATGACAATATTACTCTAAATCCAATGAATAAACAAGTTGAAACTGCTCTAATATGCTGAATCAATATTGAATGTGGTTGATCAGTGAAACTACGAGTTAGTTCTTGTGAAATATAAACTTTTGTCCAAAATTGAGTTCGGTTTCTCGTCTGGAGCACGTTTAGGCCACAAATGATGAAAATGACAATATTACTCTAAATCCGATGAATAAACAAGTTGAAACTGCTTGAATATGCTGAATCAATATTGTATGTGGTTGATCAGTGAAAGTACGAGTTAGTTCTTGTGAAATATAAACTTTCTTCCAAAATTGAGGTCGGTTTCTCGTCTGGAGCACGTTTTTGGCCACAAATGATGAAAATGACAATATTACTCTAAATCCAATGAATAAACAAGTTGAAACTGCTCTAATATGCTGAATCAATATTGTATGTGGTTGATCAGTGAAAGTACGATTTTGTTCTTGGGAAATATAAACATTTTTCCAAAATCAAACTCAGTATCTCGTCTGGAGCACGTTTTTGGCCATAAATGATGAAAATGACAATATTACTATAAATCCAATGAATAAACAAGTTGAAACTGCTTGAATATGCTGAATAAATATTGTATGTGGTTGATCAGTGAAAGTACGAGTTAGTTCTTGTGAAATATAAACATTTTTCCAAAATCAAGCTCGGTTTCTCGTCTGGAGCACGTTTAAAGCCAAAATGATGAAAATGACAATATTACTGTAAATCCAAAGAATAAACAAGTTGAAACTGCTTGAATATGCTGAATCAATATTGTATGTGGTTGATCAGTGAAAGTACGATTTTGTTCTTGGGAAATATAAACATTTTTCCAAAATCAAACTCAGTATCTCGTCTGGAGCACGTTTTTGGCCATAAATGATGAAAATGACAATATTACTATAAATCCAATGAATAAACAAGTTGAAACTGCTTGAATATGCTGAATCAATATTGTATGTGGTTGATCAGTGAAAGTACGAATTAGTTCTTGTGAAATATAAACCTTCTTCCAAAACTGAGGTCGGTTTCTCGTCTGGAGCACGTTTTTGGCCACAAATGATGAAAATGACAATTTTACTTTAAATCCAATGAATAAACAAGTTGAAACTGCTCTAAATATGCTGAATCAATATTGTATGTGGTTGATCAGTGAAAGTACGAGTTAGTTCTTGTGAAATATAAACATTCTTCCAAAACTGAGGTCGGTTTCTCGTCTGGAGCACGTTTTTGGCCACAAATGATGAAAATGACAATTTTACTTTAAATCCAATGAATAAACAAGTTGAAACTGCTCTAATATGCTGAATCAATATTGTATTTGGTTGATCAGTGAAAGTACGAGTTAGTTCTTGTGAAAAATAAACTTTCTTCCAAAATTGAGGTCGGTTTCTCGTCTGGAGCACGTTTTTGGCCACAAATGATGAAGATGACAATATTACTCTAAATCCAATGAATAAACAAGTTGAAACTGCTCTAATATATGCTGAATCAATATTGTATGTGGTTGATTAGTAAAAGTACGATTTTGTTCTTGGGAAATATAAACATTTTTCCACAATCAAACTCAGTATCTCGTCTGGAGCACGTTTTTGGCCACAAATGATGAAAATGACAATATTACTCTAAATCCAATGAATAAACAAGTTGAAACTGCTCTAATATGCTGAATCAATATTGTATTTGGTTGATCAGTGAAAGTACGAGTTAGTTCTTGTGAAAAATAAACTTTCTTCCAAAATTGAGGTCGGTTTCTCGTCTGGAGCACGTTTTTGGCCACAAATGATGAAGATGACACTATTACTCTAAATCCAATGAATAAACAAGTTGAAACTGCTCTAATATGCTGAATCAATATTGTATGTGGTTGATCAGTGAAAGTACGAGTTAGTTCTTGTGAAATATAAACATTTTTCCAAAATCAAGCTCGGTTTCTCGTCTGGAGCACGTTTATGGCCAAAATGATGAAAATGACAATATTACTGTAAATCCAATGAATAATCAAGTTGAAACTGCTTGAATATGCTGAATCAATATTGTATGTGGTTGATCAGTGAAAGTACGAGTTAGTTCTTGTGAAATATAAACTTTCTTCCAAAATTGAGGTCGGTTTCTCGTCTGGAGCACGTTTATGGCCAAAATGATGAAAATGACAATATTACTCTAAATCCAATGAATAAACAAGTTGAAACTGCTCTAATATGCTGAATCAATATTGTATGTGGTTGATCAGTGAAAGTACGAGTTAGTTCTTGGGAAATATAAACATTTTTCCAAAATCAAACTCAGTATCTCGTCTGGAGCACGTTTATGGCCAAAATGATGAAAATGACAATATTACTCTAAATCCAATGAATAAACAAGTTGAAACTGCTCTAAATATGCTGAATCAATATTGTATGTGGTTGATCAGTGAAAGTACGAGTTAGTTCTTGTGAAATATAAACTTTCTTCCAAAACTGAGGTCGGTTTCTCGTCTGGAGCACGTTTTTGGCCACAAATGATGAAAATGACAATATTACTGTAAATCCAATGAATAATAAAGTTGAAACTGCTTGAATATGCTGAATCAATATTGTATGTGGTTGATCAGTGAAAGTACGAGTTAGTTCTTGTGAAATATAAACTTTCTTCCAAAATTGAGGTCGGTTTCTCGTCTGGAGCACGTTTTTGGCCACAAATGATGAAAATGACAATATTACTCTAAATCCAATGAATAAACAAGTTGAAACTGCTCTAATATGCTGAATCAATATTGTATGTGGTTGATCAGTGAAAGTACGATTTTGTTCTTGGGAAATATAAACATTTTTCCAAAATCAAACTCAGTATCTCGTCTGGAGCACGTTTTTGGCCATACATGATGAAAATGACAATATTACTATAAATCCAATGAATAAACAAGTTGAAACTGCTTGAATATGCTGAATCAATATTGTATGTGGTTGATCAGTGAAAGTACGAGTTAGTTCTTGTGAAATATAAACATTTTTCCAAAATCAAGCTCGGTTTCTCGTCTGGAGCACGTTTATGGCCAAAATGATGAAAATGACAATATTACTCTAAATCCAATGAATAAACAAGTTGAAACTGCTCTAAATATGCTGAATCAATATTGTATGTGGTTGATCAGTGAAAGTACGAGTTAGTTCTTGTGAAATATAAACATTTTTCCAAAATCAAGCTCGGTTTCTCGTCTGGAGCACGTTTATGGCCAAAATGATGAAAATGACAATATTACTGTAAATCCAAAGAATAAACAAGTTGAAACTGCTTGAATATGCTGAATCAATATTGTATTTGGTTGATCAGTGAAAGTACGAGTTAGTTCTTGTGAAAAATAAACTTTCTTCCAAAATTGAGGTCGGTTTCTCGTCTGGAGCACGTTTTTGGCCACAAATGATGAAGATGACAATATTACTCTAAATCCAATGAATAAACAAGTTGAAACTGCTCTAATATATGCTGAATCAATATTGTATGTGGTTGATTAGTAAAAGTACGATTTTGTTCTTGGGAAATATAAACATTTTTCCACAATCAAACTCAGTATCTCGTCTGGAGCACGTTTTTGGCCACAAATGATGAAAATGACAATATTACTCTAAATCCAATGAATAAACAAGTTGAAACTGCTCTAATATGCTGAATCAATATTGTATTTGGTTGATCAGTGAAAGTACGAGTTAGTTCTTGTGAAAAATAAACTTTCTTCCAAAATTGAGGTCGGTTTCTCGTCTGGAGCACGTTTTTGGCCACAAATGATGAAGATGACACTATTACTCTAAATCCAATGAATAAACAAGTTGAAACTGCTCTAATATGCTGAATCAATATTGTATGTGGTTGATCAGTGAAAGTACGAGTTAGTTCTTGTGAAATATAAACATTTTTCCAAAATCAAGCTCGGTTTCTCGTCTGGAGCACGTTTATGGCCAAAATGATGAAAATGACAATATTACTGTAAATCCAATGAATAATCAAGTTGAAACTGCTTGAATATGCTGAATCAATATTGTATGTGGTTGATCAGTGAAAGTACGAGTTAGTTCTTGTGAAATATAAACTTTCTTCCAAAATTGAGGTCGGTTTCTCGTCTGGAGCACGTTTATGGCCAAAATGATGAAAATGACAATATTACTCTAAATCCAATGAATAAACAAGTTGAAACTGCTCTAATATGCTGAATCAATATTGTATGTGGTTGATCAGTGAAAGTACGAGTTAGTTCTTGGGAAATATAAACATTTTTCCAAAATCAAACTCAGTATCTCGTCTGGAGCACGTTTATGGCCAAAATGATGAAAATGACAATATTACTCTAAATCCAATGAATAAACAAGTTGAAACTGCTCTAAATATGCTGAATCAATATTGTATGTGGTTGATCAGTGAAAGTACGAGTTAGTTCTTGTGAAATATAAACTTTCTTCCAAAACTGAGGTCGGTTTCTCGTCTGGAGCACGTTTTTGGCCACAAATGATGAAAATGACAATATTACTGTAAATCCAATGAATAATAAAGTTGAAACTGCTTGAATATGCTGAATCAATATTGTATGTGGTTGATCAGTGAAAGTACGAGTTAGTTCTTGTGAAATATAAACTTTCTTCCAAAATTGAGGTCGGTTTCTCGTCTGGAGCACGTTTTTGGCCACAAATGATGAAAATGACAATATTACTCTAAATCCAATGAATAAACAAGTTGAAACTGCTCTAATATGCTGAATCAATATTGTATGTGGTTGATCAGTGAAAGTACGATTTTGTTCTTGGGAAATATAAACATTTTTCCAAAATCAAACTCAGTATCTCGTCTGGAGCACGTTTTTGGCCATACATGATGAAAATGACAATATTACTATAAATCCAATGAATAAACAAGTTGAAACTGCTTGAATATGCTGAATCAATATTGTATGTGGTTGATCAGTGAAAGTACGAGTTAGTTCTTGTGAAATATAAACATTTTTCCAAAATCAAGCTCGGTTTCTCGTCTGGAGCACGTTTATGGCCAAAATGATGAAAATGACAATATTACTCTAAATCCAATGAATAAACAAGTTGAAACTGCTCTAAATATGCTGAATCAATATTGTATGTGGTTGATCAGTGAAAGTACGAGTTAGTTCTTGTGAAATATAAACATTTTTCCAAAATTAAGCTCGGTTTCTCGTCTGGAGCACGTTTATGGCCAAAATGATGAAAATGACAATATTACTGTAAATCCAAAGAATAAACAAGTTGAAACTGCTTGAATATGCTGAATCAATATTGTATGTGGTTGATCAGTGAAAGTACGAGTTAGTTCTTGTGAAATATAAACTTTCTTCCAAAATTGAGGTCGGTTTCTCGTCTGGAGCACGTTTATGGCCAAAATGATGAAAATGACAATATTACTCTAAATCCAATGAATAAACAAGTTGAAACTGCTCTAAATATGCTGAATCAATATTGTATGTGGTTGATCAGTGAAAGTACGAGTTAGTTCTTGTGAAATATAAACTTTCTTCCAAAATTGAGGTCGGTTTCTCGTCTGGAGCACGTTTTTGGCCACAAATGATGAAAATGACACTATTACTCTAAATCCAATGAATAAACAAGTTGAAACTGCTCTAATATGCTGAATCAATATTGTATGTGGTTGATCAGTGAAAGTACGATTTTGTTCTTGGGAAATATAAACATTTTTCCAAAATCAAACTCAGTATCTCGTCTGGAGCACGTTTTTGGCCATACATGATGAAAATGACAATATTACTATAAATCCAATGAATAAACAAGTTGAAACTGCTTGAATATGCTGAATCAATATTGTATGTGGTTGATCAGTGAAAGTACGAGTTAGTTCTTGTGAAATATAAACATTTTTCCAAAATCAAGCTCGGTTTCTCGTCTGGAGCACGTTTATGGCCAAAATGATGAAAATGACAATATTACTGTAAATCCAAAGAATAAACAAGTTGAAACTGCTTGAATATGCTGAATCAATATTGTATGTGGTTGATCAGTGAAAGTACGAGTTAGTTCTTGTGAAATATAAACTTTCTTCCAAAATTGAGGTCGGTTTCTCGTCTGGAGCACGTTTATGGCCAAAATGATGAAAATGACAATATTACTCTAAATCCAATGAATAAACAAGTTGAAACTGCTCTAAATATGCTGAATCAATATTGTATGTGGTTGATCAGTGAAAGTACGAGTTAGTTCTTGTGAAATATAAACTTTCTTCCAAAACTGAGGTCGGTTTCTCGTCTGGAGCACGTTTTTGGCCACAAATGATGAAAATGACAATATTACTCTAAATCCAATGAATAAACAAGTTGAAACTGCTCTAATATGCTGAATCAATATTGTATTTGGTTGATCAGTGAAAGTACGAGTTAGTTCTTGCGAAAAATAAACTTTCTTCCAAAATTGAGGTCGGTTTCTCGTCTGGAGCACGTTTTTGGCCACAAATGATGAAGATGACACTATTACTCTAAATCCAATGAATAAACAAGTTGAAACTGCTTGAATATGCTGAATCAATATTGTATGTGGTTGATCAGTGAAAGTACGAGTTAGTTCTTGTGAAATATAAACTTTCTTCCAAAATTGAGGTCGGTTTCTCGTCTGGAGCACGTTTTTGGCCACAAATGATGAAAATGACAATATTACTGTAAATCCAATGAATAATCAAGTTGAAACTGCTTGAATATGCTGAATCAATATTGTATGTGGTTGATCAGTGAAAGTACGAGTTAGTTCTTGTGAAATATAAACTTTCTTCCAAAATTGAGGTCGGTTTCTCGTCTGGAGCACGTTTTTGGCCACAAATGATGAAAATGACAATATTACTCTAAATCCAATGAATAAACAAGTTGAAACTGCTCTAATATGCTGAATCAATATTGTATGTGGTTGATCAGTGAAAGTACGATTTTGTTCTTGGGAAATATAAACATTTTTCCAAAATCAAACTCAGTATCTCGTCTGGAGCACGTTTTTGGCCATAAATGATGAAAATGACAATATTACTATAAATCCAATGAATAAACAAGTTGAAACTGCTTGAATATGCTGAATCAATATTGTATGTGGTTGATCAGTGAAAGTACGAGTTAGTTCTTGTGAAATATAAACATTTTTCCAAAATCAAGCTCGGTTTCTCGTCTGGAGCACGTTTTTGGCCAAAATGATGAAAATGACAATATTACTCTAAATCCAATGAATAAACAAGTTGAAACTGCTCTAAATATGCTGAATCAATATTGTATGTGGTTGATCAGTGAAAGTACGAGTTAGTTCTTGTGAAATATAAACATTTTTCCAAAATCAAGCTCGGTTTCTCGTCTGGAGCACGTTTATGGCCAAAATGATGAAAATGACAATATTACTGTAAATCCAATGAATAATCAAGTTGAAACTGCTTGAATATGCTGAATCAATATTGTATGTGGTTGATCAGTGAAAGTACGAGTTAGTTCTTGTGAAATATAAACTTTCTTCCAAAATTGAGGTCGGTTTCTCGTCTGGAGCACGTTTTTGGCCACAAATGATGAAAATGACACTATTACTCTAAATCCAATGAATAAACAAGTTGAAACTGCTCTAATATATGCTGAATCAATATTGTATGTGGTTGATTAGTGAAAGTACGATTTTGTTCTTGGGAAATATAAACATTTTTCCAAAATCAAACTCAGTATCTCGTCTGGAGCACGTTTCTGGCCACAAATGATGAAAATGACAATATTACTGTAAATCCAATGAATAATCAATTTGAAACTGCTTGAATATGCTGAATCAATATTGTATGTGGTTGATCAGTGAAAGTACGAGTTAGTTCTTGTGAAATATAAACTTTCTTCCAAAATTGAGGTCGGTTTCTCGTCTGGAACACGTTTTTGGCCACAAATGATGAAAATGACAATATTACTGTAAATCCAATGAATAATCAAGTTGAAACTGCTTGAATATGCTTAATCAATATTGTATGTGGTTGATCAGTGAAAGTACGAGTTAGTTCTTGTGAAATATAAACATTTTTCCAAAATCAAGCTCGGTTTCTCGTCTGGAGCACGTTTATGGCCAAAATGATGAAAATGACAATATTACTCTAAATCCAATGAATAAACAAGTTGAAACTGCTCTAATATGCTGAATCAATATTGTATGTGGTTGATCAGTGAAAGTACGAGTTAGTTCTTGTGAAATATAAACATTTTTCCAAAATCAAGCTCGGTTTCTCGTCTGGAGCATGTTTATGGCCAAAATGATGAAAATGACAATATTACTGTAAATCCAATGAATAAACAAGTTGAAACTGCTCTAATATATGCTGAATCAATATTGTATGTGGTTGATCAGTGAAAGTACGATTTTGTTCTTGGGAAATATAAACATTTTTCCAAAATCAAACTCAGTATCTCGTCTGGAGCACGTTTCTGGCCACAAATGATGAAAATGACAATATTACTGTAAATCCAATGAATAATCAATTTGAAACTGCTTGAATATGCTGAATCAATATTGTATGTGGTTGATCAGTGAAAGTACGAGTTAGTTCTTGTGAAATATAAACATTTTTCCAAAATCAAGCTCGGTTTCTCGTCTGGAGCACGTTTATGGCCAAAATGATGAAAATGACAATATTACTCTAAATCCAATGAATAAACAAGTTGAAACTGCTCTAATATGCTGAATCAATATTGTATGTGGTTGATCAGTGAAAGTACGAGTTAGTTCTTGTGAAATATAAACTTTCTTCCAAAATTGAGGTCGGTTTCTCGTCTGGAGCACGTTTATGGCCAAAATGATGAAAATGACAATATTACTCTAAATCCAATGAATAAACAAGTTGAAACTGCTCTAAATATGCTGAATCAATATTGTATGTGGTTGATCAGTGAAAGTACGAGTTAGTTCTTGTGAAATATAAACTTTCTTCCAAAACTGAGGTCGGTTTCTCGTCTGGAGCACGTTTTTGGCCACAAATGATGAAAATGACAATATTACTCTAAATCCAATGAATAAACAAGTTGAAACTGCTCTAATATGCTGAATCAATATTGTATGCTGTTGATCAGTGAAAGTACGATTTTGTTCTTGGGAAATATAAACATTTTTCCAAAATCAAACTCAGTATCTCGTCTGGAGCACGTTTCTGGCCACAAATGATGAAAATGACAATATTACTATAAATCCAATGAATAAACAAGTTGAAACTGCTTGAATATGCTGAATCAATATTGTATGTGGTTGATCAGTGAAAGTACGAGTTAGTTCTTGTGAAATATAAACATTTTTCCAAAATCAAGCTCGGTTTCTCGTCTGGAGCACGTTTATGGCCAAAATGATGAAAATGACAATATTACTCTAAATCCAATGAATAAACAAGTTGAAACTGCTCTAAATATGCTGAATCAATATTGTATGTGGTTGATCAGTGAAAGTACGAGTTAGTTCTTGTGAAATATAAACATTCTTCCAAAACTGAGGTCGGTTTCTCGTCTGGAGCACGTTTTTGGCCACAAATGATGAAAATGACAATTTTACTTTAAATCCAATGAATAAACAAGTTGAAACTGCTCTAAATATGCTGAATCAATATTGTATGTGGTTGATCAGTGAAAGTACGAGTTAGTTCTTGTGAAATATAAACATTCTTCCAAAACTGAGGTCGGTTTCCTGTCTGGAGCACGTTTTTGGCCACAAATGATGAAAATGACAATTTTACTTTAAATCCAATGAATAAACAAGTTGAAACTGCTCTAATATGCTGAATCAATATTGTATTTGGTTGATCAGTGAAAGTACGAGTTAGTTCTTGTGAAAAATAAACTTTCTTCCAAAATTGAGGTCGGTTTCTCGTCTGGAGCACGTTTTTGGCCACAAATGATGAAGATGACACTATTACTCTAAATCCAATGAATAAACAAGTTGAAACTGCTTGAATATGCTGAATCAATATTGTATGTGGTTGATCAGTGAAAGTACGAGTTAGTTCTTGTGAAATATAAACATTTTTCCAAAATCAAGCTCGGTTTCTCGTCTGGAGCACGTTTATGGCCAAAATGATGAAAATGACAATATTACTGTAAATCCAAAGAATAAACAAGTTGAAACTGCTTGAATATGCTGAATCAATATTGTATGTGGTTGATCAGTGAAAGTACTATTTTGTTCTTGGGAAATATAAACATTTTTCCAAAATCAAACTCAGTATCTCGTCTGGAGCACGTTTTTGGCCATAAATGATGAAAATGACAATATTACTATAAATCCAATGAATAAACAAGTTGAAACTGCTTGAATATGCTGAATCAATATTGTATGTGGTTGATCAGTGAAAGTACGAGTTAGTTCTTGTGAAATATAAACTTTCTTCCAAAATTGAGGTCGGTTTCTCGTCTGGAGCACGTTTTTGGCCTCAAATGATGAAAATGACACTATTACTCTAAATCCAATGAATAAACAAGTTGAAACTGCTCTAATATATGCTGAATCAATATTGTATGTGGTTGATTAGTGAAAGTACGATTTTGTTCTTGGGAAATATAAACATTTTTCCAAAATCAAACTCAGTATCTCGTCTGGAGCACGTTTCTGGCCACAAATGATGAAAATGACAATATTACTGTAAATCCAATGAATAATCAATTTGAAACTGCTTGAATATGCTGAATCAATATTGTATGTGGTTGATCAGTGAAAGTACGAGTTAGTTCTTGTGAAATATAAACTTTCTTCCAAAATTGAGGTCGGTTTCTCGTCTGGAACACGTTTTTGGCCACAAATGATGAAAATGACAATATTACTGTAAATCCAATGAATAATCAAGTTGAAACTGCTTGAATATGCTGAATCAATATTGTATGTGGTTGATCAGTGAAAGTACGAGTTAGTTCTTGTGAAATATAAACATTTTTCCAAAATCAAGCTCGGTTTCTCGTCTGGAGCACGTTTATGGCCAAAATGATGAAAATGACAATATTACTCTAAATCCAATGAATAAACAAGTTGAAACTGCTCTAATATGCTGAATCAATATTGTATGTGGTTGATCAGTGAAAGTACGAGTTAGTTCTTGTGAAATATAAACATTTTTCCAAAATCAAGCTCGGTTTCTCGTCTGGAGCATGTTTATGGCCAAAATGATGAAAATGACAATATTACTGTAAATCCAATGAATAAACAAGTTGAAACTGCTCTAATATATGCTGAATCAATATTGTATGTGGTTGATCAGTGAAAGTACGATTTTGTTCTTGGGAAATATAAACATTTTTCCAAAATCAAACTCAGTATCTCGTCTGGAGCACGTTTCTGGCCACAAATGATGAAAATGACAATATTACTGTAAATCCAATGAATAATCAAGTTGAAACTGCTTGAATATGCTGAATCAATATTGTATGTGGTTGATCAGTGAAAGTACGAGTTAGTTCTTGTGAAATATAAACATTTTTCCAAAATCAAGCTCGGTTTCTCGTCTGGAGCACGTTTATGGCCACAAATGATGAAAATGACAATATTACTATAAATCCAATGAATAAACAAGTTGAAACTGCTTGAATATGCTGAATCAATATTGTATGTGGTTGATCAGTGAAAGTACGAGTTAGTTCTTGTGAAATATAAACTTTCTTCCAAAATTGAGGTCGGTTTCTCGTCTGGAGCACGTTTATGGCCAAAATGATGAAAATGACAATATTACTCTAAATCCAATGAATAAACAAGTTGAAACTGCTCTAAATATGCTGAATCAATATTGTATGTGGTTGATCAGTGAAAGTACGAGTTAGTTCTTGTGAAATATAAACTTTCTTCCAAAATTGAGGTCGGTTTCTCGTCTGGAGCACGTTTATGGCCAAAATGATGAAAATGACAATATTACTCTAAATCCAATGAATAAACAAGTTGAAACTGCTTGAATATGCTGAATCAATATTGTATGTGGTTGATCAGTGAAAGTACGAGTTAGTTCTTGTGAAATATAAACATTTTTCCAAAATCAAGCTCGGTTTCTCGTCTGGAGCACGTTTTTGGCCACAAATGATGAAAATGACAATATTACTCTAAATCCAATGAATAAACAAGTTGAAACTGCTTGAATATGCTGAATCAATATTGTATGTGGTTGATCAGTGAAAGTACGAGTTAGTTCTTGTGAAATATAAACATTTTTCCAAAATCAAGCTCGGTTTCTCGTCTGGAGCACGTTTATGGCCAAAATGATGAAAATGACAATATTACTCTAAATCCAATGAATAAACAAGTTGAAACTGCTCTAAATATGCTGAATCAATATTGTATGTGGTTGATCAGTGAAAGTACGAATTAGTTCTTGTGAAATATAAACCTTCTTCCAAAACTGAGGTCGGTTTCTCGTCTGGAGCACGTTTTTGGCCACAAATGATGAAAATGACAATTTTACTTTAAATCCAATGAATAAACAAGTTGAAACTGCTCTAAATATGCTGAATCAATATTGTATGTGGTTGATCAGTGAAAGTACGAGTTAGTTCTTGTGAAATATAAACATTCTTCCAAAACTGAGGTCGGTTTCTCGTCTGGAGCACGTTTTTGGCCACAAATGATGAAAATGACAATTTTACTTTAAATCCAATGAATAAACAAGTTGAAACTGCTCTAATATGCTGAATCAATATTGTATTTGGTTGATCAGTGAAAGTACGAGTTAGTTCTTGTGAAAAATAAACTTTCTTCCAAAATTGAGGTCGGTTTCTCGTCTGGAGCACGTTTTTGGCCACAAATGAATAAGATGACACTATTACTCTAAATCCAATGAATAAACAAGTTGAAACTGCTTGAATATGCTGAATCAATATTGTATGTGGTTGATCAGTGAAAGTACGAGTTAGTTCTTGTGAAATATAAACATTTTTCCAAAATCAAGCTCGGTTTCTCGTCTGGAGCACGTTTATGGCCAAAATGATGAAAATGACAATATTACTGTAAATCCAATGAATAAACAAGTTGAAACTGCTTGAATATGCTGAATCAATATTGTATGTGGTTGATCAGTGAAAGTACAAGTTAGTTCTTGTGAAATATAAACTTTCTTCCAAAATTGAGGTCGGTTTCTCGTCTGGAGCACGTTTTTGGCCACAAATGATGAAAATGACAATATTACTCTAAATCCAATGAATAAACAAGTTGAAACTGCTCTAATATATGCTGAATCAATATTGTATGTGGTTGATTAGTGAAAGTACGATTTTGTTCTTGGGAAATATAAACATTTTTCCAAAATCAAACTCAGTATCTCGTCTGGAGCACGTTTCTGGCCACAAATGATGAAAATGACAATATTACTGTAAATCCAATGAATAATCAATTTGAAACTGCTTGAATATGCTGAATCAATATTGTATGTGGTTGATCAGTGAAAGTACGAGTTAGTTCTTGTGAAATATAAACTTTCTTCCAAAATTGAGGTCGGTTTCTCGTCTGGAGCACGTTTTTGGCCACATATGATGAAAATGACAATATTACTCTAAATCCAATGAATAAACAAGTTGAAACTGCTCTAATATGCTGAATCAATATTGTATTTGGTTGATCAGTGAAAGTACGAGTTAGTTCTTGTGAAAAATAAACTTTCTTCCAAAATTGAGGTCGGTTTCTCGTCTGGAGCACGTTTTTGGCCACAAATGATGAAGATGACACTATTACTCTAAATCCAATGAATAAACAAGTTGAAACTGCTCTAATATGCTGAATCAATATTGTATGTGGTTGATCAGTGAAAGTACGAGTTAGTTCTTGTGAAATATAAACATTTTTCCAAAATCAAGCTCGGTTTCTCGTCTGGAGCACGTTTATGGCCAAAATGATGAAAATGACAATATTACTGTAAATCCAATGAATAATCAAGTTGAAACTGCTTGAATATGCTGAATCAATATTGTATGTGGTTGATCAGTGAAAGTACGAGTTAGTTCTTGTGAAATATAAACTTTCTTCCAAAATTGAGGTCGGTTTCTCGTCTGGAGCACGTTTATGGCCAAAATGATGAAAATGACAATATTACTCTAAATCCAATGAATAAACAAGTTGAAACTGCTCTAATATGCTGAATCAATATTGTATGTGGTTGATCAGTGAAAGTACGAGTTAGTTCTTGGGAAATATAAACATTTTTCCAAAATCAAACTCAGTATCTCGTCTGGAGCACGTTTTTGGCCAAAATGATGAAAATGACAATATTACTATAAATCCAATGAATAAACAAGTTGAAACTGCTTGAATATGCTGAATCAATATTGTATGTGGTTGATCAGTGAAAGTACGAGTTAGTTCTTGTGAAATATAAACATTTTTCCAAAATCAAGCTCGGTTTCTCGTCTGGAGCACGTTTATGGCCAAAATGATGAAAATGACAATATTACTCTAAATCCAATGAATAAACAAGTTGAAACTGCTCTAAATATGCTGAATCAATATTGTATGTGGTTGATCAGTGAAAGTACGAGTTAGTTCTTGTGAAATATAAACTTTCTTCCAAAACTGAGGTCGGTTTCTCGTCTGGAGCACGTTTTTGGCCACAAATGATGAAAATGACAATATTACTGTAAATCCAATGAATAATTAAGTTGAAACTGCTTGAATATGCTGAATCAATATTGTATGTGGTTGATCAGTGAAAGTACGAGTTAGTTCTTGTGAAATATAGACTTTCTTCCAAAATTGAGGTCGGTTTCTCATCTGGAGCACGTTTTTGGCCACAAATGATGAAAATGACAATATTACTCTAAATCCAATGAATAAACAAGTTGAAACTGCTCTAATATGCTGAATCAATATTGTATGTGGTTGATCAGTGAAAGTACGATTTTGTTCTTGGGAAATATAAACATTTTTCCAAAATCAAACTCAGTATCTCGTCTGGAGCACGTTTTTGGCCATACATGATGAAAATGACAATATTACTTTAAATCCAATGAATAAACAAGTTGAAACTGCTTGAATATGCTGAATCAATATTGTATGTGGTTGATCAGTGAAAGTACGAGTTAGTTCTTGTGAAATATAAACATTTTTCCAAAATCAAGCTCGGTTTCTCGTCTGGAGCACGTTTATGGCCAAAATGATGAAAATGACAATATTACTCTAAATCCAATGAATAAACAAGTTGAAACTGCTCTAAATATGCTGAATCAATATTGTATGTGGTTGATCAGTGAAAGTACGAGTTAGTTCTTGTGAAATATAAACATTTTTCCAAAATCAAGCTCGGTTTCTCGTCTGGAGCACGTTTATGGCCAAAATGATGAAAATGACAATATTACTGTAAATCCAAAGAATAAACAAGTTGAAACTGCTTGAATATGCTGAATCAATATTGTATGTGGTTGATCAGTGAAAGTACGAGTTAGTTCTTGGGAAATATAAACATTTTTCCAAAATCAAACTCAGTATCTCGTCTGGAGCACGTTTTTGGCCATAAATGATGAAAATGACAATATTACTCTAAATCCAATGAATAAACAAGTTGAAACTGCTCTAAATATGCTGAATCAATATTGTATGTGGTTGATCAGTGAAAGTACGAGTTAGTTCTTGTGAAATATAAACTTTCTTCCAAAATTGAGGTCGGTTTCTCGTCTGGAGCACGTTTTTGGCCACAAATGATGAAAATGACACTATTACTCTAAATCCAATGAATAAACAAGTTGAAACTGCTCTAATATGCTGAATCAATATTGTATGTGGTTGATCAGTGAAAGTACGATTTTGTTCTTGGGAAATATAAACATTTTTCCAAAATCAAACTCAGTATCTCGTCTGGAGCACGTTTTTGGCCATACATGATGAAAATGACAATATTACTGTAAATCCAATGAATAAACAAGTTGAAACTGCTTGAATATGCTGAATCAATATTGTATGTGGTTGATCAGTGAAAGTACGAGTTAGTTCTTGTGAAATATAAACATTTTTCCAAAATCAAGCTCGGTTTCTCGTCTGGAGCACGTTTATGGCCAAAATGATGAAAATGACAATATTACTGTAAATCCAATGAATAAACAAGTTGAAACTGCTTGAATATGCTGAATCAATATTGTATGTGGTTGATCAGTGAAAGTACAAGTTAGTTCTTGTGAAATATAAACTTTCTTCCAAAATTGAGGTCGGTTTCTCGTCTGGAGCACGTTTTTGGCCACAAATGATGAAAATGACAATATTACTCTAAATCCAATGAATAAACAAGTTGAAACTGCTCTAATATATGCTGAATCAATATTGTATGTGGTTGATTAGTGAAAGTACGATTTTGTTCTTGGGAAATATAAACATTTTTCCAAAATCAAACTCAGTATCTCGTCTGGAGCACGTTTCTGGCCACAAATGATGAAAATGACAATATTACTGTAAATCCAATGAATAATCAATTTGAAACTGCTTGAATATGCTGAATCAATATTGTATGTGGTTGATCAGTGAAAGTACGAGTTAGTTCTTGTGAAATATAAACTTTCTTCCAAAATTGAGGTCGGTTTCTCGTCTGGAGCACGTTTTTGGCCACAAATGATGAAAATGACAATATTACTCTAAATCCAATGAATAAACAAGTTGAAACTGCTCTAATATATGCTGAATCAATATTGTATGTGGTTGATTAGTGAAAATACGATTTTGTTCTAGGGAAATATAAACATTTTTCCAAAATCAAACTCAGTATCTCGTCTGGAGCACGTTTTTGGCCACAAATGATGAAAATGACAATATTACTCTAAATCCAATGAATAAACAAGTTGAAACTGCTCTAATATGCTGAATCAATATTGTATTTGGTTGATCAGTGAAAGTACGAGTTAGTTCTTGTGAAAAATAAACTTTCTTCCAAAATTGAGGTCGGTTTCTCGTCTGGAGCACGTTTTTGGCCACAAATGATGAAGATGACACTATTACTCTAAATCCAATGAATAAACAAGTTGAAACTGCTCTAATATGCTGAATCAATATTGTATGTGGTTGATCAGTGAAAGTACGAGTTAGTTCTTGTGAAATATAAACATTTTTCCAAAATCAAGCTCGGTTTCTCGTCTGGAGCACGTTTATGGCCAAAATGATGAAAATGACAATATTACTGTAAATCCAATGAATAATCAAGTTGAAACTGCTTGAATATGCTGAATCAATATTGTATGTGGTTGATCAGTGAAAGTACGAGTTAGTTCTTGTGAAATATAAACTTTCTTCCAAAATTGAGGTCGGTTTCTCGTCTGGAGCACGTTTATGGCCAAAATGATGAAAATGACAATATTACTCTAAATCCAATGAATAAACAAGTTGAAACTGCTCTAATATGCTGAATCAATATTGTATGTGGTTGATCAGTGAAAGTACGAGTTAGTTCTTGGGAAATATAAACATTTTTCCAAAATCAAACTCAGTATCTCGTCTGGAGCACGTTTTTGGCCATACATGATGAAAATGACAATATTACTATAAATCCAATGAATAAACAAGTTGAAACTGCTTGAATATGCTGAATCAATATTGTATGTGGTTGATCAGTGAAAGTACGAGTTAGTTCTTGTGAAAAATAAACTTTCTTCCAAAATTGAGGTCGGTTTCTCGTCTGGAGCACGTTTTTGGCCACAAATGATGAAGATGACACTATTACTCTAAATCCAAAGAATAAACAAGTTGAAACTGCTTGAATATGCTGAATCAATATTGTATGTGGTTGATCAGTGAAAGTACGAGTTAGTTCTTGTGAAATATAAACTTTCTTCCAAAATTGAGTTCGGTTTCTCGTCTGGAGCACGTTTATGGCCAAAATGATGAAAATGACAATATTACTCTAAATCCAATGAATAAACAAGTTGAAACTGCTCTTAATATGCTGAATCAATATTGTATGTGATTGATCAGTGAAAGTACGAGTTAGTTCTTGTGAAAAATAAACTTTCTTCCAAAATTGAGGTCGGTTTCTCGTTTGGACGACGTTTTTGGCCACAAATGATGAAAATGACATTATTACTGTAAATCCAATGAATAAACAAGTTGAAACTGCTCTAATATGCTGAATCAATATTGAATGTGGTTGATCAGTGAAACTACGAGTTAGTTCTTTTGAAATATAAACTTTTGTCCAAAATTGAGTTCGGTTTCTCGTCTGGAGCACGTTTAGGCCACAAATGATGAAAATGACAATATTACTCTAAATCCAATGAATAAACAAGTTGAAACTGCTTGAATATGCTGAATCAATATTGTATGTGGTTGATCAGTGAAAGTACGAGTTAGTTCTTGTGAAATATAAACTATTTTCCAAAATTAAACTCAGTTTCTCGTCTGGAGCACGTTTTTGGCCACAAATGATGAAGATGACAATATTACTCTAAATCCAATGAATAAACAAGTTGAAACTGCTCTAATATGCTGAATCAATATTGTATGTGGTTGATCAGTGAAAGTACGAGTTAGTTCTTGTGAAATATAAACTTTCTTCCAAAATTGAGGTCGGTTTCTCGTCTGGAGCACGTTTTTGGCCACAAATGATGAAAATGACAATATTACTCTAAATCCAATGAATAAACAAGTTGAAACTGCTCTAATATGCTGAATCAATATTGTATGTGGTTGATCAAGTGAAAGTACGATTTTGTTCTTGGGAAATATAAACATTTTTCCAAAATCAAACTCAGTATCTCGTCTGGAGCACGTTTCTGGCCACAAATGATGAAAATGACAATATTACTGTAAATCCAATGAATAAACAAGTTGAAACTGCTTGAATATGCTGAATCAATATTGTATGTGGTTGATCAGTGAAAGTACGAGTTAGTTCTTGTGAAATATAAACATTTTTCCAAAATCAAGCTCGGTTTCTCGTCTGGAGCACGTTTATGGCCAAAATGATGAAAATGACAATATTACTCTAAATCCAATGAATAAACAAGTTGAAACTGCTCTAAATATGCTGAATCAATATTGTATGTGGTTGATCAGTGAAAGTACGAGTTAGTTCGTGTGAAATATAAACTTTCTTCCAAAATTGAGGTCGGTTTCTCGTCTGGAGCACGTTTTTGGCCACAAATGATGAAAATGACAATATTACTCTAAATCCAATGAATAAACAAGTTGAAACTGCTCTAATATGCTGAATCAATATTGTATGTGGTTGATCAGTGAAAGTACGAGTTAGTTCTTGTGAAAAATAAACTTTCTTCCAAAATTGAGGTCGGTTTCTCGTCTGGAGCACGTTTTTGGCCACAAATGATGAAGATGACAATATTACTCTAAATCCAATGAATAAACAAGTTGAAACTGCTCTAATATGCTGAATCAATATTGTATGTGGGTTGATCAGTGAAAGTACGAGTTAGTTCTTGTGAAATATAAACATTTTTCCAAAATTGAGGTCGGTTTCTCGTCTGGAGCACGTTTTTGGCCACAAATGATGAAAATGACAATATTACTGTAAATCCAATGAATAATAAAGTTGAAACTGCTTGAATATGCTGAATCAATATTGTATGTGGTTGATCAGTGAAAGTACGAGTTAGTTCTTGTGAAATATAAACATTTTTCCAAAATCAAGCTCGGTTTCTCGTCTGGAGCACGTTTATGGCCAAAATGATGAAAATGACAATATTACTCTAAATCCAATGAATAAACAAGTTGAAACTGCTCTAATATGCTGAATCAATATTGTATGTGGTTGATCAGTGAAAGTACGAGTTAGTTCTTGTGAAATATAAAAAATTTTCCAAAATCAAGCTCGGTTTCTCGTCTGGAGCACGTTTATGGCCAAAATGATGAAAATGACAATATTACTGTAAATCCAATGAATAAACAAGTTGAAACTGCTTGAATATGCTGAATCAATATTGTATGTGGTTGATCAGTGAAAGTACGAGTTAGTTCTTGTGAAAAATAAACTTTCTTCCAAAATTGAGGTCGGTTTCTCGTTTGGACGACGTTTTTGGCCACAAATGATGAAAATGACATTATTACTGTAAATCCAATGAATAAACAAGTTGAAACTGCTCTAATATGCTGAATCAATATTGAATGTGGTTGATCAGTGAAACTACGAGTTAGTTCTTGTGAAATATAAACTTTTGTCCAAAATTGAGTTCGGTTTCTCGTCTGGTGCACGTTTAGGCCACAAATGATGAAAATGACAATATTACTCTAAATCCAATGAATAAACAAGTTGAAACTGCTTTAATATGCTGAATCAATATTGTATGTGGTTGATCAGTGAAAGTACGAGTTAGTTCTTGTGAAATATAAACTTTCTTCCAAAATTGAGGTCGGTTTCTCGTCTGGAGCACGTTTTTGGCCACAAATGATGAAAATGACAATATTACTCTAAATCCAATGAATAAACAAGTTGAAACTGCTCTAATCAGCTGAATCAATATTGTATGTGGTTGATCAGTGAAAGTAAGATTTTGTTCTTGGGAAATATAAAAAATTTTCCAAAATCAAGCTCGGTTTCTCGTCTGGAGCACGTTTATGGCCAAAATGATGAAAATGACAATATTACTGTAAATCCAATGAATAAACAAGTTGAAACTGCTTGAATATGCTGAATCAATATTGTATGTGGTTGATCAGTGAAAGTACGAGTTAGTTCTTGTGAAAAATAAACTTTCTTCCAAAATTGAGGTCGGTTTCTCGTTTGGACGACGTTTTTGGCCACAAATGATGAAAATGACATTATTACTGTAAATCCAATGAATAAACAAGTTGAAACTGCTCTAATATGCTGAATCAATATTGAATGTGGTTGATCAGTGAAACTACGAGTTAGTTCTTGTGAAATATAAACTTTTGTCCAAAATTGAGTTCGGTTTCTCGTCTGGAGCACGTTTAGGCCACAAATGATGAAAATGACAATATTACTCTAAATCCAATGAATAAACAAGTTGAAACTGCTTTAATATGCTGAATCAATATTGTATGTGGTTGATCAGTGAAAGTACGAGTTAGTTCTTGTGAAATATAAACTTTCTTCCAAAATTGAGGTCGGTTTCTCGTCTGGAGCACGTTTTTGGCCACAAATGATGAAAATGACAATATTACTCTAAATCCAATGAATAAACAAGTTGAAACTGCTCTAATATGCTGAATCAATATTGTATGTGGTTGATCAGTGAAAGTAAGATTTTGTTCTTGGGAAATATAAACATTTTTCCAAAATCAAACTCAGTATCTCGTCTGGAGCACGTTTTTGGCCATAAATGATGAAAATGACAATATTACTATAAATCCAATGAATAAACAAGTTGAAACTGCTTGAATATGCTGAATCAATATTGTATGTGGTTGATCAGTGAAAGTACGAGTTAGTTCTTGTGAAATATAAACATTTTTCCAAAATCAAGCTCGGTTTCTCGTCTGGAGCACGTTTATGGCCAAAATGATGAAAATGACAATATTAGTCTAAATCCAATGAATAAACAAGTTGAAACTGCTCTAAATATGCTGAATCAATATTGTATGTGGTTGATCAGTGAAAGTACGAGTTAGTTCTTGTGAAATATAAACTTTCTTCCAAAATTGAGGTCGGTTTCTCGTCTGGAGCACGTTTTTGGCCACAAATGATGAAAATGACACTATTACTCTAAATCCAATGAATAAACAAGTTGAAACTGCTCTAATATGCTGAATCAATATTGTATGTGGTTGATCAGTGAAAGTACGAGTTAGTTCTTGTGAAATATAAACATTTTTCCAAAATCAAGCTCGGTTTCTCGTCTGGAGCACGTTTATGGCCAAAATGATGAAAATGACAATATTACTGTAAATCCAATGAATAAACAAGTTGAAACTGCTCTAATATGCTGAATCAATATTGTATGTGGTTGATCAGTGAAAGTACGAGTTAGTTCTTGTGAAAAATAAACTTTCTTCCAAAATTGAGGTCGGTTTCTCGTTTGGACGACGTTTTTGGCCACAAATGATGAAAATGACATTATTACTGTAAATCCAATGAATAAACAAGTTGAAACTGCTCTAAATATGCTGAATCAATATTGTATGTGGTTGATCAGTGAAAGTACGAGTTAGTTCTTGTGAAATATAAACATTTTTCCAAAATCAAGCTCGGTTTCTCGTCTGGAGCACGTTTATGGCCAAAATGATGAAAATGACAATATTACTCTAAATCCAATGAATAAACAAGTTGAAACTGCTCTAATATGCTGAATCAATATTGTTTGTGGTTGATCAGTGAAAGTACGAGTTAGTTCTTGTGAAATATAAAAAATTTTCCAAAATCAAGCTCGGTTTCTCGTCTGGAGCACGTTTATGGCCAAAATGATGAAAATGACAATATTACTGTAAATCCAATGAATAAACAAGTTGAAACTGCTTGAATATGCTGAATCAATATTGTATGTGGTTGATCAGTGAAAGTACGAGTTAGTTCTTGTGAAAAATAAACTTTCTTCCAAAATTGAGGTCGGTTTCTCGTTTGGACGACGTTTTTGGCCACAAATGATGAAAATGACATTATTACTGTAAATCCAATGAATAAACAAGTTGAAACTGCTCTAATATGCTGAATCAATATTGAATGTGGTTGATCAGTGAAACTACGAGTTAGTTCTTGTGAAATATAAACTTTTGTCCAAAATTGAGTTCGGTTTCTCGTCTGGAGCACGTTTAGGCCACAAATGATGAAAATGACAATATTACTCTAAATCCAATGAATAAACAAGTTGAAACTGCTTTAATATGCTGAATCAATATTGTATGTGGTTGATCAGTGAAAGTACGAGTTAGTTCTTGTGAAATATAAACTTTCTTCCAAAATTGAGGTCGGTTTCTCGTCTGGAGCACGTTTTTGGCCACAAATGATGAAAATGACAATATTACTCTAAATCCAATGAATAAACAAGTTGAAACTGCTCTAATATGCTGAATCAATATTGAATGTGGTTGATCAGTGAAACTACGAGTTAGTTCTTGTGAAATATAAACTTTTGTCCAAAATTGAGTTCGGTTTCTCGTCTGGAGCACGTTTAGGCCACAAATGATGAAAATGACAATATTACTCTAAATCCAATGAATAAACAAGTTGAAACTGCTCTAATATGCTGAATCAATATTGTATGTGGTTGATCAGTGAAAGTACGAGTTAGTTCTTGTGAAATATAAACATTTTTCCAAAATCAAGCTCGGTTTCTCGTCTGGAGCACGTTTATGGCCAAAATGATGAAAATGACAATATTACTGTAAATCCAATGAATAAACAAGTTGAAACTGCTCTAATATATGCTGAATCAATATTGTATGTGGTTGATCAGTGAAAGTACGATTTTGTTCTTGGGAAATATAAACATTTTTCCAAAATCAAACTCAGTATCTCGTCTGGAGCACGTTTCTGGCCACAAATGATGAAAATGACAATATTACTGTAAATCCAATGAATAATCAATTTGAAACTGCTTGAATATGCTGAATCAATATTGTATGTGGTTGATCAGTGAAAGTACGAGTTAGTTCTTGTGAAATATAAACATTTTTCCAAAATCAAGCTCGGTTTCTCGTCTGGAGCACGTTTATGGCCACAAATGATGAAAATGACAATATTACTATAAATCCAATGAATAAACAAGTTGAAACTGCTTGAATATGCTGAATCAATATTGTATGTGGTTGATCAGTGAAAGTACGAGTTAGTTCTTGTGAAATATAAACATTTTTCCAAAATCAAGCTCGGTTCCTCGTCTGGAGCACGTTTTTGGCCACAAATGATGAAAATGACAATATTACTCTAAATCCAATGAATAAACAAGTTGAAACTGCTCTAATATGCTGAATCAATATTGTATGTGGTTGATCAGTGAAAGTACGAGTTAGTTCTTGTGAAATATAAACTTTCTTCCAAAATTGAGGTCGGTTTCTCGTCTGGAGCACGTTTATGGCCAAAATGATGAAAATGACAATATTACTCTAAATCCAATGAATAAACAAGTTGAAACTGCTCTAAATATGCTGAATCAATATTGTATGTGGTTGATCAGTGAAAGTACGAGTTAGTTCTTGTGAAATATAAACATTCTTCCAAAACTGAGGTCGGTTTCTCGTCTGGAGCACGTTTTTGGCCACAAATGATGAAAATGACAATTTTACTTTAAATCCAATGAATAAACAAGTTGAAACTGCTCTAAATATGCTGAATCAATATTGTATGTGGTTGATCAGTGAAAGTACGAGTTAGTTCTTGTGAAATATAAACATTCTTCCAAAACTGAGGTCGGTTTCTCGTCTGGAGCACGTTTTTGGCCACAAATGATGAAAATGACAATTTTACTTTAAATCCAATGAATAAACAAGTTGAAACTGCTCTAATATGCTGAATCAATATTGTATGTGGTTGATCAGTGAAAGTACGAGTTAGTTCTTGTGAAATATAAACATTTTTCCAAAATCAAGCTCGGTTTCTCGTCTGGAGCACGTTTATGGCCAAAATGATGAAAATGACAATATTACTGTAAATCCAATGAATAAACAAGTTGAAACTGCTTGAATATGCTGAATCAATATTGTATGTGGTTGATCAGTGAAAGTACGAGTTAGTTCTTGTGAAAAATAAACTTTCTTCCAAAATTGAGGTCGGTTTCTCGTTTGGACGACGTTTTTGGCCACAAATGATGAAAATGACATTATTACTGTAAATCCAATGAATAAACAAGTTGAAACTGCTCTAATATGCTGAATCAATATTGAATGTGGTTGATCAGTGAAACTACGAGTTAGTTCTTGTGAAATATAAACTTTTGTCCAAAATTGAGTTCGGTTTCTCGTCTGGAGCACGTTTAGGCCACAAATGATGAAAATGACAATATTACTCTAAATCCAATGAATAAACAAGTTGAAACTGCTTTAATATGCTGAATCAATATTGTATGTGGTTGATCAGTGAAAGTACGAGTTAGTTCTTGTGAAATATAAACTTTCTTCCAAAATTGAGGTCGGTTTCTCGTCTGGAGCACGTTTTTGGCCACAAATGATGAAAATGACAATATTACTCTAAATCCAATGAATAAACAAGTTGAAACTGCTCTAATATGCTGAATCAATATTGTATGTGGTTGATCAGTGAAAGTAAGATTTTGTTCTTGGGAAATATAAAAAATTTTCCAAAATCAAGCTCGGTTTCTCGTCTGGAGCACGTTTATGGCCAAAATGATGAAAATGACAATATTACTGTAAATCCAATGAATAAACAAGTTGAAACTGCTTGAATATGCTGAATCAATATTGTATGTGGTTGATCAGTGAAAGTACGAGTTAGTTCTTGTGAAAAATAAACTTTCTTCCAAAATTGAGGTCGGTTTCTCGTTTGGACGACGTTTTTGGCCACAAATGATGAAAATGACATTATTACTGTAAATCCAATGAATAAACAAGTTGAAACTGCTCTAATATGCTGAATCAATATTGAATGTGGTTGATCAGTGAAACTACGAGTTAGTTCTTGTGAAATATAAACTTTTGTCCAAAATTGAGTTCGGTTTCTCGTCTGGAGCACGTTTAGGCCACAAATGATGAAAATGACAATATTACTCTAAATCCAATGAATAAACAAGTTGAAACTGCTCTAATATGCTGAATCAATATTGTATGTGGTTGATCAGTGAAAGTACGAGTTAGTTCTTGTGAAATATAAACATTTTTCCAAAATCAAGCTCGGTTTCTCGTCTGGAGCACGTTTATGGCCAAAATGATGAAAATGACAATATTACTGTAAATCCAATGAATAAACAAGTTGAAACTGCTCTAATATGCTGAATCAATATTGTATGTGGTTGATCAGTGAAAGTACGAGTTAGTTCTTGTGAAAAATAAACTTTCTTCCAAAATTGAGGTCGGTTTCTCGTTTGGACGACGTTTTTGGCCACAAATGATGAAAATGACATTATTACTGTAAATCCAATGAATAAACAAGTTGAAACTGCTCTAATATGCTGAATCAATATTGAATGTGGTTGATCAGTGAAACTACGAGTTAGTTCTTGTGAAATATAAACTTTTGTCCAAAATTGAGTTCGGTTTCTCGTCTGGAGCACGTTTAGGCCACAAATGATGAAAATGACAATATTACTCTAAATCCAATGAATAAACAAGTTGAAACTGCTTGAATATGCTGAATCAATATTGTATGTGGTTGATCAGTGAAAGTACGATTTTGTTCTTGGGAAATATAAACATTTTTCCAAAATCAAACTCAGTATCTCGTCTGGAGCACGTTTTTGGCCATAAATGATGAAAATGACAATATTACTATAAATCCAATGAATAAACAAGTTGAAACTGCTTGAATATGCTGAATCAATATTGTATGTGGTTGATCAGTGAAAGTACGAGTTAGTTCTTGTGAAATATAAACTTTCTTCCAAAACTGAGGTCGGTTTCTCGTCTGGAGCACGTTTTTGGCCACAAATGATGAAAATGACAATATTACTCTAAATCCAATGAATAAACAAGTTGAAACTGCTCTAATATGCTGAATCAATATTGTATTTGGTTGATCAGTGAAAGTACGAGTTAGTTCTTGTGAAAAATAAACTTTCTTCCAAAATTGAGGTCGGTTTCTCGTCTGGAGCACGTTTTTGGCCACAAATGATGAAGATGA
This sequence comes from Lipophrys pholis, assembly GCF_963383615.2. Taxonomy (NCBI): domain Eukaryota; kingdom Metazoa; phylum Chordata; class Actinopteri; order Blenniiformes; family Blenniidae; genus Lipophrys; species Lipophrys pholis. Next base: position 184,864 of record NC_137641.1, on the reverse strand, counting down.
CACTATTACTCTAAATCCAATGAATAAACAAGTTGAAACTGCTCTAATATGCTGAATCAATATTGTATGTGGTTGATCAGTGAAAGTACGAGTTAGTTCTTGTGAAATATAAACATTTTTCCAAAATCAAGCTCGGTTTCTCGTCTGGAGCACGTTTATGGCCAAAATGATGAAAATGACAATATTACTCTAAATCCAATGAATAAACAAGTTGAAACTGCTCTAATATGCTGAATCAATATTGTATGTGGTTGATCAGTGAAAGTACGAGTTAGTTCTTGTGAAATATAAACATTTTTCCAAAATCAAGCTCGGTTTCTCGTCTGGAGCACGTTTATGGCCAAAATGATGAAAATGACAATATTACTGTAAATCCAATGAATAAACAAGTTGAAACTGCTCTAATATATGCTGAATCAATATTGTATGTGGTTGATCAGTGAAAGTACGATTTTGTTCTTGGGAAATATAAACATTTTTCCAAAATCAAACTCAGTATCTCGTCTGGAGCACGTTTCTGGCCACAAATGATGAAAATGACAATATTACTGTAAATCCAATGAATAATCAATTTGAAACTGCTTGAATATGCTGAATCAATATTGTATGTGGTTGATCAGTGAAAGTACGAGTTAGTTCTTGTGAAATATAAACATTTTTCCAAAATCAAGCTCGGTTTCTAGTCTGGAGCACGTTTATGGCCACAAATGATGAAAATGACAATATTACTATAAATCCAATGAATAAACAAGTTGAAACTGCTTGAATATGCTGAATCAATATTGTATGTGGTTGATCAGTGAAAGTACGAGTTAGTTCTTGTGAAATATAAACATTTTTCCAAAATCAAGCTCGGTTTCTCGTCTGGAGCACGTTTTTGGCCACAAATGATGAAAATGACAATATTACTCTAAATCCAATGAATAAACAAGTTGAAACTGCTCTAATATGCTGAATCAATATTGAATGTGGTTGATCAGTGAAAGTACGAGTTAGTTCTTGTGAAATATAAACATTTTTCCAAAATCAAGCTCGGTTTCTCGTCTGGAGCACGTTTATGGCCAAAATGATGAAAATGACAATATTACTGTAAATCCAATGAATAAACAAGTTGAAACTGCTTGAATATGCTGAATCAATATTGTATGTGGTTGATCAGTGAAAGTACAAGTTAGTTCTTGTGAAATATAAACTTTCTTCCAAAATTGAGGTCGGTTTCTCGTCTGGAGCACGTTTTTGGCCACAAATGATGAAGATGACACTATTACTCTAAATCCAATGAATAAACAAGTTGAAACTGCTCTAATATGCTGAATCAATATTGTATGTGGTTGATCAGTGAAAGTACGAGTTAGTTCTTGTGAAATATAAACATTTTTCCAAAATCAAGCTCGGTTTCTCGTCTGGAGCACGTTTATGGCCAAAATGATGAAAATGACAATATTACTGTAAATCCAATGAATAATCAAGTTGAAACTGCTTGAATATGCTGAATCAATATTGTATGTGGTTGATCAGTGAAAGTACGAGTTAGTTCTTGTGAAATATAAACTTTCTTCCAAAATTGAGGTCGGTTTCTCGTCTGGAGCACGTTTATGGCCAAAATGATGAAAATGACAATATTACTCTAAATCCAATGAATAAACAAGTTGAAACTGCTCTAATATGCTGAATCAATATTGTATGTGGTTGATCAGTGAAAGTACGAGTTAGTTCTTGGGAAATATAAACATTTTTCCAAAATCAAACTCAGTATCTCGTCTGGAGCACGTTTTTGGCCATACATGATGAAAATGACAATATTACTATAAATCCAATGAATAAAAAAGTTGAAACTGCTTGAATATGCTGATTCAATATTGTATGTGGTTGATCAGTGAAAGTACGAGTTAGTTCTTGTGAAATATAAACATTTTTCCAAAATCAAGCTCGGTTTCTCGTCTGGAGCACGTTTAAAGCCAAAATGATGAAAATGACAATATTACTGTAAATCCAATGAATAATCAAGTTGAAACTGCTTGAATATGCTGAATCAATATTGTATGTGGTTGATCAGTGAAAGTACGAGTTAGTTCTTGTGAAATATAAACTTTCTTCCAAAATTGAGGTCGGTTTCTCGTCTGGAGCACGTTTTTGGCCACAAATGATGAAAATGACAATATTACTCTAAATCCAATGAATAAACAAGTTGAAACTGCTCTAATATGCTGAATCAATATTGTATGTGGTTGATCAGTGAAAGTACGATTTTGTTCTTGGGAAATATAAACATTTTTCCAAAATCAAACTCAGTATCTCGTCTGGAGCACGTTTTTGGCCATACATGATGAAAATGACAATATTACTATAAATCCAATGAATAAACAAGTTGAAACTGCTTGAATATGCTGAATCAATATTGTATGTGGTTGATCAGTGAAAGTACGAGTTAGTTCTTGTGAAATATAAACATTTTTCCAAAATCAAGCTCGGTTTCTCGTCTGGAGCACGTTTATGGCCAAAATGATGAAAATGACAATATTACTCTAAATCCAATGAATAAACAAGTTGAAACTGCTCTAAATATGCTGAATCAATATTGTATGTGGTTGATCAGTGAAAGTACGAGTTAGTTCTTGTGAAATATAAACTTTCTTCCAAAACTGAGGTCGGTTTCTCGTCTGGAGCACGTTTTTGGCCACAAATGATGAAAATGACAATATTACTGTAAATCCAATGAATAATAAAGTTGAAACTGCTTGAATATGCTGAATCAATATTGTATGTGGTTGATCAGTGAAAGTACGAGTTAGTTCTTGTGAAATATAAACTTTCTTCCAAAATTGAGGTCGGTTTCTCGTCTGGAGCACGTTTTTGGCCACAAATGATGAAAATGACAATATTACTCTAAATCCAATGAATAAACAAGTTGAAACTGCTCTAATATGCTGAATCAATATTGTATGTGGTTGATCAGTGAAAGTACGATTTTGTTCTTGGGAAATATAAACATTTTTCCAAAATCAAACTCAGTATCTCGTCTGGAGCACGTTTTTGGCCATACATGATGAAAATTGACAATATTACTATAAATCCAATGAATAAACAAGTTGAAACTGCTTGAATATGCTGAATCAATATTGTATGTGGTTGATCAGTGAAAGTACGAGTTAGTTCTTGTGAAATATGAACATTTTTCCAAAATCAAGCTCGGTTTCTCGTCTGGAGCACGTTTATGGCCAAAATGATGAAAATGACAATATTACTCTAAATCCAATGAATAAACAAGTTGAAACTGCTCTAAATATGCTGAATCAATATTGTATGTGGTTGATCAGTGAAAGTACGAGTTAGTTCTTGTGAAATATAAACTTTCTTCCAAAACTGAGGTCGGTTTCTCGTCTGGAGCACGTTTATGGCCAAAATGATGAAAATGACAATATTACTGTAAATCCAATGAATAATAAAGTTGAAACTGCTTGAATATGCTGAATCAATATTGTATGTGGTTGATCAGTGAAAGTACGAGTTAGTTCTTGTGAAATATAAACATTTTTCCAAAATCAAGCTCGGTTTCTCGTCTGGAGCACGTTTATGGCCAAAATGATGAAAATGACAATATTACTGTAAATCCAAAGAATAAACAAGTTGAAACTGCTTGAATATGCTGAATCAATATTGTATGTGGTTGATCAGTGAAAGTACGAGTTAGTTCTTGTGAAATATAAACTTTCTTCCAAAATTGAGGTCGGTTTCTCGTCTGGAGCACGTTTATGGCCAAAATGATGAAAATGACAATATTACTCTAAATCCAATGAATAAACAAGTTGAAACTGCTCTAAATATGCTGAATCAATATTGTATGTGGTTGATCAGTGAAAGTACGAGTTAGTTCTTGTGAAATATAAACTTTCTTCCAAAATTGAGGTCGGTTTCTCGTCTGGAGCACGTTTTTGGCCACAAATGATGAAAATGACACTATTACTCTAAATCCAATGAATAAACAAGTTGAAACTGCTCTAATATGCTGAATCAATATTGTATGTGGTTGATCAGTGAAAGTACGATTTTGTTCTTGGGAAATATAAACATTTTTCCAAAATCAAACTCAGTATCTCGTCTGGAGCACGTTTTTGGCCATACATGATGAAAATGACAATATTACTATAAATCCAATGAATAAACAAGTTGAAACTGCTTGAATATGCTGAATCAATATTGTATGTGGTTGATCAGTGAAAGTACGAGTTAGTTCTTGTGAAATATAAACATTTTTCCAAAATCAAGCTCGGTTTCTCGTCTGGAGCACGTTTATGGCCAAAATGATGAAAATGACAATATTACTGTAAATCCAAAGAATAAACAAGTTGAAACTGCTTGAATATGCTGAATCAATATTGTATGTGGTTGATCAGTGAAAGTACGAGTTAGTTCTTGTGAAATATAAACTTTCTTCCAAAATTGAGGTCGGTTTCTCGTCTGGAGCACGTTTATGGCCAAAATGATGAAAATGACAATATTACTCTAAATCCAATGAATAAACAAGTTGAAACTGCTCTAAATATGCTGAATCAATATTGTATGTGGTTGATCAGTGAAAGTACGAGTTAGTTCTTGTGAAATATAAACTTTCTTCCAAAATTGAGGTCGGTTTCTCGTCTGGAGCACGTTTTTGGCCACAAATGATGAAAATGACACTATTACTCTAAATCCAATGAATAAACAAGTTGAAACTGCTCTAATATGCTGAATCAATATTGTATGTGGTTGATCAGTGAAAGTACGATTTTTTTCTTGGGAAATATAAACATTTTTCCAAAATCAAACTCAGTATCTCGTCTGGAGCACGTTTTTGGCCATACATGATGAAAATGACAATATTACTATAAATCCAATGAATAAACAAGTTGAAACTGCTTGAATATGCTGAATCAATATTGTATGTGGTTGATCAGTGAAAGTACGAGTTAGTTCTTGTGAAATATAAACATTTTTCCAAAATCAAGCTCGGTTTCTCGTCTGGAGCACGTTTATGGCCAAAATGATGAAAATGACAATATTACTGTAAATCCAAAGAATAAACAAGTTGAAACTGCTTGAATATGCTGAATCAATATTGTATGTGGTTGATCAGTGAAAGTACGAGTTAGTTCTTGTGAAATATAAACTTTCTTCCAAAATTGAGGTCGGTTTCTCGTCTGGAGCACGTTTATGGCCAAAATGATGAAAATGACAATATTACTCTAAATCCAATGAATAAACAAGTTGAAACTGCTCTAAATATGCTGAATCAATATTGTATGTGGTTGATCAGTGAAAGTACGAGTTAGTTCTTGTGAAATATAAACTTTCTTCCAAAACTGAGGTCGGTTTCTCGTCTGGAGCACGTTTTTGGCCACAAATGATGAAAATGACAATATTACTCTAAATCCAATGAATAAACAAGTTGAAACTGCTCTAATATGCTGAATCAATATTGTATTTGGTTGATCAGTGAAAGTACGAGTTAGTTCTTGTGAAATATAAACATTCTTCCAAAATTGAGGTCGGTTTCTCGTCTGGAGCACGTTTTTGGCCACAAATGATGAAAATGACAATATTACTGTAAATCCAATGAATAATAAAGTTGAAACTGCTTGAATATGCTGAATCAATATTGTATGTGGTTGATCAGTGAAAGTACGAGTTAGTTCTTGTGAAATATAAACATTTTTCCAAAATCAAGCTCGGTTTCTCGTCTGGAGCACGTTTTTGGCCACAAATGATGAAAATGACACTATTACTCTAAATCCAATGAATAAACAAGTTGAAACTGCTCTAATATATGCTGAATCAATATTGTATGTGGTTGATTAGTGAAAGTACGATTTTGTTCTTGGGAAATATAAACATTTTTCCAAAATCAAACTCAGTATCTCGTCTGGAGCACGTTTCTGGCCACAAATGATGAAAATGACAATATTACTGTAAATCCAATGAATAATCAAGTTGAAACTGCTTGAATATGCTGAATCAATATTGTATGTGGTTGATCAGTGAAAGTACGAGTTAGTTCTTGTGAAATATAAACATTTTTCCAAAATCAAGCTCGGTTTCTCGTCTGGAGCACGTTTATGGCCAAAATGATGAAAATGACAATATTACTCTAAATCCAATGAATAAACAAGTTGAAACTGCTCTAATATGCTGAATCAATATTGTATGTGGTTAGTTCAGTGAAAGTACGAGTTAGTTCTTGTGAAATATAAACATTTTTCCAAAATCAAGCTCGGTTTCTCGTCTGGAGCACGTTTATGGCCAAAATGATGAAAATGACAATATTACTGTAAATCCAATGAATAAACAAGTTGAAACTGCTCTAATATATGCTGAATCAATATTGTATGTGGTTGATCAGTGAAAGTACGATTTTGTTCTTGGGAAATATAAACATTTTTCCAAAATCAAACTCAGTATCTCGTCTGGAGCACGTTTCTGGCCATAAATGATGAAAATGACAATATTACTGTAAATCCAATGAATAATCAATTTGAAACTGCTTGAATATGCTGAATCAATATTGTATGTGGTTGATCAGTGAAAGTACGAGTTAGTTCTTGTGAAATATAAACATTTTTCCAAAATCAAGCTCGGTTTCTCGTCTGGAGCACGTTTATGGCCACAAATGATGAAAATGACAATATTACTATAAATCCAATGAATAAACAAGTTGAAACTGCTTGAATATGCTGAATCAATATTGTATGTGGTTGATCAGTGAAAGTACGAGTTAGTTCTTGTGAAATATAAACATTTTTCCAAAATCAAGCTCGGTTTCTCGTCTGGAGCACGTTTTTGGCCACAAATGATGAAAATGACAATATTACTCTAAATCCAATGAATAAACAAGTTGAAACTGCTCTAATATGCTGAATCAATATTGTATGTGGTTGATCAGTGAAAGTACGAGTTAGTTCTTGTGAAATATAAACATTTTTCCAAAATCAAGCTCGGTTTCTCGTCTGGAGCACGTTTATGGCCAAAATGATGAAAATGACAATATTACTGTAAATCCAATGAATAAACAAGTTGAAACTGCTTGAATATGCTGAATCAATATTGTATGTGGTTGATCAGTGAAAGTACAAGTTAGTTCTTGTGAAATATAAACTTTCTTCCAAAATTGAGGTCGGTTTCTCGTCTGGAGCACGTTTTTGGCCACAAATGATGAAAATGACAATATTACTCTAAATCCAATGAATAAACAAGTTGAAACTGCTCTAATATGCTGAATCAATATTGTATTTGGTTGATCAGTGAAAGTACGAGTTAGTTCTTGTGAAAAATAAACTTTCTTCCAAAATTGAGGTCGGTTTCTCGTCTGGAGCACGTTTTTGGCCACAAATGATGAAGATGACACTATTACTCTAAATCCAATGAATAAACAAGTTGAAACTGCTCTAATATGCTGAATCAATATTGTATGTGGTTGATCAGTGAAAGTACGAGTTAGTTCTTGTGAAATATAAACATTTTTCCAAAATCAAGCTCGGTTTCTCGTCTGGAGCACGTTTATGGCCAAAATGATGAAAATGACAATATTACTGTAAATCCAATGAATAATCAAGTTGAAACTGCTTGAATATGCTGAATCAATATTGTATGTGGTTGATCAGTGAAAGTACGAGTTAGTTCTTGTGAAATATAAACTTTCTTCCAAAATTGAGGTCGGTTTCTCGTCTGGAGCACGTTTATGGCCAAAATGATGAAAATGACAATATTACTCTAAATCCAATGAATAAACAAGTTGAAACTGCTCTAATATGCTGAATCAATATTGTATGTGGTTGATCAGTGAAAGTACGAGTTAGTTCTTGGGAAATATAAACATTTTTCCAAAATCAAACTCAGTATCTCGTCTGGAGCACGTTTTTGGCCATACATGATGAAAATGACAATATTACTATAAATCCAATGAATAAAAAAGTTGAAACTGCTTGAATATGCTGAATCAATATTGTATGTGGTTGATCAGTGAAAGTACGAGTTAGTTCTTGTGAAATATAAACATTTTTCCAAAATCAAGCTCGGTTTCTCGTCTGGAGCACGTTTATGGCCAAAATGATGAAAATGACAATATTACTCTAAATCCAATGAATAAACAAGTTGAAACTGCTCTAAATATGCTGAATCAATATTGTATGTGGTTGATCAGTGAAAGTACGAGTTAGTTCTTGTGAAATATAAACTTTCTTCCAAAACTGAGGTCGGTTTCTCGTCTGGAGCACGTTTTTGGCCACAAATGATGAAAATGACAATATTACTGTAAATCCAATGAATAATAAAGTTGAAACTGCTTGAATATGCTGAATCAATATTGTATGTGGTTGATCAGTGAAAGTACGAGTTAGTTCTTGTGAAATATAAACTTTCTTCCAAAATTGAGGTCGGTTTCTCGTCTGGAGCACGTTTTTGGCCACAAATGATGAAAATGACAATATTACTCTAAATCCAATGAATAAACAAGTTGAAACTGCTCTAATATGCTGAATCAATATTGTATGTGGTTGATCAGTGAAAGTACGATTTTGTTCTTGGGAAATATAAACATTTTTCCAAAATCAAACTCAGTATCTCGTCTGGAGCACGTTTTTGGCCATACATGATGAAAATTGACAATATTACTATAAATCCAATGAATAAACAAGTTGAAACTGCTTGAATATGCTGAATCAATATTGTATGTGGTTGATCAGTGAAAGTACGAGTTAGTTCTTGTGAAATATAAACATTTTTCCAAAATCAAGCTCGGTTTCTCGTCTGGAGCACGTTTATGGCCAAAATGATGAAAATGACAATATTACTCTAAATCCAATGAATAAACAAGTTGAAACTGCTCTAAATATGCTGAATCAATATTGTATGTGGTTGATCAGTGAAAGTACGAGTTAGTTCTTGTGAAATATAAACTTTCTTCCAAAACTGAGGTCGGTTTCTCGTCTGGAGCACGTTTATGGCCAAAATGATGAAAATGACAATATTACTGTAAATCCAATGAATAATAAAGTTGAAACTGCTTGAATATGCTGAATCAATATTGTATGTGGTTGATCAGTGAAAGTACGAGTTAGTTCTTGTGAAATATAAACATTTTTCCAAAATCAAGCTCGGTTTCTCGTCTGGAGCACGTTTATGGCCAAAATGATGAAAATGACAATATTACTGTAAATCCAAAGAATAAACAAGTTGAAACTGCTTGAATATGCTGAATCAATATTGTATGTGGTTGATCAGTGAAAGTACGAGTTAGTTCTTGTGAAATATAAACTTTCTTCCAAAATTGAGGTCGGTTTCTCGTCTGGAGCACGTTTATGGCCAAAATGATGAAAATGACAATATTACTCTAAATCCAATGAATAAACAAGTTGAAACTGCTCTAAATATGCTGAATCAATATTGTATGTGGTTGATCAGTGAAAGTACGAGTTAGTTCTTGTGAAATATAAACTTTCTTCCAAAATTGAGGTCGGTTTCTCGTCTGGAGCACGTTTTTGGCCACAAATGATGAAAATGACACTATTACTCTAAATCCAATGAATAAACAAGTTGAAACTGCTCTAATATGCTGAATCAATATTGTATGTGGTTGATCAGTGAAAGTACGATTTTGTTCTTGGGAAATATAAACATTTTTCCAAAATCAAACTCAGTATCTCGTCTGGAGCACGTTTTTGGCCATACATGATGAAAATGACAATATTACTATAAATCCAATGAATAAACAAGTTGAAACTGCTTGAATATGCTGAATCAATATTGTATGTGGTTGATCAGTGAAAGTACGAGTTAGTTCTTGTGAAATATAAACATTTTTCCAAAATCAAGCTCGGTTTCTCGTCTGGAGCACGTTTATGGCCAAAATGATGAAAATGACAATATTACTGTAAATCCAAAGAATAAACAAGTTGAAACTGCTTGAATATGCTGAATCAATATTGTATGTGGTTGATCAGTGAAAGTACGAGTTAGTTCTTGTGAAATATAAACTTTCTTCCAAAATTGAGGTCGGTTTCTCGTCTGGAGCACGTTTATGGCCAAAATGATGAAAATGACAATATTACTCTAAATCCAATGAATAAACAAGTTGAAACTGCTCTAAATATGCTGAATCAATATTGTATGTGGTTGATCAGTGAAAGTACGAGTTAGTTCTTGTGAAATATAAACTTTCTTCCAAAAATGAGGTCGGTTTCTCGTCTGGAGCACGTTTTTGGCCACAAATGATGAAAATGACACTATTACTCTAAATCCAATGAATAAACAAGTTGAAACTGCTCTAATATGCTGAATCAATATTGTATGTGGTTGATCAGTGAAAGTACGATTTTGTTCTTGGGAAATATAAACATTTTTCCAAAATCAAACTCAGTATCTCGTCTGGAGCACGTTTTTGGCCATACATGATGAAAATGACAATATTACTATAAATCCAATGAATAAACAAGTTGAAACTGCTTGAATATGCTGAATCAATATTGTATGTGGTTGATCAGTGAAAGTACGAGTTAGTTCTTGTGAAATATAAACATTTTTCCAAAATCAAGCTCGGTTTCTCGTCTGGAGCACGTTTATGGCCAAAATGATGAAAATGACAATATTACTGTAAATCCAAAGAATAAACAAGTTGAAACTGCTTGAATATGCTGAATCAATATTGTATGTGGTTGATCAGTGAAAGTACGAGTTAGTTCTTGTGAAATATAAACTTTCTTCCAAAATTGAGGTCGGTTTCTCGTCTGGAGCACGTTTATGGCCAAAATGATGAAAATGACAATATTACTCTAAATCCAATGAATAAACAAGTTGAAACTGCTCTAATATGCTGAATCAATATTGTATTTGGTTGATCAGTGAAAGTACGAGTTAGTTCTTGCGAAAAATAAACTTTCTTCCAAAATTGAGGTCGGTTTCTCGTCTGGAGCACGTTTTTGGCCACAAATGATGAAGATGACACTATTACTCTAAATCCAATGAATAAACAAGTTGAAACTGCTTGAATATGCTGAATCAATATTGTATGTGGTTGATCAGTGAAAGTACGAGTTAGTTCTTGTGAAATATAAACATTTTTCCAAAATCAAGCTCGGTTTCTCGTCTGGAGCACGTTTATGGTCAAAATGATGAAAATGACAATATTACTATAAATCCAATGAATAAACAAGTTGAAACTGCTCTAATATGCTGAATCAATATTGTATGTGGTTGATCAGTGAAAGTACGAGTTAGTTCTTGTGAAATATAAACATTTTTCCAAAATCAAGCTCGGTTTCTCGTCTGGAGCACGTTTATGGCCAAAATGATGAAAATGACAATATTACTATAAATCCAATGAATAAACAAGTTGAAACTGCTCTAATATGCTGAATCAATATTGTATGTGGTTGATCAGTGAAAGTACGAGTTAGTTCTTGTGAAATATAAACATTTTTCCAAAATCAAGCTCGGTTTCTCGTCTGGAGCACGTTTATGGCCAAAATGATGAAAATGACAATATTACTGTAAATCCAATGAATAAACAAGTTGAAACTGCTCTAATATATGCTGAATCAATATTGTATGTGGTTGATCAGTGAAAGTACGATTTTGTTCTTGGGAAATATAAACATTTTTCCAAAATCAAACTCAGTATCTCGTCTGGAGCACGTTTCTGGCCACAAATGATGAAAATGACAATATTACTGTAAATCCAATGAATAATCAATTTGAAACTGCTTGAATATGCTGAATCAATATTGTATGTGGTTGATCAGTGAAAGTACGAGTTAGTTCTTGTGAAATATAAACATTTTTCCAAAATCAAGCTCGGTTTCTCGTCTGGAGCACGTTTATGGCCAAAATGATGAAAATGACAATATTACTCTAAATCCAATGAATAAACAAGTTGAAACTGCTCTAATATGCTGAATCAATATTGTATGTGGTTGATCAGTGAAAGTACGAGTTAGTTCTTGTGAAATATAAACTTTCTTCCAAAATTGAGGTCGGTTTCTCGTCTGGAGCACGTTTATGGCCAAAATGATGAAAATGACAATATTACTCTAAATCCAATGAATAAACAAGTTGAAACTGCTCTAAATATGCTGAATCAATATTGTATGTGGTTGATCAGTGAAAGTACGAGTTAGTTCTTGTGAAATATAAACTTTCTTCCAAAACTGAGGTCGGTTTCTCGTCTGGAGCACGTTTTTGGCCACAAATGATGAAAATGACAATATTACTCTAAATCCAATAAATAAACAAGTTGAAACTGCTCTAATATGCTGAATCAATATTGTATGTGGTTGATCAGTGAAAGTACGATTTTGTTCTTGGGAAATATAAACATTTTTCCAAAATCAAACTCAGTATCTCGTCTGGAGCACGTTTCTGGCCACAAATGATGAAAATGACAATATTACTATAAATCCAATGAATAAACAAGTTGAAACTGCTTGAATATGCTGAATCAATATTGTATGTGGTTGATCAGTGAAAGTACGAGTTAGTTCTTGTGAAATATAAACATTTTTCCAAAATCAAGCTCGGTTTCTCGTCTGGAGCACGTTTAAAGCCAAAATGATGAAAATGACAATATTACTGTAAATCCAATGAATAATCAAGTTGAAACTGCTTGAATATGCTGAATCAATATTGTATGTGGTTGATCAGTGAAAGTACGAGTTAGTTCTTGTGAAATATAAACTTTCTTCCAAAATTGAGGTCGGTTTCTCGTCTGGAGCACGTTTTTGGCCACAAATGATGAAAATGACAATATTACTCTAAATCCAATGAATAAACAAGTTGAAACTGCTCTAATATGCTGAATCAATATTGTATGTGGTTGATCAGTGAAAGTACGATTTTGTTCTTGGGAAATATAAACATTTTTCCAAAATCAAACGCAGTATCTCGTCTGGAGCACGTTTTTGGCCATAAATGATGAAAATGACAATATTACTATAAATCCAATGAATAAACAAGTTGAAACTGCTTGAATATGCTGAATCAATATTGTATGTGGTTGATCAGTGAAAGTACGAGTTAGTTCTTGTGAAATATAAACATTTTTCCAAAATCAAGCTCGGTTTCTCGTCTGGAGCACGTTTATGGCCACAAATGATGAAAATGACAATATTACTGTAAATCCAATGAATAAACAAGTTGAAACTGCTCTAATATATGCTGAATCAATATTGTATGTGGTTGATCAGTGAAAGAACGATTTTGTTCTTGGGAAATATAAACATTTTTCCAAAATCAAACTCAGTATCTCGTCTGGAGCACGTTTTTGGCCATAAATGATGAAAATGACAATATTACTATAAATCCAATGAATAAACAAGTTGAAACTGCTTGAATATGCTGAATCAATATTGTATGTGGTTGATCAGTGAAAGTACGAGTTAGTTCTTGTGAAATATAAACTTTCTTCCAAAATTGAGGTCGGTTTCTCGTCTGGAGCACATTTTTGGCCACAAATGATGAAAATGACACTATTACTCTAAATCCAATGAATAAACAAGTTGAAACTGCTCTAATATATGCTGAATCAATATTGTATGTGGTTGATTAGTGAAAGTACGATTTTGTTCTTGGGAAATATAAACATTTTTCCAAAATCAAACTCAGTATCTCGTCTGGAGCACGTTTCTGGCCACAAATGATGAAAATGACAATATTACTGTAAATCCAATGAATAATCAATTTGAAACTGCTTGAATATGCTGAATCAATATTGTATGTGGTTAATCAGTGAAAATACGAGTTAGTTCTTGTGAAATATAAACTTTCTTCCAAAATTGAGGTCGGTTTCTCGTCTGGAGCACGTTTTTGGCCACAAATGATGAAAATGACAATATTACTGTAAATCCAATGAATAATCAAGTTGAAACTGCTTGAATATGCTGAATCAATATTGTATGTGGTTGATCAGTGAAAGTACGAGTTAGTTCTTGTGAAATATAAACATTTTTCCAAAATCAAGCTCGGTTTCTCGTCTGGAGCACGTTTATGGCCAAAATGATGAAAATGACAATATTACTCTAAATCCAATGAATAAACAAGTTGAAACTGCTCTAATATGCTGAATCAATATTGTATGTGGTTGATCAGTGAAAGTACGAGTTAGTTCTTGTGAAATATAAACATTTTTCCAAAATCAAGCTCGGTTTCTCGTCTGGAGCACGTTTATGGCCAAAATGATGAAAATGACAATATTACTGTAAATCCAATGAATAAACAAGTTGAAACTGCTCTAATATATGCTGAATCAATATTGTATGTGGTTGATCAGTGAAAGTACGATTTTGTTCTTGGGAAATATAAACATTTTTCCAAAATCAAACTCAGTATCTCGTCTGGAGCACGTTTCTGGCCACAAATGATGAAAATGACAATATTACTGTAAATCCAATGAATAATCAATTTGAAACTGCTTGAATATGCTGAATCAATATTGTATGTGGTTGATCAGTGAAAGTACGAGTTAGTTCTTGTGAAATATAAACTTTCTTCCAAAATTGAGGTCGGTTTCTCGTCTGGAGCACGTTTATGGCCAAAATGATGAAAATGACAATATTACTCTAAATCCAATGAATAAACAAGTTGAAACTGCTCTAAATATGCTGAATCAATATTGTATGTGGTTGATCAGTGAAAGTACGAGTTAGTTCTTGTGAAATATAAACATTCTTCCAAAACTGAGGTCGGTTTCTCGTCTGGAGCACGTTTTTGGCCACAAATGATGAAAATGACAATTTTACTTTAAATCCAATGAATAAACAAGTTGAAACAGCTCTAAATATGCTGAATCAATATTGTATGTGGTTGATCAGTGAAAGTACGAGTTAGTTCTTGTGAAATATAAACATTCTTCCAAAACTGAGGTCGGTTTCTCGTCTGGAGCACGTTTTTGGCCACAAATGATGAAAATGACAATTTTACTTTAAATCCAATGAATAAACAAGTTGAAACTGCTCTAATATGCTGAATCAATATTGTATGTGGTTGATCAGTGAAAGTACGAGTTAGTTCTTGTGAAATATAAACATTTTTCCAAAATCAAGCTCGGTTTCTCGTCTGGAGCACGTTTATGGCCAAAATGATGAAAATGACAATATTACTGTAAATCCAATGAATAATCAAGTTGAAACTGCTTGAATATGCTGAATCAATATTGTATGTGGTTGATCAGTGAAAGTACGAGTTAGTTCTTGTGAAATATAAACTTTCTTCCAAAATTGAGGTCGGTTTCTCGTCTGGAGCACGTTTTTGGCCACAAATGATGAAAATGACAATATTACTGTAAATCCAATGAATAATAAAGTTGAAACTGCTTGAATATGCTGAATCAATATTGTATGTGGTTGATCAGTGAAAGTACGAGTTAGTTCTTGTGAAATATAAACATTTTTCCAAAATCAAGCTCGGTTTCTCGTCTGGAGCACGTTTATGGCCAAAATGATGAAAATGACAATATTACTGTAAATCCAATGAATAAACAAGTTGAAACTGCTTGAATATGCTGAATCAATATTGTATGTGGTTGATCAGTGAAAGTACAAGTTAGTTCTTGTGAAATATAAACTTTCTTCCAAAATTGAGGTCGGTTTCTCGTCTGGAGCACGTTTTTGGCCACAAATGATGAAAATGACAATATTACTCTAAATCCAATGAATAAACAAGTTGAAACTGCTCTAATATATGCTGAATCAATATTGTATGTGGTTGATTAGTGAAAGTACGATTTTGTTCTTGGGAAATATAAACATTTTTCCAAAATCAAACTCAGTATCTCGTCTGGAGCACGTTTCTGGCCACAAATGATGAAAATGACAATATTACTGTAAATCCAATGAATAATCAATTTGAAACTGCTTGAATATGCTGAATCAATATTGTATGTGGTTGATCAGTGAAAGTACGAGTTAGTTCTTGTGAAATATAAACTTTCTTCCAAAATTGAGGTCGGTTTCTCGTCTGGAGCACGTTTTTGGCCACAAATGATGAAAATGACAATATTACTCTAAATCCAATGAATAAACAAGTTGAAACTGCTCTAATATATGCTGAATCAATATTGTATGTGGTTGATTAATGAAAATACGATTTTGTTCTTGGGAAATATAAACATTTTTCCAAAATCAAACTCAGTATCTCGTCTGGAACACGTTTCTGGCCACAAATGATGAAAATGACAATATTACTGTAAATCCAATGAATAATCAATTTGAAACTGCTTGAATATGCTGAATCAATATTGTATGTGGTTGATCAGTGAAAGTACGAGTTAGTTCTTGTGAAATATAAACATTTTTCCAAAATCAAGCTCGGTTTCTCGTCTGGAGCACGTTTATGGCCACAAATGATGAAAATGACAATATTACTATAAATCCAATGAATAAACAAGTTGAAACTGCTTGAATATGCTGAATCAATATTGTATGTGGTTGATCAGTGAAAGTACGAGTTAGTTCTTGTGAAATATAAACTTTCTTTCAAAACTGAGGTCGGTTTCTCGTCTGGAGCACGTTTTTGGCCACAAATGATGAAAATGACAATATTACTCTAAATCCAATGAATAAACAAGTTGAAACTGCTCTAATATGCTGAATCAATATTGTATTTGGTTGATCAGTGAAAGTACGAGTTAGTTCTTGTGAAATATAAACATTTTTCCAAAATCAAGCTCGGTTTCTCGTCTGGAGCACGTTTTTGGCCAAAATGATGAAAATGACAATATTACTCTAAATCCAATGAATAAACAAGTTGAAACTGCTCTAATATGCTGAATCAATATTGTATGTGGTTGATCAGTGAAAGTACGAGTTAGTTCTTGTGAAATATAAACTTTCTTCCAAAATTGAGGTCGGTTTCTCGTCTGGAGCACGTTTATGGCCAAAATGATGAAAATGACAATATTACTCTAAATCCAATGAATAAACAAGTTGAAACTGCTCTAAATATGCTGAATCAATATTGTATGTGGTTGATCAGTGAAAGTACGAGTTAGTTCTTGTGAAATATAAACTTTCTTCCAAAACTGAGGTCGGTTTCTCGTCTGGAGCACGTTTTTGGCCACAAATGATGAAAATGACAATATTACTGTAAATCCAATGAATAATAAAGTTGAAACTGCTTGAATATGCTGAATCAATATTGTATGTGGTTGATCAGTGAAAGTACGAGTTAGTTCTTGTGAAATATAAACATTTTTCCAAAATCAAGCTCGGTTTCTCGTCTGGAGCACGTTTATGGCCAAAATGATGAAAATGACAATATTACTGTAAATCCAATGAATAAACAAGTTGAAACTGCTTGAATATGCTGAATCAATATTGTATGTGGTTGATCAGTGAAAGTACAAGTTAGTTCTTGTGAAATATAAACTTTCTTCCAAAATTGAGGTCGGTTTCTCGTCTGGAGCACGTTTTTGGCCACAAATGATGAAAATGACAATATTACTCTAAATCCAATGAATAAACAAGTTGAAACTGCTCTAATATATGCTGAATCAATATTGTATGTGGTTGATTAGTGAAAGTACGATTTTGTTCTTGGGAAATATAAACATTTTTCCAAAATCAAACTCAGTATCTCGTCTGGAGCACGTTTCTGGCCACAAATGATGAAAATGACAATATTACTGTAAATCCAATGAATAATCAATTTGAAACTGCTTGAATATGCTGAATCAATATTGTATGTGGTTGATCAGTGAAAGTACGAGTTAGTTCTTGTGAAATATAAACTTTCTTCCAAAATTGAGGTCGGTTTCTCGTCTGGAGCACGTTTTTGGCCACAAATGATGAAAATGACAATATTACTCTAAATCCAATGAATAAACAAGTTGAAACTGCTCTAATATATGCTGAATCAATATTGTATGTGGTTGATTAGTGAAAATACGATTTTGTTCTTGGGAAATATAAACATTTTTCCAAAATCAAACTCAGTATCTCGTCTGGAGCACGTTTCTGGCCACAAATGATGAAAATGACAATATTACTGTAAATCCAATGAATAATCAATTTGAAACTGCTTGAATATGCTGAATCAATATTGTATGTGGTTGATCAGTGAAAGTACGAGTTAGTTCTTGTGAAATATAAACATTTTTCCAAAATCAAGCTCGGTTTCTCGTCTGGAGCACGTTTATGGCCACAAATGATGAAAATGACAATATTACTATAAATCCAATGAATAAACAAGTTGAAACTGCTTGAATATGCTGAATCAATATTGTATGTGGTTGATCAGTGAAAGTACGAGTTAGTTCTTGTGAAATATAAACTTTCTTTCAAAACTGAGGTCGGTTTCTCGTCTGGAGCACGTTTTTGGCCACAAATGATGAAAATGACAATATTACTCTAAATCCAATGAATAAACAAGTTGAAACTGCTCTAATATGCTGAATCAATATTGTATTTGGTTGATCAGTGAAAGTACGAGTTAGTTCTTGTGAAAAATAAACTTTCTTCCAAAATTGAGGTCGGTTTCTCGTCTGGAGCACGTTTTTGGCCACAAATGATGAAGATGACACTATTTCTCTAAATCCAATGAATAAACAAGTTGAAACTGCTCTAATATGCTGAATCAATATTGTATGTTGTTGATCAGTGAAAGTACGAGTTAGTTCTTGTGAAATATAAACATTTTTCCAAAATCAAGCTCGGTTTCTCGTCTGGAGCACGTTTATGGCCAAAATGATGAAAATGACAATATTACTCTAAATCCAATGAATAAACAAGTTGAAACTGCTCTAATATGCTGAATCAATATTGTATGTGGTTGATCAGTGAAAGTACGAGTTAGTTCTTGTGAAATATAAACTTTCTTCCAAAATTGAGGTCGGTTTCTCGTCTGGAGCACGTTTATGGCCAAAATGATGAAAATGACAATATTACTCTAAATCCAATGAATAAACAAGTTGAAACTGCTCTAAATATGCTGAATCAATATTGTATGTGGTTGATCAGTGAAAGTACGAGTTAGTTCTTGTGAAATATAAACTTTCTTCCAAAACTGAGGTCGGTTTCTCGTCTGGAGCACGTTTTTGGCCACAAATGATGAAAATGACAATATTACTCTAAATCCAATGAATAAACAAGTTGAAACTGCTCTAATATGCTGAATCAATATTGTATGTGGTTGATCAGTGAAAGTACGATTTTGTTCTTGGGAAATATAAACATTTTTCCAAAATCAAACTCAGTATCTCGTCTGGAGCACGTTTCTGGCCACAAATGATGAAAATGACAATATTACTATAAATCCAATGAATAAACAAGTTGAAACTGCTTGAATATGCTGAATCAATATTGTATGTGGTTGATCAGTGAAAGTACGAGTTAGTTCTTGTGAAATATAAACATTTTTCCAAAATCAAGCTCGGTTTCTCGTCTGGAGCACGTTTAAAGCCAAAATGATGAAAATGACAATATTACTGTAAATCCAATGAATAATCAAGTTGAAACTGCTTGAATATGCTGAATCAATATTGTATGTGGTTGATCAGTGAAAGTACGAGTTAGTTCTTGTGATATATAAACTTTCTTCCAAAATTGAGGTCGGTTTCTCGTCTGGAGCACGTTTTTGGCCACAAATGATGAAAATGACAATATTACTCTAAATCCAATGAATAAACAAGTTGAAACTGCTCTAATATGCTGAATCAATATTGTATTTGGTTGATCAGTGAAAGTACGAGTTAGTTCTTGTGAAAAATAAACTTTCTTCCAAAATTGAGGTCGGTTTCTCGTCTGGAGCACGTTTTTGGCCACAAATGATGAAGATGACACTATTACTCTAAATCCAATGAATAAACAAGTTGAAACTGCTCTAATATGCTGAATCAATATTGTATGTGGTTGATCAGTGAAAGTACGAGTTAGTTCTTGTGAAATATAAACATTTTTCCAAAATCAAGCTCGGTTTCTCGTCTGGAGCACGTTTATGGCCAAAATGATGAAAATGACAATATTACTCTAAATCCAATGAATAAACAAGTTGAAACTGCTCTAATATGCTGAATCAATATTGTATGTGGTTGATCAGTGAAAGTACGAGTTAGTTCTTGTGAAATATAAACTTTCTTCCAAAATTGAGGTCGGTTTCTCGTCCGGAGCACGTTTATGGCCAAAATGATGAAAATGACAATATTACTCTAAATCCAATGAATAAACAAGTTGAAACTGCTCTAAATATGCTGAATCAATATTGTATGTGGTTGATCAGTGAAAGTACGAGTTAGTTCTTGTGAAATATAAACTTTCTTCCAAAACTGAGGTCGGTTTCTCGTCTGGAGCACGTTTTTGGCCACAAATGATGAAAATGACAATATTACTGTAAATCCAATGAATAATAAAGTTGAAACTGCTTGAATATGCTGAATCAATATTGTATGTTGTTGATCAGTGAAAGTACGAGTTAGTTCTTGTGAAATATAAACATTTTTCCAAAATCAAGCTCGGTTTCTCGTCTGGAGCACGTTTATGGCCAAAATGATGAAAATGACAATATTACTCTAAATCCAATGAATAAACAAGTTGAAACTGCTCTAATATGCTGAATCAATATTGTATGTGGTTGATCAGTGAAAGTACGAGTTAGTTCTTGTGAAATATAAACTTTCTTCCAAAATTGAGGTCGGTTTCTCGTCTGGAGCACGTTTATGGCCAAAATGATGAAAATGACAATATTACTCTAAATCCAATGAATAAACAAGTTGAAACTGCTCTAAATATGCTGAATCAATATTGTATGTGGTTGATCAGTGAAAGTACGAGTTAGTTCTTGTGAAATATAAACTTTCTTCCAAAACTGAGGTCGGTTTCTCGTCTGGAGCACGTTTTTGGCCACAAATGATGAAAATGACAATATTACTCTAAATCCAATGAATAAACAAGTTGAAACTGCTCTAATATGCTGAATCAATATTGTATGTGGTTGATCAGTGAAAGTACGATTTTGTTCTTGGGAAATATAAACATTTTTCCAAAATCAAACTCAGTATCTCGTCTGGAGCACGTTTCTGGCCACAAATGATGAAAATGACAATATTACTATAAATCCAATGAATAAACAAGTTGAAACTGCTTGAATATGCTGAATCAATATTGTATGTGGTTGATCAGTGAAAGTACGAGTTAGTTCTTGTGAAATATAAACATTTTTCCAAAATCAAGCTCGGTTTCTCGTCTGGAGCACGTTTAAAGCCAAAATGATGAAAATGACAATATTACTGTAAATCCAATGAATAATCAAGTTGAAACTGCTTGAATATGCTGAATCAATATTGTATGTGGTTGATCAGTGAAAGTACGAGTTAGTTCTTGTGATATATAAACTTTCTTCCAAAATTGAGGTCGGTTTCTCGTCTGGAGCACGTTTTTGGCCACAAATGATGAAAATGACAATATTACTCTAAATCCAATGAATAAACAAGTTGAAACTGCTCTAATATGCTGAATCAATATTGTATGTGGTTGATCAGTGAAAGTACGATTTTGTTCTTGGGAAATATAAACATTTTTCCAAAATCAAACTCAGTATCTCGTCTGGAGCACGTTTTTGGCCATAAATGATGAAAATGACAATATTACTATAAATCCAATGAATAAACAAGTTGAAACTGCTTGAATATGCTGAATCAATATTGTATGTGGTTGATCAGTGAAAGTACGAGTTAGTTCTTGTGAAATATAAACATTTTTCCAAAATCAAGCTCGGTTTCTCGTCTGGAGCACGTTTATGGCCAAAATGATGAAAATGACAATATTACTGTAAATCCAATGAATAAACAAGTTGAAACTGCTCTAATATATGCTGAATCAATATTGTATGTGGTTGATCAGTGAAAGAACGATTTTGTTCTTGGGAAATATAAACATTTTTCCAAAATCAAACTCAGTATCTCGTCTGGAGCACGTTTTTAGCCATAAATGATGAAAATGACAATATTATTATAAATCCAATGAATAAACAAGTTGAAACTGCTTGAATATGCTGAATCAATATTGTATGTGGTTGATCAGTGAAAGTACGAGTTAGTTCTTGTGAAATATAAACATTCTTCCAAAATTGAGGTCGGTTTCTCGTCTGGAGCACGTTTTTGGCCACAAATGATGAAAATGACAATATTACTGTAAATCCAATGAATAATAAAGTTGAAACTGCTTGAATATGCTGAATCAATATTGTATGTGGTTGATCAGTGAAAGTACGAGTTAGTTCTTGTGAAATATAAAAAATTTTCCAAAATCAAGCTCGGTTTCTCGTCTGGAGCACGTTTATGGCCAAAATGATGAAAATGACAATATTACTGTAAATCCAATGAATAAACAAGTTGAAACTGCTTGAATATGCTGAATCAATATTGTATGTGGTTGATCAGTGAAAGTACGAGTTAGTTCTTGTGAAATATAAACTTTCTTCCAAAATTGAGGTCGGTTTCTCGTCTGGAGCACGTTTTTGGCCACAAATGATGAAAATGACACTATTACTCTAAATCCAATGAATAAACAAGTTGAAACTGCTCTAATATATGCTGAATCAATATTGTATGTGGTTGATTAGTGAAAGTACGATTTTGTTCTTGGGAAATATAAACATTTTTCCAAAATCAAACTCAGTATCTCGTCTGGAGCACGTTTCTGGCCACAAATGATGAAAATGACAATATTACTGTAAATCCAATGAATAATCAATTTGAAACTGCTTGAATATGCTGAATCAATATTGTATGTGGTTGATCAGTGAAAGTACGAGTTAGTTCTTGTGAAATATAAACTTTCTTCCAAAATTGAGGTCGGTTTCTCGTCTGGAGCACGTTTTTGGCCACAAATGATGAAAATGACAATATTACTGTAAATCCAATGAATAATCAAGTTGAAACTGCTTGAATATGCTGAATCAATATTGTATGTGGTTGATCAGTGAAAGTACGAGTTAGTTCTTGTGAAATATAAACATTTTTCCAAAATCAAGCTCGGTTTCTCGTCTGGAGCACGTTTATGGCCAAAATGATGAAAATGACAATATTACTCTAAATCCAATGAATAAACAAGTTGAAACTGCTCTAATATGCTGAATCAATATTGTATGTGGTTGATCAGTGAAAGTACGAGTTAGTTCTTGTGAAATATAAACATTTTTCCAAAATCAAGCTCGGTTTCTCGTCTGGAGCACGTTTATGGCCAAAATGATGAAAATGACAATATTACTGTAAATCCAATGAATAAACAAGTTGAAACTGCTCTAATATATGCTGAATCAATATTGTATGTGGTTGATCAGTGAAAGTACGAGTTAGTTCTTGTGAAATATAAACATTCTTCCAAAACTGAGGTCGGTTTCTCGTCTGGAGCACGTTTTTGGCCACAAATGATGAAAATGACAATTTTACTTTAAATCCAATGAATAAACAAGTTGAAACTGCTCTAAATATGCTGAATCAATATTGTATGTGGTTGATCAGTGAAAGTACGAGTTAGTTCTTGTGAAATATAAACATTCTTCCAAAACTGAGGTCGGTTTCTCGTCTGGAGCACGTTTTTGGCCACAAATGATGAAAATGACAATTTTACTTTAAATCCAATGAATAAACAAGTTGAAACTGCTCTAATATGCTGAATCAATATTGTATTTGGTTGATCAGTGAAAGTACGAGTTAGTTCTTGTGAAAAATAAACTTTCTTCCAAAATTGAGGTCGGTTTCTCGTCTGGAGCACGTTTTTGGCCACAAATGATGAAGATGACACTATTACTCTAAATCCAATGAATAAACAAGTTGAAACTGCTCTAATATGCTGAATCAATATTGTATGTGGGTTGATCAGTGAAAGTACGAGTTAGTTCTTGTGAAATATAAACATTTTTCCAAAATTGAGGTCGGTTTCTCGTCTGGAGCACGTTTTTGGCCACAAATGATGAAAATGACAATATTACTGTAAATCCAATGAATAAACAAGTTGAAACTGCTTGAATATGCTGAATCAATATTGTATGTGGTTGATCAGTGAAAGTACAAGTTAGTTCTTGTGAAATATAAACTTTCTTCCAAAATTGAGGTCGGTTTCTCGTCTGGAGCACGTTTTTGGCCACAAATGATGAAAATGACAATATTACTCTAAATCCAATGAATAAACAAGTTGAAACTGCTCTAATATATGCTGAATCAATATTGTATGTGGTTGATTAGTGAAAGTACGATTTTGTTCTTGGGAAATATAAACATTTTTCCAAAATCAAACTCAGTATCTCGTCTGGAGCACGTTTCTGGCCACAAATGATGAAAATGACAATATTACTGTAAATCCAATGAATAATCAATTTGAAACTGCTTGAATATGCTGAATCAATATTGTATGTGGTTGATCAGTGAAAGTACGAGTTAGTTCTTGTGAAATATAAACTTTCTTCCAAAATTGAGGTCGGTTTCTCGTCTGGAGCACGTTTTTGGCCACAAATGATGAAAATGACAATATTACTCTAAATCCAATGAATAAACAAGTTGAAACTGCTCTAATATATGCTGAATCAATATTGTATGTGGTTGATTAGTGAAAGTACGATTTTGTTCTAGGGAAATATAAACATTTTTCCAAAATCAAACTCAGTATCTCGTCTGGAGCACGTTTTTGGCCACAAATGATGAAAATGACAATATTACTCTAAATCCAATGAATAAACAAGTTGAAACTGCTCTAATATGCTGAATCAATATTGTATGTGGTTGATCAGTGAAAGTACGAGTTAGTTCTTGTGAAATATAAACTTTCTTCCAAAACTGAGGTCGGTTTCTCGTCTGGAGCACGTTTTTGGCCACAAATGATGAAAATGACAATATTACTCTAAATCCAATGAATAAACAAGTTGAAACTGCTCTAATATGCTGAATCAATATTGTATGTGGTTGATCAGTGAAAGTACGATTTTGTTCTTGGGAAATATAAACATTTTTCCAAAATCAAACTCAGTATCTCGTCTGGAGCACGTTTCTGGCCACAAATGATGAAAATGACAATATTACTATAAATCCAATGAATAAACAAGTTGAAACTGCTTGAATATGCTGAATCAATATTGTATGTGGTTGATCAGTGAAAGTACGAGTTAGTTCTTGTGAAATATAAACATTTTTCCAAAATCAAGCTCGGTTTCTCGTCTGGAGCACGTTTAAAGCCAAAATGATGAAAATGACAATATTACTGTAAATCCAATGAATAATCAAGTTGAAACTGCTTGAATATGCTGAATCAATATTGTATGTGGTTGATCAGTGAAAGTACGAGTTAGTTCTTGTGAAATATAAACT
The DNA here is from genome assembly GCF_963383615.2 of Lipophrys pholis. NCBI lineage: Eukaryota > Metazoa > Chordata > Actinopteri > Blenniiformes > Blenniidae > Lipophrys > Lipophrys pholis. The sequence continues at coordinate 159,552 of NC_137641.1, read as the reverse complement.
TTCTTCCAAAATTGAGGTCGGTTTCTCGTCTGGAGCACGTTTTTGGCCACAAATGATGAAAATGACAATATTACTCTAAATCCAATGAATAAACAAGTTGAAACTGCTCTAATATGCTGAATCAATATTGTATGTGGTTGATCAGTGAAAGTACGATTTTGTTCTTGGGAAATATAAACATTTTTCCAAAATCAAACTCAGTATCTCGTCTGGAGCACGTTTTTGGCCATAAATGATGAAAATGACAATATTACTATAAATCCAATGAATAAACAAGTTGAAACTGCTTGAATATGCTGAATCAATATTGTATGTGGTTGATCAGTGAAAGTACGAGTTAGTTCTTGTGAAATATAAACATTTTTCCAAAATCAAGCTCGGTTTCTCGTCTGGAGCACGTTTATGGCCACAAATGATGAAAATGACAATATTACTGTAAATCCAATGAATAAACAAGTTGAAACTGCTCTAATATATGCTGAATCAATATTGTATGTGGTTGATCAGTGAAAGAACGATTTTGTTCTTGGGAAATATAAACATTTTTCCAAAATCAAACTCAGTATCTCGTCTGGAGCACGTTTCTGGCCACAAATGATGAAAATGACAATATTACTGTAAATCCAATGAATAAACAAGTTGAAACTGCTTGAATATGCTGAATCAATATTGTATGTGGTTGATCAGTGAAAGTACGAGTTAGTTCTTGTGAAATATAAACTTTCTTCCAAAATTGAGGTCGGTTTCTCGTCTGGAGAACATTTTTGGCCACAAATGATGAAAATGACACTATTACTCTAAATCCAATGAATAAACAAGTTGAAACTGCTCTAATATATGCTGAATCAATATTGTATGTGGTTGATTAGTGAAAGTACGATTTTGTTCTTGGGAAATATAAACATTTTTCCAAAATCAAACTCAGTATCTCGTCTGGAGCACGTTTCTGGCCACAAATGATGAAAATGACAATATTACTGTAAATCCAATGAATAATCAATTTGAAACTGCTTGAATATGCTGAATCAATATTGTATGTGGTTGATCAGTGAAAGTACGAGTTAGTTCTTGTGAAATATAAACTTTCTTCCAAAATTGAGGTCGGTTTCTCGTCTGGAGCACGTTTTTGGCCACAAATGATGAAAATGACAATATTACTGTAAATCCAATGAATAATCAAGTTGAAACTGCTTGAATATGCTGAATCAATATTGTATGTGGTTGATCAGTGAAAGTACGAGTTAGTTCTTGTGAAATATAAACATTTTTCCAAAATCAAGCTCGGTTTCTCGTCTGGAGCACGTTTATGGCCAAAATGATGAAAATGACAATATTACTCTAAATCCAATGAATAAACAAGTTGAAACTGCTCTAATATGCTGAATCAATATTGTATGTGGTTGATCAGTGAAAGTACGAGTTAGTTCTTGTGAAATATAAACATTTTTCCAAAATCAAGCTCGGTTTCTCGTCTGGAGCACGTTTATGGCCAAAATGATGAAAATGACAATATTACTGTAAATCCAATGAATAAACAAGTTGAAACTGCTCTAATATATGCTGAATCAATATTGTATGTGGTTGATCAGTGAAAGTACGATTTTGTTCTTGGGAAATATAAACATTTTTCCAAAATCAAACTCAGTATCTCGTCTGGAGCACGTTTCTGGCCACAAATGATGAAAATGACAATATTACTGTAAATCCAATGAATAATCAATTTGAAACTGCTTGAATATGCTGAATCAATATTGTATGTGGTTGATCAGTGAAAGTACGAGTTAGTTCTTGTGAAATATAAACATTTTTCCAAAATCAAGCTCGGTTTCTCGTCTGGAGCACGTTTATGGCCACAAATGATGAAAATGACAATATTACTATAAATCCAATGAATAAACAAGTTGAAACTGCTTGAATATGCTGAATCAATATTGTATGTGGTTGATCAGTGAAAGTACGAGTTAGTTCTTGTGAAATATAAACTTTCTTTCAAAACTGAGGTCGGTTTCTCGTCTGGAGCACGTTTTTGGCCACAAATGATGAAAATGACAATATTACTCTAAATCCAATGAATAAACAAGTTGAAACTGCTCTAATATGCTGAATCAATATTGTATTTGGTTGATCAGTGAAAGTACGAGTTAGTTCTTGTGAAAAATAAACTTTCTTCCAAAATTGAGGTCGGTTTCTCGTCTGGGGCACGTTTTTGGCCACAAATGATGAAGATGACACTATTTCTCTAAATCCAATGAATAAACAAGTTGAAACTGCTCTAATATGCTGAATCAATATTGTATGTGGTTGATCAGTGAAAGTACGAGTTAGTTCTTGTGAAATATAAACATTTTTCCAAAATCAAGCTCGGTTTCTCGTCTGGAGCACGTTTATGGCCAAAATGATGAAAATGACAATATTACTCTAAATCCAATGAATAAACAAGTTGAAACTGCTCTAATATGCTGAATCAATATTGTATGTGGTTGATCAGTGAAAGTACGAGTTAGTTCTTGTGAAATATAAACTTTCTTCCAAAATTGAGGTCGGTTTCTCGTCTGGAGCACGTTTATGGCCAAAATGATGAAAATGACAATATTACTCTAAATCCAATGAATAAACAAGTTGAAACTGCTCTAAATATGCTGAATCAATATTGTATGTGGTTGATCAGTGAAAGTACGAGTTAGTTCTTGTGAAATATAAACTTTCTTCCAAAACTGAGGTCGGTTTCTCGTCTGGAGCACGTTTTTGGCCACAAATGATGAAAATGACAATATTACTCTAAATCCAATGAATAAACAAGTTGAAACTGCTCTAATATGCTGAATCAATATTGTATGTGGTTGATCAGTGAAAGTACGATTTTGTTCTTCGGAAATATAAACATTTTTCCAAAATCAAACTCAGTATCTCGTCTGGAGCACGTTTCTGGCCACAAATGATGAAAATGACAATATTACTATAAATCCAATGAATAAACAAGTTGAAACTGCTTGAATATGCTGAATCAATATTGTATGTGGTTGATCAGTGAAAGTACGAGTTAGTTCTTGTGAAATATAAACATTTTTCCAAAATCAAGCTCGGTTTCTCGTCTGGAGCACGTTTAAAGCCAAAATGATGAAAATGACAATATTACTGTAAATCCAATGAATAATCAAGTTGAAACTGCTTGAATATGCTGAATCAATATTGTATGTGGTTGATCAGTGAAAGTACGAGTTAGTTCTTGTGATATATAAACTTTCTTCCAAAATTGAGGTCGGTTTCTCGTCTGGAGCACGTTTTTGGCCACAAATGATGAAAATGACAATATTACTCTAAATCCAATGAATAAACAAGTTGAAACTGCTCTAATATGCTGAATCAATATTGTATGTGGTTGATCAGTGAAAGTACGATTTTGTTCTTGGGAAATATAAACATTTTTCCAAAATCAAACTCAGTATCTCGTCTGGAGCACGTTTTTGGCCATAAATGATGAAAATGACAATATTACTATAAATCCAATGAATAAACAAGTTGAAACTGCTTGAATATGCTGAATCAATATTGTATGTGGTTGATCAGTGAAAGTACGAGTTAGTTCTTGTGAAATATAAACATTTGTCCAAAATCAAGCTCGGTTTCTCGTCTGGAGCACGTTTATGGCCAAAATGATGAAAATGACAATATTACTGTAAATCCAATGAATAAACAAGTTGAAACTGCTCTAATATATGCTGAATCAATATTGTATGTGGTTGATCAGTGAAAGAACGATTTTGTTCTTGGGAAATATAAACATTCTTCCAAAACTGAGGTCGGTTTCTCGTCTGGAGCACGTTTTTGGCCACAAATGATGAAAATGACAATTTTACTTTAAATCCAATGAATAAACAAGTTGAAACTGCTCTAAATATGCTGAATCAATATTGTATGTGGTTGATCAGTGAAAGTACGAGTTAGTTCTTGTGAAATATAAACATTCTTCCAAAACTGAGGTCGGTTTCTCGTCTGGAGCACGTTTTTGGCCACAAATGATGAAAATGACAATTTTACTTTAAATCCAATGAATAAACAAGTTGAAACTGCTCTAAATATGCTGAATCAATATTGTATGTGGTTGATCAGTGAAAGTACGAGTTAGTTCTTGTGAAATATAAACATTCTTCCAAAATTGAGGTCGGTTTCTCGTCTGGAGCACGTTTTTGGCCACAAATGATGAAAATGACAATATTACTGTAAATCCAATGAATAATAAAGTTGAAACTGCTTGAATATGCTGAATCAATATTGTATGTGGTTGATCAGTGAAAGTACGAGTTAGTTCTTGTGAAATATAAACATTTTTCCAAAATCAAGCTCGGTTTCTCGTCTGGAGCACGTTTATGGCCAAAATGATGAAAATGACAATATTACTGTAAATCCAATGAATAAACAAGTTGAAACTGCTTGAATATGCTGAATCAATATTGTATGTGGTTGATCAGTGAAAGTACGAGTTAGTTCTTGTGAAATATAAACTTTCTTCCAAAATTGAGGTCGGTTTCTCGTCTGGAGCACGTTTTTGGCCACAAATGATGAAAATGACACTATTACTCTAAATCCAATGAATAAACAAGTTGAAACTGCTCTAATATATGCTGAATCAATATTGTATGTGGTTGATTAGTGAAAGTACGATTTTGTTCTTGGGAAATATAAACATTTTTCCAAAATCAAACTCAGTATCTCGTCTGGAGCACGTTTCTGGCCACAAATGATGAAAATGACAATATTACTGTAAATCCAATGAATAATCAATTTGAAACTGCTTGAATATGCTGAATCAATATTGTATGTGGTTGATCAGTGAAAGTACGAGTTAGTTCTTGTGAAATATAAACATTTTTCCAAAATCAAGCTCGGTTTCTCGTCTGGAGCACGTTTATGGCCACAAATGATGAAAATGACAATATTACTATAAATCCAATGAATAAACAAGTTGAAACTGCTTGAATATGCTGAATCAATATTGTATGTGGTTGATCAGTGAAAGTACGAGTTAGTTCTTGTGAAATATAAACATTTTTCCAAAATCAAGCTCGGTTTCTCGTCTGGAGCACGTTTTTGGCCACAAATGATGAAAATGACAATATTACTCTAAATCCAATGAATAAACAAGTTGAAACTGCTCTAATATGCTGAATCAATATTGTATGTGGTTGATCAGTGAAAGTACGAGTTAGTTCTTGTGAAATATAAACATTTTTCCAAAATCAAGCTCGGTTTCTCGTCTGGAGCACGTTTATGGCCAAAATGATGAAAATGACAATATTACTCTAAATCCAATGAATAAACAAGTTGAAACTGCTCTAAATATGCTGAATCAATATTGTATGTGGTTGATCAGTGAAAGTACGAGTTAGTTCTTGTGAAATATAAACATTCTTCCAAAACTGAGGTCGGTTTCTCGTCTGGAGCACGTTTTTGGCCACAAATGATGAAAATGACAATTTTACTTTAAATCCAATGAATAAACAAGTTGAAACTGCTCTAAATATGCTGAATCAATATTGTATGTGGTTGATCAGTGAAAGTACGATTTAGTTCTTGTGAAATATAAACATTCTTCCAAAACTGAGGTCGGTTTCTCGTCTGGAGCACGTTTTTGGCCACAAATGATGAAAATGACAATTTTACTTTAAATCCAATGAATAAACAAGTTGAAACTGCTCTAATATGCTGAATCAATATTGTATTTGGTTGATCAGTGAAAGTACGAGTTAGTTCTTGTGAAAAATAAACTTTCTTCCAAAATTGAGGTCGGTTTCTCGTCTGGAGCACGTTTTTGGCCACAAATGATGAAGATGACACTATTACTCTAAATCCAATGAATAAACAAGTTGAAACTGCTCTAATATGCTGAATCAATATTGTATGTGGGTTGATCAGTGAAAGTACGAGTTAGTTCTTGTGAAATATAAACTTTTTTCCAAAATTGAGGTCGGTTTCTCGTCTGGAGCACGTTTTTGGCCACAAATGATGAAAATGACAATATTACTGTAAATCCAATGAATAAACAAGTTGAAACTGCTTGAATATGCTGAATCAATATTGTATGTGGTTGATCAGTGAAAGTACAAGTTAGTTCTTGTGAAATATAAACTTTCTTCCAAAATTGAGGTCGGTTTCTCGTCTGGAGCACGTTTTTGGCCACAAATGATGAAAATGACAATATTACTCTAAATCCAATGAATAAACAAGTTGAAACTGCTCTAATATATGCTGAATCAATATTGTATGTGGTTGATTAGTGAAAGTACGATTTTGTTCTTGGGAAATATAAACATTTTTCCAAAATCAAACTCAGTATCTCGTCTGGAGCACGTTTCTGGCCACAAATGATGAAAATGACAATATTACTGTAAATCCAATGAATAATCAATTTGAAACTGCTTGAATATGCTGAATCAATATTGTATGTGGTTGATCAGTGAAAGTACGAGTTAGTTCTTGTGAAATATAAACTTTCTTCCAAAATTGAGGTCGGTTTCTCGTCTGGAGCACGTTTTTGGCCACAAATGATGAAAATGACAATATTACTCTAAATCCAATGAATAAACAAGTTGAAACTGCTCTAATATATGCTGAATCAATATTGTATGTGGTTGATTAGTGAAAGTACGATTTTGTTCTAGGGAAATATAAACATTTTTCCAAAATCAAACTCAGTATCTCGTCTGGAGCACGTTTTTGGCCACAAATGATGAAAATGACAATATTACTCTAAATCCAATGAATAAACAAGTTGAAACTGCTCTAATATGCTGAATCAATATTGTATTTGGTTGATCAGTGAAAGTACGAGTTAGTTCTTGTGAAAAATAAACTTTCTTCCAAAATTGAGGTCGGTTTCTCGTCTGGAGCACGTTTTTGGCCACAAATGATGAAGATGACACTATTACTCTAAATCCAATGAATAAACAAGTTGAAACTGCTCTAATATGCTGAATCAATATTGTATGTGGTTGATCAGTGAAAGTACGAGTTAGTTCTTGTGAAATATAAACATTTTTCCAAAATCAAGCTCGGTTTCTCGTCTGGAGCACGTTTAAAGCCAAAATGATGAAAATGACAATATTACTGTAAATCCAATGAATAATCAAGTTGAAACTGCTTGAATATGCTGAATCAATATTGTATGTGGTTGATCAGTGAAAGTACGAGTTAGTTCTTGTGAAATATAAACATTTTTCCAAAATCAAGCTCGGTTTCTCGTCTGGAGCACGTTTAAAGCCAAAATGATGAAAATGACAATATTACTGTAAATCCAATGAATAATCAAGTTGAAACTGCTTGAATATGCTGAATCAATATTGTATGTGGTTGATCAGTGAAAGTACGAGTTAGTTCTTGTGAAATATAAACTTTCTTCCAAAATTGAGGTCGGTTTCTCGTCTGGAGCACGTTTTTGGCCACAAATGATGAAAATGACAATATTACTCTAAATCCAATGAATAAACAAGTTGAAACTGCTCTAATATGCTGAATCAATATTGTATGTGGTTGATCAGTGAAAGTACGATTTTGTTCTTGGGAAATATAAACATTTTTCCAAAATCAAACTCAGTATCTCGTCTGGAGCACGTTTTTGGCCATACATGATGAAAATGACAATATTACTATAAATCCAATGAATAAACAAGTTGAAACTGCTTGAATATGCTGAATCAATATTGTATGTGGTTGATCAGTGAAAGTACGAGTTAGTTCTTGTGAAATATAAACATTTTTCCAAAATCAAGCTCGGTTTCTCGTCTGGAGCACGTTTATGGCCAAAATGATGAAAATGACAATATTACTCTAAATCCAATGAATAAACAAGTTGAAACTGCTCTAAATATGCTGAATCAATATTGTATGTGGTTGATCAGTGAAAGTACGAGTTAGTTCTTGTGAAATATAAACTTTCTTCCAAAACTGAGGTCGGTTTCTCGTCTGGAGCACGTTTTTGGCCACAAATGATGAAAATGACAATATTACTGTAAATCCAATGAATAATAAAGTTGAAACTGCTTGAATATGCTGAATCAATATTGTATGTGGTTGATCAGTGAAAGTACGAGTTAGTTCTTGTGAAATATAAACTTTCTTCCAAAATTGAGGTCGGTTTCTCGTCTGGAGCACGTTTTTGGCCACAAATGATGAAAATGACAATATTACTCTAAATCCAATGAATAAACAAGTTGAAACTGCTCTAATATGCTGAATCAATATTGTATGTGGTTGATCAGTGAAAGTACGATTTTGTTCTTGGGAAATATAAACATTTTTCCAAAATCAAACTCAGTATCTCGTCTGGAGCACGTTTTTGGCCATACATGATGAAAATGACAATATTACTATAAATCCAATGAATAAACAAGTTGAAACTGCTTGAATATGCTGAGTCAATATTGTATGTGGTTGATCAGTGAAAGTACGAGTTAGTTCTTGTGAAATATAAACATTTTTCCAAAATCAAGCTCGGTTTCTCGTCTGGAGCACGTTTATGGCCAAAATGATGAAAATGACAATATTACTCTAAATCCAATGAATAAACAAGTTGAAACTGCTCTAAATATGCTGAATCAATATTGTATGTGGTTGATCAGTGAAAGTACGAGTTAGTTCTTGTGAAATATAAACATTTTTCCAAAATCAAGCTCGGTTTCTCGTCTGGAGCACGTTTATGGCCAAAATGATGAAAATGACAATATTACTGTAAATCCAAAGAATAAACAAGTTGAAACTGCTTGAATATGCTGAATCAATATTGTATGTGGTTGATCAGTGAAAGTACGAGTTAGTTCTTGTGAAATATAAACTTTCTTCCAAAATTGAGGTCGGTTTCTCGTCTGGAGCACGTTTATGGCCAAAATGATGAAAATGACAATATTACTCTAAATCCAATGAATAAACAAGTTGAAACTGCTCTAAATATGCTGAATCAATATTGTATGTGGTTGATCAGTGAAAGTACGAGTTAGTTCTTGTGAAATATAAACTTTCTTCCAAAATTGAGGTCGGTTTCTCGTCTGGAGCACGTTTTTGGCCACAAATGATGAAAATGACACTATTACTCTAAATCCAATGAATAAACAAGTTGAAACTGCTCTAATATGCTGAATCAATATTGTATGTGGTTGATCAGTGAAAGTACGAGTTAGTTCTTGTGAAATATAAACTTTCTTCCAAAACTGAGGTCGGTTTCTCGTCTGGAGCACGTTTTTGGCCACAAATGATGAAAATGACAATATTACTGTAAATCCAATGAATAATCAAGTTGAAACTGCTTGAATATGCTGAATCAATATTGTATGTGGTTGATCAGTGAAAGTACGAGTTAGTTCTTGTGAAATATAAACATTTTTCCAAAATCAAGCTCGGTTTCTCGTCTGGAGCACGTTTATGGCCAAAATGATGAAAATGACAATATTACTATAAATCCAATGAATAAACAAGTTGAAACTGCTCTAATATGCTGAATCAATATTGTATGTGGTTGATCAGTGAAAGTACGAGTTAGTTCTTGTGAAATATAAACATTTTTCCAAAATCAAGCTCGGTTTCTCGTCTGGAGCACGTTTATGGCCAAAATGGTGAAAATGACAATATTACTGTAAATCCAATGAATAAACAAGTTGAAACTGCTCTAATATATGCTGAATCAATATTGTATGTGGTTGATCAGTGAAAGTACGATTTTGTTCTTGGGAAATATAAACATTTTTCCAAAATCAAACTCAGTATCTCGTCTGGAGCACGTTTCTGGCCACAAATGATGAAAATGACAATATTACTGTAAATCCAATGAATAATCAATTTGAAACTGCTTGAATATGCTGAATCAATATTGTATGTGGTTGATCAGTGAAAGTACGAGTTAGTTCTTGTGAAATATAAACATTTTTCCAAAATCAAGCTTGGTTTCTCGTCTGGAGCACGTTTATGGCCAAAATGATGAAAATGACAATATTACTCTAAATCCAATGAATAAACAAGTTGAAACTGCTCTAATATGCTGAATCAATATTGTATGTGGTTGATCAGTGAAAGTACGAGTTAGTTCTTGTGAAATATAAACTTTCTTCCAAAATTGAGGTCGGTTTCTCGTCTGGAGCACGTTTTTGGCCACAAATGATGAAAATGACAATATTACTCTAAATCCAATGAATAAACAAGTTGAAACTGCTCTAATATGCTGAATCAATATTGTATGTGGTTGATCAGTGAAAGTACGAGTTAGTTCTTGTGAAATATAAACATTTTTCCAAAATCAAGCTCGGTTTCTCGTCTGGAGCACGTTTATGGCCAAAATGATGAAAATGACAATATTACTCTAAATCCAATGAATAAACAAGCTGAAACTGCTCTAATATGCTGAATCAATATTGTATGTGGTTGATCAGTGAAAGTACGAGTTAGTTCTTGTGAAAAATAAACTTTCTTCCAAAATTGAGGTCGGTTTCTCGTTTGGAGCACGTTTTTGGCCACAAATGATGAAAATGACATTATTACTGTAAATCCAATGAATAAACAAGTTGAAACTGCTCTAATATGCTGAATCAATATTGAATGTGGTTGATCAGTTAAACTACGAGTTAGTTCTTTTGAAATATAAACTTTTGTCCAAAATTGAGTTCGGTTTCTCGTCTGGAGCACGTTTAGGCCACAAATGATGAAAATGACAATATTACTCTAAATCCAATGAATAAACAAGTTGAAACTGCTTGAATATGCTGAATGAATATTGTATGTGGTTGATCAGTGAAAGTACGAGTTAGTTCTTGTGAAATATAAACTATTTTCCAAAATTAAACTCAGTTTCTCGTCTGGAGCACGTTTTTGGCCACAAATGATGAAGATGACAATATTACTCTAAATCCAATGAATAAACAAGTTGAAACTGCTCTAATATGCTGAATCAATATTGTATGTGGTTGATCAGTGAAAGTACGAGTTAGTTCTTGTGAAATATAAACTTTCTTCCAAAATTGAGGTCGGTTTCTCGTCTGGAGCACGTTTTTGGCCACAAATGATGAAAATGACAATATTACTCTAAATCCAATGAATAAACAAGTTGAAACTGCTCTAATATGCTGAATCAATATTGTATGTGGTTGATCAAGTGAAAGTACGATTTTGTTCTTGGGAAATATAAACATTTTTCCAAAATCAAACTCAGTATCTCGTCTGGAGCACGTTTCTGGCCACAAATGATGAAAATGACAATATTACTGTAAATCCAATGAATAAACAAGTTGAAACTGCTTGAATATGCTGAATCAATATTGTATGTGGTTGATCAGTGAAAGTACGAGTTAGTTCTTGTGAAATATAAACATTTTTCCAAAATCAAGCTCGGTTTCTCGTCTGGAGCACGTTTATGGCCAAAATGATGAAAATGACAATATTACTCTAAATCCAATGAATAAACAAGTTGAAACTGCTCTAAATATGCTGAATCAATATTGTATGTGGTTGATCAGTGAAAGTACGAGTTAGTTCTTGTGAAATATAAACTTTCTTCCAAAATTGAGGTCGGTTTCTCGTCTGGAGCACGTTTTTGGCCACAAATGATGAAAATGACAATATTACTCTAAATCCAATGAATAAACAAGTTGAAACTGCTCTAATATGCTGAATCAATATTGTATGTGGTTGATCAGTGAAAGTACGAGTTAGTTCTTGTGAAAAATAAACTTTCTTCCAAAATTGAGGTCGGTTTCTCGTCTGGAGCACGTTTTTGGCCACAAATGATGAAGATGACAATATTACTCTAAATCCAATGAATAAACAAGTTGAAACTGCTCTAATATGCTGAATCAATATTGTATGTGGGTTGATCAGTGAAAGTACGAGTTAGTTCTTGTGAAATATAAACATTTTTCCAAAATTGAGGTCGGTTTCTCGTCTGGAGCACGTTTTTGGCCACAAATGATGAAAATGACAATATTACTGTAAATCCAATGAATAAACAAGTTGAAACTGCTTGAATATGCTGAATCAATATTGTATGTGGTTGATCAGTGAAAGTACGAGTTAGTTCTTGTGAAATATAAACTTTCTTCCAAAATTGAGGTCGGTTTCTCGTCTGGAGCACGTTTTTGGCCACAAATGATGAAAATGACAATATTACTGTAAATACAATGAATAATCAAGTTGAAACTGCTTGAATATGCTGAATCAATATTGTATGTGGTTGATCAGTGAAAGTACGAGTTAGTTCTTGTGAAATATAAACATTTTTCCAAAATCAAGCTCGGTTTCTCGTCTGGAGCACGTTTATGGCCAAAATGATGAAAATGACAATATTACTATAAATCCAATGAATAAACAAGTTGAAACTGCTCTAATATGCTGAATCAATATTGTATGTGGTTGATCAGTGAAAGTACGAGTTAGTTCTTGTGAAATATAAACATTTTTCCAAAATCAAGCTCGGTTTCTCGTCTGGAGCACGTTTATGGCCAAAATGATGAAAATGACAATATTACTATAAATCCAATGAATAAACAAGTTGAAACTGCTCTAATATGCTGAATCAATATTGTATGTGGTTGATCAGTGAAAGTACGAGTTAGTTCTTGTGAAATATAAACATTTTTCCAAAATCAAGCTCGGTTTCTCGTCTGGAGCACGTTTATGGCCAAAATGATGAAAATGACAATATTACTGTAAATCCAATGAATAAACAAGTTGAAACTGCTCTAATATATGCTGAATCAATATTGTATGTGGTTGATCAGTGAAAGTACGATTTTGTTCTTGGGAAATATAAACATTTTTCCAAAATCAAACTCAGTATCTCGTCTGGAGCACGTTTTTGGCCATAAATGATGAAAATGACAATATTACTATAAATCCAATGAATAAACAAGTTGAAACTGCTTGAATATGCTGAATCAATATTGTATGTGGTTGATCAGTGAAAGTACGAGTTAGTTCTTGTGAAATATAAACTTTCTTCCAAAATTGAGGTCGGTTTCTCGTCTGGAGCACGTTTTTGGCCACAAATGATGAAAATGACAATATTACTGTAAATACAATGAATAATCAAGTTGAAACTGCTTGAATATGCTGAATCAATATTGTATGTGGTTGATCAGTGAAAGTACGAGTTAGTTCTTGTGAAATATAAACATTTTTCCAAAATCAAGCTCGGTTTCTCGTCTGGAGCACGTTTATGGCCAAAATGATGAAAATGACAATATTACTATAAATCCAATGAATAAACAAGTTGAAACTGCTCTAATATGCTGAATCAATATTGTATGTGGTTGATCAGTGAAAGTACGAGTTAGTTCTTGTGAAATATAAACATTTTTCCAAAATCAAGCTCGGTTTCTCGTCTGGAGCACGTTTATGGCCAAAATGATGAAAATGACAATATTACTATAAATCCAATGAATAAACAAGTTGAAACTGCTCTAATATGCTGAATCAATATTGTATGTGGTTGATCAGTGAAAGTACGAGTTAGTTCTTGTGAAATATAAACATTTTTCCAAAATCAAGCTCGGTTTCTCGTCTGGAGCACGTTTATGGCCAAAATGATGAAAATGACAATATTACTGTAAATCCAATGAATAAACAAGTTGAAACTGCTCTAATATATGCTGAATCAATATTGTATGTGGTTGATCAGTGAAAGTACGATTTTGTTCTTGGGAAATATAAACATTTTTCCAAAATCAAACTCAGTATCTCGTCTGGAGCACGTTTTTGGCCACAAATGATGAAAATGACAATATTACTGTAAATCCAATGAATAATCAATTTGAAACTGCTTGAATATGCTGAATCAATATTGTATGTGGTTGATCAGTGAAAGTACGAGTTAGTTCTTGTGAAATATAAACATTTTTCCAAAATCAAGCTTGGTTTCTCGTCTGGAGCACGTTTATGGCCAAAATGATGAAAATGACAATATTACTCTAAATCCAATGAATAAACAAGTTGAAACTGCTCTAATATGCTGAATCAATATTGAATGTGGTTGATCAGTTAAACTACGAGTTAGTTCTTTTGAAATATAAACTTTTGTCCAAAATTGAGTTCGGTTTCTCGTCTGGAGCACGTTTAGGCCACAAATGATGAATATGACAATATTACTCTAAATCCAATGAATAAACAAGTTGAAACTGCTTGAATATGCTGAATCAATATTGTATGTGGTTGATCAGTGAAAGTACGAGTTAGTTCTTGTGAAATATAAACTATTTTCCAAAATTAAACTCAGTTTCTCGTCTGGAGCACGTTTTTGGCCACAAATGATGAAGATGACAATATTACTCTAAATCCAATGAATAAACAAGTTGAAACTGCTCTAATATGCTGAATCAATATTGTATGTGGTTGATCAGTGAAAGTACGAGTTAGTTCTTGTGAAATATAAACTTTCTTCCAAAATTGAGGTCGGTTTCTCGTCTGGAGCACGTTTTTGGCCACAAATGATGAAAATGACACTATTACTCTAAATCCAATGAATAAACAAGTTGAAACTGCTCTAATATATGCTGAATCAATATTGTATGTGGTTGATTAGTGAAAGTACGATTTTGTTCTTGGGAAATATAAACATTTTTCCAAAATCAAACTCAGTATCTCGTCTGGAGCACGTTTCTGGCCACAAATGATGAAAATGACAATATTACTGTAAATCCAATGAATAATCAATTTGAAACTGCTTGAATATGCTGAATCAATATTGTATGTGGTTGATCAGTTAAACTACGAGTTAGTTCTTGTGAAATATAAACTTTCTTCCAAAATTGAGGTCGGTTTCTCGTCTGGAGCACGTTTTTGGCCACAAATGATGAAAATGACAATATTACTGTAAATCCAATGAATAATCAAGTTGAAACTGCTTGAATATGCTGAATCAATATTGTATGTGGTTGATCAGTGAAAGTACGAGTTAGTTCTTGTGAAATATAAACATTTTTCCAAAATCAAGCTCGGTTTCTCGTCTGGAGCACGTTTATGGCCAAAATGATGAAAATGACAATATTACTCTAAATCCAATGAATAAACAAGTTGAAACTGCTCTAATATGCTGAATCAATATTGTATGTGGTTGATCAGTGAAAGTACGAGTTAGTTCTTGTGAAATATAAACATTTTTCCAAAATCAAGCTCGGTTTCTCGTCTGGAGCACGTTTATGGCCAAAATGATGAAAATGACAATATTACTGTAAATCCAATGAATAAACAAGTTGAAACTGCTCTAATATATGCTGAATCAATATTGTATGTGGTTGATCAGTGAAAGTACGATTTTGTTCTTGGGAAATATAAACATTTTTCCAAAATTAAACTCAGTATCTCGTCTGGAGCACGTTTCTGGCCACAAATGATGAAAATGACAATATTACTGTAAATCCAATGAATAATCAATTTGAAACTGCTTGAATATGCTAAATCAATATTGTATGTGGTTGATCAGTGAAAGTACGAGTTAGTTCTTGTGAAATATAAACATTTTTCCAAAATCAAGCTCGGTTTCTCGTCTGGAGCACGTTTATGGCCACAAATGATGAAAATGACAATATTACTATAAATCCAATGAATAAACAAGTTGAAACTTCTTGAATATGCTGAATCAATATTGTATGTGGTTGATCAGTGAAAGTACGAGTTAGTTCTTGTGAAATATAAACATTTTTCCAAAATCAAGCTCGGTTTCTCGTCTGGAGCACGTTTTTGGCCACAAATGATGAAAATGACAATATTACTCTAAATCCAATGAATAAACAAGTTGAAACTGCTCTAATATGCTGAATCAATATTGTATGTGGTTGATCAGTGAAAGTACGAGTTAGTTCTTGTGAAATATAAACATTTTTCCAAAATCAAGCTCGGTTTCTCGTCTGGAGCACGTTTATGGCCAAAATGATGAAAATGACAATATTACTCTAAATCCAATGAATAAACAAGTTGAAACTGCTCTAAATATGCTGAATCAATATTGTATGTGGTTGATCAGTGAAAGTACGAGTTAGTTCTTGTGAAATATAAACATTCTTCCAAAACTGAGGTCGGTTTCTCGTCTGGAGCACGTTTTTGGCCACAAATGATGAAAATGACAATTTTACTTTAAATCCAATGAATAAACAAGTTGAAACTGCTCTAAATATGCTGAATCAATATTGTATGTGGTTGATCAGTGAAAGTACGAGTTAGTTCTTGTGAAATATAAACATTCTTCCAAAACTGAGGTCGGTTTCTCGTCTGGAGCACGTTTTTGGCCACAAATGATGAAAATGACAATTTTACTTTAAATCCAATGAATAAACAAGTTGAAACTGCTCTAATATGCTGAATCAATATTGTATTTGGTTGATCAGTGAAAGTACGAGTTAGTTCTTGTGAAAAATAAACTTTCTTCCAAAATTGAGGTCGGTTTCTCGTCTGGAGCACGTTTTTGGCCACAAATGATGAAGATGACACTATTACTCTAAATCCAATGAATAAACAAGTTGAAACTGCTCTAATATGCTGAATCAATATTGTATGTGGTTGATCAGTGAAAGTACGAGTTAGTTCTTGTGAAATATAAACATTTTTCCAAAATCAAGCTCGGTTTCTCGTCTGGAGCACGTTTACTGCCAAAATGATGAAAATGACAATATTACTGTAAATCCAATGAATAATCAAGTTGAAACTGCTTGAATATGCTGAATCAATATTGTATGTGGTTGATCAGTGAAAGTACGAGTTAGTTCTTGTGAAATATAAACTTTCTTCCAAAATTGAGGTCGGTTTCTCGTCTGGAGCACGTTTTTGGCCACAAATGATGAAAATGACAATATTACTGTAAATCCAATGAATAATAAAGTTGAAACTGCTTGAATATGCTGAATCAATATTGTATGTGGTTGATCAGTGAAAGTACGAGTTAGTTCTTGTGAAATATAAACATTTTTCCAAAATCAAGCTCGGTTTCTCGTCTGGAGCACGTTTATGGCCAAAATGATGAAAATGAATATATTACTGTAAATCCAATGAATAAACAAGTTGAAACTGCTCTAATATATGCTGAATCAATATTGTATGTGGTTGATTAGTGAAAGTACGATTTTGTTCTTGGGAAATATAAACATTTTTCCAAAATCAAACTCAGTATCTCGTCTGGAGCACGTTTCTGGCCACAAATGATGAAAATGACAATATTACTGTAAATCCAATGAATAATCAATTTGAAACTGCTTGAATATGCTGAATCAATATTGTATGTGGTTGATCAGTGAAAGTACGAGTTAGTTCTTGTGAAATATAAACTTTCTTCCAAAATTGAGGTCGGTTTCTCGTCTGGAGCACGTTTTTGGCCACAAATGATGAAAATGACAATATTACTCTAAATCCAATGAATAAACAAGTTGAAACTGCTCTAATATATGCTGAATCAATATTGTATGTGGTTGATCAGTGAAAGTACGATTTTGTTCTTGGGAAATATAAACATTTTTCCAAAATCAAACTCAGTATCTCGTCTGGAGCACGTTTTTGGCCATACATGATGAAAATGACAATATTACTATAAATCCAATGAATAAACAAGTTGAAACTGCTTGAATATGCTGAATCAATATTGTATGTGGTTGATCAGTGAAAGTACGAGTTAGTTCTTGTGAAATATAAACATTTTTCCAAAATCAAGCTCGGTTTCTCGTCTGGAGCACGTTTATGGCCAAAATGATGAAAATGACAATATTACTCTAAATCCAATGAATAAACAAGTTGAAACTGCTCTAAATATGCTGAATCAATATTGTATGTGGTTGATCAGTGAAAGTACGAGTTAGTTCTTGTGAAATATAAACATTTTTCCAAAATCAAGCTCGGTTTCTCGTCTGGAGCACGTTTATGGCCAAAATGATGAAAATGACAATATTACTGTAAATCCAAAGAATAAACAAGTTGAAACTGCTTGAATATGCTGAATCAATATTGTATGTGGTTGATCAGTGAAAGTACGAGTTAGTTCTTGTGAAATATAAACTTTCTTCCAAAATTGAGGTCGGTTTCTCGTCTGGAGCACGTTTATGGCCAAAATGATGAAAATGACAATATTACTCTAAATCCAATGAATAAACAAGTTGAAACTGCTCTAAATATGCTGAATCAATATTGTATGTGGTTGATCAGTGAAAGTACGAGTTAGTTCTTGTGAAATATAAACTTTCTTCCAAAATTGAGGTCGGTTTCTCGTCTGGAGCACGTTTTTGGCCACAAATGATGAAAATGACACTATTACTCTAAATCCAATGAATAAACAAGTTGAAACTGCTCTAATATGCTGAATCAATATTGTATGTGGTTGATCAGTGAAAGTACGATTTTGTTCTTGGGAAATATAAACATTTTTCCAAAATCAAACTCAGTATCTCGTCTGGAGCACGTTTTTGGCCATACATGATGAAAATGACAATATTACTATAAATCCAATGAATAAACAAGTTGAAACTGCTTGAATATGCTGAATCAATATTGTATGTGGTTGATCAGTGAAAGTACGAGTTAGTTCTTGTGAAATATAAACATTTTTCCAAAATCAAGCTCGGTTTCTCGTCTGGAGCACGTTTATGGCCAAAATGATGAAAATGACAATATTACTGTAAATCCAAAGAATAAACAAGTTGAAACTGCTTGAATATGCTGAATCAATATTGTATGTGGTTGATCAGTGAAAGTACGAGTTAGTTCTTGTGAAATATAAACTTTCTTCCAAAATTGAGGTCGGTTTCTCGTCTGGAGCACGTTTATGGCCAAAATGATGAAAATGACAATATTACTCTAAATCCAATGAATAAACAAGTTGAAACTGCTCTAAATATGCTGAATCAATATTGTATGTGGTTGATCAGTGAAAGTACGAGTTAGTTCTTGCGAAAAATAAACTTTCTTCCAAAATTGAGGTCGGTTTCTCGTCTGGAGCACGTTTTTGGCCACAAATGATGAAGATGACACTATTACTCTAAATCCAATGAATAAACAAGTTGAAACTGCTTGAATATGCTGAATCAATATTGTATGTGGTTGATCAGTGAAAGTACGAGTTAGTTCTTGTGAAATATAAACTTTCTTCCAAAATTGAGGTCGGTTTCTCGTCTGGAGCACGTTTTTGGCCACAAATGATGAAAATGACAATATTACTGTAAATCCAATGAATAATCAAGTTGAAACTGCTTGAATATGCTGAATCAATATTGTATGTGGTTGATCAGTGAAAGTACGAGTTAGTTCTTGTGAAATATAAACATTTTTCCAAAATCAAGCTCGGTTTCTCGTCTGGAGCACGTTTATGGCCAAAATGATGAAAATGACAATATTACTATAAATCCAATGAATAAACAAGTTGAAACTGCTCTAATATGCTGAATCAATATTGTATGTGGTTGATCAGTGAAAGTACGAGTTAGTTCTTGTGAAATATAAACATTTTTCCAAAATCAAGCTCGGTTTCTCGTCTGGAGCACGTTTATGGCCAAAATGATGAAAATGACAATATTACTGTAAATCCAATGAATAAACAAGTTGAAACTGCTCTAATATATGCTGAATCAATATTGTATGTGGTTGATCAGTGAAAGTACGATTTTGTTCTTGGGAAATATAAACATTTTTCCAAAATCAAACTCAGTATCTCGTCTGGAGCACGTTTCTGGCCACAAATGATGAAAATGACAATATTACTGTAAATCCAATGAATAATCAATTTGAAACTGCTTGAATATGCTGAATCAATATTGTATGTGGTTGATCAGTGAAAGTACGAGTTAGTTCTTGTGAAATATAAACATTTTTCCAAAATCAAGCTTGGTTTCTCGTCTGGAGCACGTTTATGGCCAAAATGATGAAAATGACAATATTACTCTAAATCCAATGAATAAACAAGTTGAAACTGCTCTAATATGCTGAATCAATATTGTATGTGGTTGATCAGTGAAAGTACGAGTTAGTTCTTGTGAAAAATAAACTTTCTTCCAAAATTGAGGTCGGTTTCTCGTTTGGAGCACGTTTTTGGCCACAAATGATGAAAATGACATTATTACTGTAAATCCAATGAATAAACAAGTTGAAACTGCTCTAATATGCTGAATCAATATTGAATGTGGTTGATCAGTTAAACTACGAGTTAGTTCTTTTGAAATATAAACTTTTGTCCAAAATTGAGTTCGGTTTCTCGTCTGGAGCACGTTTAGGCCACAAATGATGAAAATGACAATATTACTCTAAATCCAATGAATAAACAAGTTGAAACTGCTTGAATATGCTGAATCAATATTGTATGTGGTTGATCAGTGAAAGTACGAGTTAGTTCTTGTGAAATATAAACTATTTTCCAAAATTAAACTCAGTTTCTCGTCTGGAGCACGTTTTTGGCCACAAATGATGAAGATGACAATATTACTCTAAATCCAATGAATAAACAAGTTGAAACTGCTCTAATATGCTGAATCAATATTGTATGTGGTTGATCAGTTAAAGTACGAGTTAGTTCTTGTGAAATATAAACTTTCTTCCAAAATTGAGGTCGGTTTCTCGTCTGGAGCACGTTTTTGGCCACAAATGATGAAAATGACAATATTACTCTAAATCCAATGAATAAACAAGTTGAAACTGCTCTAATATGCTGAATCAATATTGTATGTGGTTGATCAAGTGAAAGTACGATTTTGTTCTTGGGAAATATAAACATTTTTCCAAAATCAAACTCAGTATCTCGTCTGGAGCACGTTTCTGGCCAAAAATGATGAAAATGACAATATTACTGTAAATCCAATGAATAAACAAGTTGAAACTGCTTGAATATGCTGAATCAATATTGTATGTGGTTGATCAGTGAAAGTACGAGTTAGTTCTTGTGAAATATAAACATTTTTCCAAAATCAAGCTCGGTTTCTCGTCTGGAGCACGTTTATGGCCAAAATGATGAAAATGACAATATTACTCTAAATCCAATGAATAAACAAGTTGAAACTGCTCTAAATATGCTGAATCAATATTGTATGTGGTTGATCAGTGAAAGTACGAGTTAGTTCTTGTGAAATATAAACTTTCTTCCAAAATTGAGGTCGGTTTCTCGTCTGGAGCACGTTTTTGGCCACAAATGATGAAAATGACAATATTACTCTAAATCCAATGAATAAACAAGTTGAAACTGCTCTAATATGCTGAATCAATATTGTATGTGGTTGATCAGTGAAAGTACGAGTTAGTTCTTGTGAAAAATAAACTTTCTTCCAAAATTGAGGTCGGTTTCTCGTCTGGAGCACGTTTTTGGCCACAAATGATGAAGATGACAATATTACTCTAAATCCAATGAATAAACAAGTTGAAACTGCTCTAATATGCTGAATCAATATTGTATGTGGGTTGATCAGTGAAAGTACGAGTTAGTTCTTGTGAAATATAAACATTTTTCCAAAATTGAGGTCGGTTTCTCGTCTGGAGCACGTTTTTGGCCACAAATGATGAAAATGACAATATTACTGTAAATCCAATGAATAATAAAGTTGAAACTGCTTGAATATGCTGAATCAATATTGCATGTGGTTGATCAGTGAAAGTACGAGTTAGTTCTTGTGAAATATAAACATTTTTCCAAAATCAAGCTCGGTTTCTCGTCTGGAGCACGTTTATGGCCAAAATGATGAAAATGACAATATTACTCTAAATCCAATGAATAAACAAGTTGAAACTGCTCTAATATGCTGAATCAATATTGTATGTGGTTGATCAGTGAAAGTACGAGTTAGTTCTTGTGAAATATAAAAAATTTTCCAAAATCAAGCTCGGTTTCTCGTCTGGAGCACGTTTATGGCCAAAATGATGAAAATGACAATATTACTGTAAATCCAATGAATAAACAAGTTGAAACTGCTTGAATATGCTGAATCAATATTGTATGTGGTTGATCAGTGAAAGTACGAGTTAGTTCTTGTGAAAAATAAACTTTCTTCCAAAATTGAGGTCGGTTTCTCGTTTGGACGACGTTTTTGGCCACAAATGATGAAAATGACATTATTACTGTAAATCCAATGAATAAACAAGTTGAAACTGCTCTAATATGCTGAATCAATATTGAATGTGGTTGATCAGTGAAACTACGAGTTAGTTCTTGTGAAATATAAACTTTTGTCCAAAATTGAGGTCGGTTTCTCGTCTGGAGCACGTTTTTGGCCACAAATGATGAAGATGACAATATTACTCTAAATCCAATGAATAAACAAGTTGAAACTGCTCTAATATGCTGAATCAATATTGTATGTGGGTTGATCAGTGAAAGTACGAGTTAGTTCTTGTGAAATATAAACATTTTTCCAAAATTGAGGTCGGTTTCTCGTCTGGAGCACGTTTTTGGCCACAAATGATGAAAATGACAATATTACTGTAAATCCAATGAATAATAAAGTTGAAACTGCTTGAATATGCTGAATCAATATTGCATGTGGTTGATCAGTGAAAGTACGAGTTAGTTCTTGTGAAATATAAACATTTTTCCAAAATCAAGCTCGGTTTCTCGTCTGGAGCACGTTTATGGCCAAAATGATGAAAATGACAATATTACTCTAAATCCAATGAATAAACAAGTTGAAACTGCTCTAATATGCTGAATCAATATTGTATGTGGTTGATCAGTGAAAGTACGAGTTAGTTCTTGTGAAATATAAAAAATTTTCCAAAATCAAGCTCGGTTTTTTCGTCTGGAGCACGTTTATGGCCAAAATGATGAAAATGACAATATTACTGTAAATCCAATGAATAAACAAGTTGAAACTGCTTGAATATGCTGAATCAATATTGTATGTGGTTGATCAGTGAAAGTACGAGTTAGTTCTTGTGAAAAATAAACTTTCTTCCAAAATTGAGGTCGGTTTCTCGTTCGGAGGACGTTTTTGGCCACAAATGATGAAAAAGACATTATTACTGTAAATCCAATGAATAAACAAGTTGAAACTGCTCTAATATGCTGAATCAATATTGAATGTGGTTGATCAGTGAAACTACGAGTTAGTTCTTGTGAAATATAAACTTTTGTCCAAAATTGAGTTCGGTTTCTCGTCTGGAGCACGTTTAGGCCACAAATGATGAAAATGACAATATTACTCTAAATCCGATGAATAAACAAGTTGAAACTGCTTGAATATGCTGAATCAATATTGTATGTGGTTGATCAGTGAAAGTACGAGTTAGTTCTTGTGAAATATAAACTTTCTTCCAAAATTGAGGTCGGTTTCTCGTCTGGAGCACGTTTTTGGCCACAAATGATGAAAATGACAATATTACTCTAAATCCAATGAATAAACAAGTTGAAACTGCTCTAATATGCTGAATCAATATTGTATTTGGTTGATCAGTGAAAGTACGAGTTAGTTCTTGTGAAAAATAAACATTTTTCCAAAATCAAACTCAGTATCTCGTCTGGAGCACGTTTTTGGCCATAAATGATGAAAATGACAATATTACTATAAATCCAATGAATAAACAAGTTGAAACTGCTTGAATATGCTGAATAAATATTGTATGTGGTTGATCAGTGAAAGTACGAGTTAGTTCTTGTGAAATATAAACATTTTTCCAAAATCAAGCTCGGTTTCTCGTCTGGAGCACGTTTAAAGCCAAAATGATGAAAATGACAATATTACTGTAAATCCAAAGAATAAACAAGTTGAAACTGCTTGAATATGCTGAATCAATATTGTATGTGGTTGATCAGTGAAAGTACGATTTTGTTCTTGGGAAATATAAACATTTTTCCAAAATCAAACTCAGTATCTCGTCTGGAGCACGTTTTTGGCCATAAATGATGAAAATGACAATATTACTATAAATCCAATGAATAAACAAGTTGAAACTGCTTGAATATGCTGAATCAATATTGTATGTGGTTGATCAGTGAAAGTACGAGTTAGTTCTTGTGAAATATAAACTTTCTTCCAAAACTGAGGTCGGTTTCTCGTCTGGAGCACGTTTTTGGCCACAAATGATGAAAATGACAATATTACTCTAAATCCAATGAATAAACAAGTTGAAACTGCTCTAATATGCTGAATCAATATTGTATTTGGTTGATCAGTG
The DNA here is from genome assembly GCF_963383615.2 of Lipophrys pholis. Lineage (NCBI taxonomy): Eukaryota > Metazoa > Chordata > Actinopteri > Blenniiformes > Blenniidae > Lipophrys > Lipophrys pholis. The sequence goes on along the minus strand of NC_137641.1, from coordinate 135,462 downwards.
AAAGTACGAGTTAGTTCTTGTGAAAAATAAACTTTCTTCCAAAATTGAGGTCGGTTTCTCGTCTGGAGCACGTTTTTGGCCACAAATGATGAAGATGACACTATTACTCTAAATCCAATGAATAAACAAGTTGAAACTGCTCTAATATGCTGAATCAATATTGTATGTGGTTGATCAGTGAAAGTACGAGTTAGTTCTTGTGAAATATAAACATTTTTCCAAAATCAAGCTCGGTTTCTCGTCTGGAGCACGTTTATGGCCAAAATGATGAAAATGACAATATTACTCTAAATCCAATGAATAAACAAGTTGAAACTGCTCTAATATGCTGAATCAATATTGTATGTGGTTGATCAGTGAAAGTACGAGTTAGTTCTTGTGAAAAATAAACTTTCTTCCAAAATTGAGGTCGGTTTCTCGTTTGGAGCACGTTTTTGGCCACAAATGATGAAAATGACATTATTACTGTAAATCCAATGAATAAACAAGTTGAAACTGCTCTAATATGCTGAATCAATATTGAATGTGGTTGATCAGTTAAACTACGAGTTAGTTCTTTTGAAATATAAACTTTTGTCCAAAATTGAGTTCGGTTTCTCGTCTGGAGCACGTTTAGGCCACAAATGATGAAAATGACAATATTACTCTAAATCCAATGAATAAACAAGTTGAAACTGCTTGAATATGCTGAATCAATATTGTATGTGGTTGATCAGTGAAAGTACGAGTTAGTTCTTGTGAAATATAAACTATTTTCCAAAATTAAACTCAGTTTCTCGTCTGGAGCACGTTTTTGGCCACAAATGATGAAGATGACAATATTACTCTAAATCCAATGAATAAACAAGTTGAAACTGCTCTAATATGCTGAATCAATATTGTATGTGGTTGATCAGTGAAAGTACGAGTTAGTTCTTGTGAAATATAAACTTTCTTCCAAAATTGAGGTCGGTTTCTCGTCTGGAGCACGTTTTTGGCCACAAATGATGAAAATGACAATATTACTCTAAATCCAATGAATAAACAAGTTGAAACTGCTCTAATATGCTGAATCAATATTGTATGTGGTTGATCAAGTGAAAGTACGATTTTGTTCTTGGGAAATATAAACATTTTTCCAAAATCAAACTCAGTATCTCGTCTGGAGCACGTTTCTGGCCAAAAATGATGAAAATGACAATATTACTGTAAATCCAATGAATAAACAAGTTGAAACTGCTTGAATATGCTGAATCAATATTGTATGTGGTCGATCAGTGAAAGTACGAGTTAGTTCTTGTGAAATATAAACATTTTTCCAAAATCAAGCTCGGTTTCTCGTCTGGAGCACGTTTATGGCCAAAATGATGAAAATGACAATATTACTCTAAATCCAATGAATAAACAAGTTGAAACTGCTCTAAATATGCTGAATCAATATTGTATGTGGTTGATCAGTGAAAGTACGAGTTAGTTCTTGTGAAATATAAACTTTCTTCCAAAATTGAGGTCGGTTTCTCGTCTGGAGCACGTTTTTGGCCACAAATGATGAAAATGACAATATTACTCTAAATCCAATGAATAAACAAGTTGAAACTGCTCTAATATGCTGAATCAATATTGTATGTGGTTGATCAGTGAAAGTACGAGTTAGTTCTTGTGAAAAATAAACTTTCTTCCAAAATTGAGGTCGGTTTCTCGTCTGGAGCACGTTTTTGGCCACAAATGATGAAGATGACAATATTATTCTAAATCCAATGAATAAACAAGTTGAAACTGCTCTAATATGCTGAATCAATATTGTATGTGGGTTGATCAGTGAAAGTACGAGTTAGTTCTTGTGAAATATAAACATTTTTCCAAAATTGAGGTCGGTTTCTCGTCTGGAGCACGTTTTTGGCCACAAATGATGAAAATGACAATATTACTGTAAATCCAATGAATAATAAAGTTGAAACTGCTTGAATATGCTGAATCAATATTGCATGTGGTTGATCAGTGAAAGTACGAGTTAGTTCTTGTGAAATATAAACATTTTTCCAAAATCAAGCTCGGTTTCTCGTCTGGAGCACGTTTATGGCCAAAATGATGAAAATGACAATATTACTCTAAATCCAATGAATAAACAAGTTGAAACTGCTCTAATATGCTGAATCAATATTGTATGTGGTTGATCAGTGAAAGTACGAGTTAGTTCTTGTGAAATATAAAAAATTTTCCAAAATCAAGCTCGGTTTCTCGTCTGGAGCACGTTTATGGCCAAAATGATGAAAATGACAATATTACTGTAAATCCAATGAATAAACAAGTTGAAACTGCTTGAATATGCTGAATCAATATTGTATGTGGTTGATCAGTGAAAGTACGAGTTAGTTCTTGTGAAAAATAAACTTTCTTCCAAAATTGAGGTCGGTTTCTCGTTTGGACGACGTTTTTGGCCACAAATGATGAAAATGACATTATTACTGTAAATCCAATGAATAAACAAGTTGAAACTGCTCTAATATGCTGAATCAATATTGAATGTGGTTGATCAGTGAAACTACGAGTTAGTTCTTGTGAAATATAAACTTTTGTCCAAAATTGAGGTCGGTTTCTCGTCTGGAGCACGTTTTTGGCCACAAATGATGAAGATGACAATATTACTCTAAATCCAATGAATAAACAAGTTGAAACTGCTCTAATATGCTGAATCAATATTGTATGTGGGTTGATCAGTGAAAGTACGAGTTAGTTCTTGTGAAATATAAACATTTTTCCAAAATTGAGGTCGGTTTCTCGTCTGGAGCACGTTTTTGGCCACAAATGATGAAAATGACAATATTACTGTAAATCCAATGAATAATAAAGTTGAAACTGCTTGAATATGCTGAATCAATATTGCATGTGGTTGATCAGTGAAAGTACGAGTTAGTTCTTGTGAAATATAAACATTTTTCCAAAATCAAGCTCGGTTTCTCGTCTGGAGCACGTTTATGGCCAAAATGATGAAAATGACAATATTACTCTAAATCCAATGAATAAACAAGTTGAAACTGCTCTAATATGCTGAATCAATATTGTATGTGGTTGATCAGTGAAAGTACGAGTTAGTTCTTGTGAAATATAAAAAATTTTCCAAAATCAAGCTCGGTTTCTCGTCTGGAGCACGTTTATGGCCAAAATGATGAAAATGACAATATTACTGTAAATCCAATGAATAAACAAGTTGAAACTGCTTGAATATGCTGAATCAATATTGTATGTGGTTGATCAGTGAAAGTACGAGTTAGTTCTTGTGAAAAATAAACTTTCTTCCAAAATTGAGGTCGGTTTCTCGTTTGGACGACGTTTTTGGCCACAAATGATGAAAATGACATTATTACTGTAAATCCAATGAATAAACAAGTTGAAACTGCTCTAATATGCTGAATCAATATTGAATGTGGTTGATCAGTGAAACTACGAGTTAGTTCTTGTGAAATATAAACTTTTGTCCAAAATTGAGTTCGGTTTCTCGTCTGGAGCACGTTTAGGCCACAAATGATGAAAATGACAATATTACTCTAAATCCAATGAATAAACAAGTTGAAACTGCTCTAATATGCTGAATCAATATTGTATGTGGTTGATCAGTGAAAGTAAGATTTTGTTCTTGGGAAATATAAACATTTTTCCAAAATCAAACTCAGTATCTCGTCTGGAGCACGTTTTTGGCCATAAATGATGAAAATGACAATATTACTATAAATCCAATGAATAAACAAGTTGAAACTGCTTGAATATGCTGAATCAATATTGTATGTGGTTGATCAGTGAAAGTACGAGTTAGTTCTTGTGAAATATAAACATTTTTCCAAAATCAAGCTCGGTTTCTCGTCTGGAGCACGTTTATGGCCAAAATGATGAAAATGACAATATTACTCTAAATCCAATGAATAAACAAGTTGAAACTGCTCTAAATATGCTGAATCAATATTGTATGTGGTTGATCAGTGAAAGTACGAGTTAGTTCTTGTGAAATATAAACTTTCTTCCAAAATTGAGGTCGGTTTCTCGTCTGGAGCACGTTTTTGGCCACAAATGATGAAAATGACACTATTACTCTAAATCCAATGAATAAACAAGTTGAAACTGCTCTAATATGCTGAATCAATATTGTATGTGGTTGATCAGTGAAAGTACGAGTTAGTTCTTGTGAAATATAAACATTTTTCCAAAATCAAGCTCGGTTTCTCGTCTGGAGCACGTTTATGGCCAAAATGATGAAAATGACAATATTACTGTAAATCCAATGAATAAACAAGTTGAAACTGCTCTAATATGCTGAATCAATATTGTATGTGGTTGATCAGTGAAAGTACGAGTTAGTTCTTGTGAAATATAAAAAATTTTCCAAAATCAAGCTCGGTTTCTCGTCTGGAGCACGTTTATGGCCAAAATGATGAAAATGACAATATTACTGTAAATCCAATGAATAAACAAGTTGAAACTGCTTGAATATGCTGAATCAATATTGTATGTGGTTGATCAGTGAAAGTACGAGTTAGTTCTTGTGAAAAATAAACTTTCTTCCAAAATTGAGGTCGGTTTCTCGTTCGGAGGACGTTTTTGGCCACAAATGATGAAAATGACATTATTACTGTAAATCCAATTAATAAACAAGTTGAAACTGCTCTAATATGCTGAATCAATATTGAATGTGGTTGATCAGTGAAACTACGAGTTAGTTCTTGTGAAATATAAACTTTTGTCCAAAATTGAGTTCGGTTTCTCGTCTGGAGCACGTTTAGGCCACAAATGATGAAAATGACAATATTACTCTAAATCCGATGAATAAACAAGTTGAAACTGCTTGAATATGCTGAATCAATATTGTATGTGGTTGATCAGTGAAAGTACGAGTTAGTTCTTGTGAAATATAAACTTTCTTCCAAAATTGAGGTCGGTTTCTCGTCTGGAGCACGTTTTTGGCCACAAATGATGAAAATGACAATATTACTCTAAATCCAATGAATAAACAAGTTGAAACTGCTCTAATATGCTGAATCAATATTGTATTTGGTTGATCAGTGAAAGTACGAGTTAGTTCTTGTGAAAAATAAACATTTTTCCAAAATCAAACTCAGTATCTCGTCTGGAGCACGTTTTTGGCCATAAATGATGAAAATGACAATATTACTATAAATCCAATGAATAAACAAGTTGAAACTGCTTGAATATGCTGAATAAATATTGTATGTGGTTGATCAGTGAAAGTACGAGTTAGTTCTTGTGAAATATAAACATTTTTCCAAAATCAAGCTCGGTTTCTCGTCTGGAGCACGTTTAAAGCCAAAATGATGAAAATGACAATATTACTGTAAATCCAAAGAATAAACAAGTTGAAACTGCTTGAATATGCTGAATCAATATTGTATGTGGTTGATCAGTGAAAGTACGATTTTGTTCTTGGGAAATATAAACATTTTTCCAAAATCAAACTCAGTATCTCGTCTGGAGCACGTTTTTGGCCATAAATGATGAAAATGACAATATTACTATAAATCCAATGAATAAACAAGTTGAAACTGCTTGAATATGCTGAATCAATATTGTATGTGGTTGATCAGTGAAAGTACGAGTTAGTTCTTGTGAAATATAAACTTTCTTCCAAAACTGAGGTCGGTTTCTCGTCTGGAGCACGTTTTTGGCCACAAATGATGAAAATGACAATATTACTCTAAATCCAATGAATAAACAAGTTGAAACTGCTCTAATATGCTGAATCAATATTGTATTTGGTTGATCAGTGAAAGTACGAGTTAGTTCTTGTGAAAAATAAACTTTCTTCCAAAATTGAGGTCGGTTTCTCGTCTGGAGCACGTTTTTGGCCACAAATGATGAAGATGACACTATTACTCTAAATCCAATGAATAAACAAGTTGAAACTGCTCTAATATGCTGAATCAATATTGTATGTGGTTGATCAGTGAAAGTACGAGTTAGTTCTTGTGAAATATAAACATTTTTCCAAAATCAAGCTCGGTTTCTCGTCTGGAGCACGTTTATGGCCAAAATGATGAAAATGACAATATTACTCTAAATCCAATGAATAAACAAGTTGAAACTGCTCTAATATGCTGAATCAATATTGTATGTGGTTGATCAGTGAAAGTACGAGTTAGTTCTTGTGAAATATAAACTTTCTTCCAAAATTGAGGTCGGTTTCTCGTCTGGAGCACGTTTATGGCCAAAATGATGAAAATGACAATATTACTCTAAATCCAATGAATAAACAAGTTGAAACTGCTCTAAATATGCTGAATCAATATTGTATGTGGTTGATCAGTGAAAGTACGAGTTAGTTCTTGTGAAATATAAACTTTCTTCCAAAACTGAGGTCGGTTTCTCGTCTGGAGCACGTTTTTGGCCACAAATGATGAAAATGACAATATTACTCTAAATCCAATGAATAAACAAGTTGAAACTGCTCTAATATGCTGAATCAATATTGTATTTGGTTGATCAGTGAAAGTACGAGTTAGTTCTTGTGAAAAATAAACTTTCTTCCAAAATTGAGGTCGGTTTCTCGTCTGGAGCACGTTTTTGGCCACAAATGATGAAGATGACACTATTACTCTAAATCCAATGAATAAACAAGTTGAAACTGCTCTAATATGCTGAATCAATATTGTATGTGGTTGATCAGTGAAAGTACGAGTTAGTTCTTGTGAAATATAAACATTTTTCCAAAATCAAGCTCGGTTTCTCGTCTGGAGCACGTTTATGGCCAAAATGATGAAAATGACAATATTACTGTAAATCCAATGAATAATCAAGTTGAAACTGCTTGAATATGCTGAATCAATATTGTATGTGGTTGATCAGTGAAAGTACGAGTTAGTTCTTGTGAAATATAAACTTTCTTCCAAAATTGAGGTCGGTTTCTCGTTTGGAGCACGTTTTTGGCCACAAATGATGAAAATGACATTATTACTGTAAATCCAATGAATAAACAAGTTGAAACTGCTCTAATATGCTGAATCAATATTGAATGTGGTTGATCAGTTAAACTACGAGTTAGTTCTTTTGAAATATAAACTTTTGTCCAAAATTGAGTTCGGTTTCTCGTCTGGAGCACGTTTAGGCCACAAATGATGAAAATGACAATATTACTCTAAATCCAATGAATAAACAAGTTGAAACTGCTCTAATATGCTGAATCAATATTGTATGTGGTTGATCAGTGAAAGTACGAGTTAGTTCTTGTGAAATATAAACATTTTTCCAAAATCAAGCTCGGTTTCTCGTCTGGAGCACGTTTATGGCCAAAATGATGAAAATGACAATATTACTCTAAATCCAATGAATAAACAAGTTGAAACTGCTCTAATATGCTGAATCAATATTGTATGTGGTTGATCAGTGAAAGTACGAGTTAGTTCTTGTGAAATATAAACTTTCTTCCAAAATTGAGGTCGGTTTCTCGTCTGGAGCACGTTTATGGCCAAAATGATGAAAATGACAATATTACTCTAAATCCAATGAATAAACAAGTTGAAACTGCTCTAAATATGCTGAATCAATATTGTATGTGGTTGATCAGTGAAAGTACGAGTTAGTTCTTGTGAAATATAAACTTTCTTCCAAAACTGAGGTCGGTTTCTCGTCTGGAGCACGTTTTTGGCCACAAATGATGAAAATGACAATATTACTCTAAATCCAATGAATAAACAAGTTGAAACTGCTCTAATATGCTGAATCAATATTGTATTTGGTTGATCAGTGAAAGTACGAGTTAGTTCTTGTGAAAAATAAACTTTCTTCCAAAATTGAGGTCGGTTTCTCGTCTGGAGCACGTTTTTGGCCACAAATGATGAAGATGACACTATTACTCTAAATCCAATGAATAAACAAGTTGAAACTGCTCTAATATGCTGAATCAATATTGTATGTGGTTGATCAGTGAAAGTACGAGTTAGTTCTTGTGAAATATAAACATTTTTCCAAAATCAAGCTCGGTTTCTCGTCTGGAGCACGTTTATGGCCAAAATGATGAAAATGACAATATTACTGTAAATCCAATGAATAATCAAGTTGAAACTGCTTGAATATGCTGAATCAATATTGTATGTGGTTGATCAGTGAAAGTACGAGTTAGTTCTTGTGAAATATAAACTTTCTTCCAAAATTGAGGTCGGTTTCTCGTTTGGAGCACGTTTTTGGCCACAAATGATGAAAATGACATTATTACTGTAAATCCAATGAATAAACAAGTTGAAACTGCTCTAATATGCTGAATCAATATTGAATGTGGTTGATCAGTTAAACTACGAGTTAGTTCTTTTGAAATATAAACTTTTGTCCAAAATTGAGTTCGGTTTCTCGTCTGGAGCACGTTTAGGCCACAAATGATGAAAATGACAATATTACTCTAAATCCAATGAATAAACAAGTTGAAACTGCTTGAATATGCTGAATCAATATTGTATGTGGTTGATCAGTGAAAGTACGAGTTAGTTCTTGTGAAATATAAACTATTTTCCAAAATTAAACTCAGTTTCTCGTCTGGAGCACGTTTTTGGCCACAAATGATGAAGATGACAATATTACTCTAAATCCAATGAATAAACAAGTTGAAACTGCTCTAATATGCTGAATCAATATTGTATGTGGTTGATCAGTGAAAGTACGAGTTAGTTCTTGTGAAATATAAACTTTCTTCCAAAATTGAGGTCGGTTTCTCGTCTGGAGCACGTTTTTGGCCACAAATGATGAAAATGACAATATTACTCTAAATCCAATGAATAAACAAGTTGAAACTGCTCTAATATGCTGAATCAATATTGTATGTGGTTGATCAAGTGAAAGTACGATTTTGTTCTTGGGAAATATAAACATTTTTCCAAAATCAAACTCAGTATCTCGTCTGGAGCACGTTTCTGGCCACAAATGATGAAAATGACAATATTACTGTAAATCCAATGAATAAACAAGTTGAAACTGCTTGAATATGCTGAATCAATATTGTATGTGGTTGATCAGTGAAAGTACGAGTTAGTTCTTGTGAAATATAAACATTTTTCCAAAATCAAGCTCGGTTTCTCGTCTGGAGCACGTTTATGGCCAAAATGATGAAAATGACAATATTACTCTAAATCCAATGAATAAACAAGTTGAAACTGCTCTAAATATGCTGAATCAATATTGTATGTGGTTGATCAGTGAAAGTACGAGTTAGTTCTTGTGAAATATAAACTTTCTTCCAAAATTGAGGTCGGTTTCTCGTCTGGAGCACGTTTTTGGCCACAAATGATGAAAATGACAATATTACTCTAAATCCAATGAATAAACAAGTTGAAACTGCTCTAATATGCTGAATCAATATTGTATGTGGTTGATCAGTGAAAGTAAGATTTTGTTCTTGGGAAATATAAACTATTTTCCAAAATTAAACTCAGTTTCTCGTCTGGAGCACGTTTTTGGCCACAAATGATGAAGATGACAATATTACTCTAAATCCAATGAATAAACAAGTTGAAACTGCTTGAATATGCTGAATCAATATTGTATGTGGTTGATCAGTGAAAGTACGAGTTAGTTCTTGTGAAATATAAACTTTCTTCCAAAATTGAGGTCGGTTTCTCGTCTGGAGCACGTTTATGGCCAAAATGATGAAAATGACAATATTACTCTAAATCCAATGAATAAACAAGTTGAAACTGCTCTAATATGCTGAATCAATATTGTATGTGGTTGATCAGTGAAAGTACGAGTTAGTTCTTGGGAAATATAAACATTTTTCCAAAATCAAACTCAGTATCTCGTCTGGAGCACGTTTTTGGCCATACATGATGAAAATGACAATATTACTATAAATCCAATGAATAAACAAGTTGAAACTGCTTGAATATGCTGATTCAATATTGTATGTGGTTGATCAGTGAAAGTACGAGTTAGTTCTTGTGAAATATAAACATTTTTCCAAAATCAAGCTCGGTTTCTCGTCTGGAGCACGTTTAAAGCCAAAATGATGAAAATGACAATATTACTGTAAATCCAATGAATAATCAAGTTGAAACTGCTTGAATATGCTGAATCAATATTGTATGTGGTTGATCAGTGAAAGTACGAGTTAGTTCTTGTAAAATATAAACTTTCTTCCAAAATTGAGGTCGGTTTCTCGTCTGGAGCACGTTTTTGGCCACAAATGATGAAAATGACAATATTACTCTAAATCCAATGAATAAACAAGTTGAAACTGCTCTAATATGCTGAATCAATATTGTATGTGGTTGATCAGTGAAAGTACGATTTTGTTCTTGGGAAATATAAACATTTTTCCAAAATCAAACTCAGTATCTCGTCTGGAGCACGTTTTTGGCCATACATGATGAAAATGACAATATTACTATAAATCCAATGAATAAACAAGTTGAAACTGCTTGAATATGCTGAATCAATATTGTATGTGGTTGATCAGTGAAAGTACGAGTTAGTTCTTGTGAAATATAAAAAATTTTCCAAAATCAAGCTCGGTTTCTCGTCTGGAGCACGTTTATGGCCAAAATGATGAAAATGACAATATTACTGTAAATCCAATGAATAAACAAGTTGAAACTGCTTGAATATGCTGAATCAATATTGTATGTGGTTGATCAGTGAAAGTACGAGTTAGTTCTTGTGAAAAATAAACTTTCTTCCAAAATTGAGGTCGGTTTCTCGTTTGGACGACGTTTTTGGCCACAAATGATGAAAATGACATTATTACTGTAAATCCAATGAATAAACAAGTTGAAACTGCTCTAATATGCTGAATCAATATTGAATGTGGTTGATCAGTGAAACTACGAGTTAGTTCTTGTGAAATATAAACTTTTGTCCAAAATTGAGTTCGGTTTCTCGTCTGGAGCACGTTTAGGCCACAAATGATGAAAATTACAATATTACTCTAAATCCAATGAATAAACAAGTTGAAACTGCTTTAATATGCTGAATCAATATTGTATGTGGTTGATCAGTGAAAGTACGAGTTAGTTCTTGTGAAATATAAACTTTCTTCCAAAATTGAGGTCGGTTTCTCGTCTGGAGCACGTTTTTGGCCACAAATGATGAAAATGACAATATTACTCTAAATCCAATGAATAAACAAGTTGAAACTGCTCTAATATGCTGAATCAATATTGTATGTGGTTGATCAGTGAAAGTAAGATTTTGTTCTTGGGAAATATAAACATTTTTCCAAAATCAAACTCAGTATCTCGTCTGGAGCACGTTTTTGGCCATAAATGATGAAAATGACAATATTACTATAAATCCAATGAATAAACAAGTTGAAACTGCTTGAATATGCTGAATCAATATTGTATGTGGTTGATCAGTGAAAGTACGAGTTAGTTCTTGTGAAATATAAACATTTTTCCAAAATCAAGCTCGGTTTCTCGTCTGGAGCACGTTTATGGCCAAAATGATGAAAATGACAATATTACTCTTAATCCAATGAATAAACAAGTTGAAACTGCTCTAAATATGCTGAATCAATATTGTATGTGGTTGATCAGTGAAAGTACGAGTTAGTTCTTGTGAAATATAAACTTTCTTCCAAAATTGAGGTCGGTTTCTCGTCTGGAGCACGTTTTTGGCCACAAATGATGAAAATGACACTATTACTCTAAATCCAATGAATAAACAAGTTGAAACTGCTCTAATATGCTGAATCAATATTGTATGTGGTTGATCAGTGAAAGTACGAGTTAGTTCTTGTGAAATATAAACATTTTTCCAAAATCAAGCTCGGTTTCTCGTCTGGAGCACGTTTATGGCCAAAATGATGAAAATGACAATATTACTGTAAATCCAATGAATAAACAAGTTGAAACTGCTCTAATATGCTGAATCAATATTGTATGTGGTTGATCAGTGAAAGTACGAGTTAGTTCTTGTGAAATATAAAAAATTTTCCAAAATCAAGCTCGGTTTCTCGTCTGGAGCACGTTTATGGCCAAAATGATGAAAATGACAATATTACTGTAAATCCAATGAATAAACAAGTTGAAACTGCTTGAATATGCTGAATCAATATTGTATGTGGTTGATCAGTGAAAGTACGAGTTAGTTCTTGTGAAAAATAAACTTTCTTCCAAAATTGAGGTCGGTTTCTCGTTCGGAGGACGTTTTTGGCCACAAATGATGAAAATGACATTATTACTGTAAATCCAATGAATAAACAAGTTGAAACTGCTCTAATATGCTGAATCAATATTGAATGTGGTTGATCAGTGAAACTACGAGTTAGTTCTTGTGAAATATAAACTTTTGTCCAAAATTGAGTTCGGTTTCTCGTCTGGAGCACGTTTAGGCCACAAATGATGAAAATGACAATATTACTCTAAATCCGATGAATAAACAAGTTGAAACTGCTTGAATATGCTGAATCAATATTGTATGTGGTTGATCAGTGAAAGTACGAGTTAGTTCTTGTGAAATATAAACTTTCTTCCAAAATTGAGGTCGGTTTCTCGTCTGGAGCACGTTTTTGGCCACAAATGATGAAAATGACAATATTACTCTAAATCCAATGAATAAACAAGTTGAAACTGCTCTAATATGCTGAATCAATATTGTATTTGGTTGATCAGTGAAAGTACGAGTTAGTTCTTGTGAAAAATAAACATTTTTCCAAAATCAAGCTCGGTTTCTCGTCTGGAGCACGTTTATGGCCATAAATGATGAAAATGACAATATTACTATAAATCCAATGAATAAACAAGTTGAAACTGCTTGAATATGCTGAATAAATATTGTATGTGGTTGATCAGTGAAAGTACGAGTTAGTTCTTGTGAAATATAAACATTTTTCCAAAATCAAGCTCGGTTTCTCGTCTGGAGCACGTTTAAAGCCAAAATGATGAAAATGACAATATTACTGTAAATCCAAAGAATAAACAAGTTGAAACTGCTTGAATATGCTGAATCAATATTGTATGTGGTTGATCAGTGAAAGTACGATTTTGTTCTTGGGAAATATAAACATTTTTCCAAAATCAAACTCAGTATCTCGTCTGGAGCACGTTTTTGGCCATAAATGATGAAAATGACAATATTACTATAAATCCAATGAATAAACAAGTTGAAACTGCTTGAATATGCTGAATCAATATTGTATGTGGTTGATCAGTGAAAGTACGAGTTAGTTCTTGTGAAATATAAACTTTCTTCCAAAACTGAGGTCGGTTTCTCGTCTGGAGCACGTTTTTGGCCACAAATGATGAAAATGACAATATTACTCTAAATCCAATGAATAAACAAGTTGAAACTGCTCTAATATGCTGAATCAATATTGTATTTGGTTGATCAGTGAAAGTACGAGTTAGTTCTTGTGAAAAATAAACTTTCTTCCAAAATTGAGGTCGGTTTCTCGTCTGGAGCACGTTTTTGGCCACAAATGATGAAGATGACACTATTACTCTAAATCCAATGAATAAACAAGTTGAAACTGCTCTAATATGCTGAATCAATATTGTATGTGGTTGATCAGTGAAAGTACGAGTTAGTTCTTGTGAAATATAAACATTTTTCCAAAATCAAGCTCGGTTTCTCGTCTGGAGCACGTTTATGGCCAAAATGATGAAAATGACAATATTACTGTAAATCCAATGAATAATCAAGTTGAAACTGCTTGAATATGCTGAATCAATATTGTATGTGGTTGATCAGTGAAAGTACGAGTTAGTTCTTGTGAAATATAAACTTTCTTCCAAAATTGAGGTCGGTTTCTCGTCTGGAGCACGTTTATGGCCAAAATGATGAAAATGACAATATTACTCTAAATCCAATGAATAAACAAGTTGAAACTGCTCTAATATGCTGAATCAATATTGTATGTGGTTGATCAGTGAAAGTACGAGTTAGTTCTTGTGAAATATAAACTTTCTTCCAAAATTGAGGTCGGTTTCTCGTCTGGAGCACGTTTTTGGCCACAAATGATGAAAATGACAATATTACTCTAAATCCAATGAATAAACAAGTTGAAACTGCTCTAATATGCTGAATCAATATTGTATGTGGTTGATCAGTGAAAGTACGATTTTGTTCTGGGGAAATATAAACATTTTTCCAAAATCAAACTCAGTATCTCGTCTGGAGCACGTTTCTGGCCACAAATGATGAAAATGACAATATTACTGTAAATCCAATGAATAAACAAGTTGAAACTGCTTGAATATGCTGAATCAATATTGTATGTGGTTGATCAGTGAAAGTACGAGTTAGTTCTTGTGAAATATAAACTTTCTTCCAAAATTGAGGTCGGTTTCTCGTCTGGAGCACGTTTTTGGCCACAAATGATGAAAATGACAATATTACTCTAAATCCAATGAATAAACAAGTTGAAACTGCTCTAATATGCTGAATCAATATTGTATGTGGTTGATCAGTGAAAGTACGAGTTAGTTCTTGTGAAAAATAAACTTTCTTCCAAAATTGAGGTCGGTTTCTCGTCTTGAGCACGTTTTTGGCCAAAATGATGAAAATGACAATATTACTCTAAATCCAATGAATAAACAAGTTGAAACTGCTCTAATATGCTGAATCAATATTGTATGTGGTTGATCAGTGAAAGTACGAGTTAGTTCTTGTGAAATATAAAAAATTTTCCAAAATCAAGCTCGGTTTCTCGTCTGGAGCACGTTTATGGCCAAAATGATGAAAATGACAATATTACTGTAAATCCAATGAATAAACAAGTTGAAACTGCTTGAATATGCTGAATCAATATTGTATGTGGTTGATCAGTGAAAGTACGAGTTAGTTCTTGTGAAAAATAAACTTTCTTCCAAAATTGAGGTCGGTTTCTCGTTTGGACGACGTTTTTGGCCACAAATGATGAAAATGACATTATTACTGTAAATCCAATGAATAAACAAGTTGAAACTGCTCTAATATGCTGAATCAATATTGAATGTGGTTGATCAGTGAAACTACGAGTTAGTTCTTGTGAAATATAAACTTTTGTCCAAAATTGAGTTCGGTTTCTCGTCTGGAGCACGTTTAGGCCACAAATGATGAAAATTACAATATTACTCTAAATCCAATGAATAAACAAGTTGAAACTGCTTTAATATGCTGAATCAATATTGTATGTGGTTGATCAGTGAAAGTACGAGTTAGTTCTTGTGAAATATAAACTTTCTTCCAAAATTGAGGTCGGTTTCTCGTCTGGAGCACGTTTTTGGCCACAAATGATGAAAATGACAATATTACTCTAAATCCAATGAATAAACAAGTTGAAACTGCTCTAATATGCTGAATCAATATTGTATGTGGTTGATCAGTGAAAGTAAGATTTTGTTCTTGGGAAATATAAACATTTTTCCAAAATCAAACTCAGTATCTCGTCTGGAGCACGTTTTTGGCCATAAATGATGAAAATGACAATATTACTATAAATCCAATGAATAAACAAGTTGAAACTGCTTGAATATGCTGAATCAATATTGTATGTGGTTGATCAGTGAAAGTACGAGTTAGTTCTTGTGAAATATAAACATTTTTCCAAAATCAAGCTCGGTTTCTCGTCTGGAGCACGTTTATGGCCAAAATGATGAAAATGACAATATTACTCTTAATCCAATGAATAAACAAGTTGAAACTGCTCTAAATATGCTGAATCAATATTGTATGTGGTTGATCAGTGAAAGTACGAGTTAGTTCTTGTGAAATATAAACTTTCTTCCAAAATTGAGGTCGGTTTCTCGTCTGGAGCACGTTTTTGGCCACAAATGATGAAAATGACACTATTACTCTAAATCCAATGAATAAACAAGTTGAAACTGCTCTAATATGCTGAATCAATATTGTATGTGGTTGATCAGTGAAAGTACGAGTTAGTTCTTGTGAAATATAAACATTTTTCCAAAATCAAGCTCGGTTTCTCGTCTGGAGCACGTTTATGGCCAAAATGATGAAAATGACAATATTACTGTAAATCCAATGAATAAACAAGTTGAAACTGCTCTAATATGCTGAATCAATATTGTATGTGGTTGATCAGTGAAAGTACGAGTTAGTTCTTGTGAAATATAAAAAATTTTCCAAAATCAAGCTCGGTTTCTCGTCTGGAGCACGTTTATGGCCAAAATGATGAAAATGACAATATTACTGTAAATCCAATGAATAAACAAGTTGAAACTGCTTGAATATGCTGAATCAATATTGTATGTGGTTGATCAGTGAAAGTACGAGTTAGTTCTTGTGAAAAATAAACTTTCTTCCAAAATTGAGGTCGGTTTCTCGTTCGGAGGACGTTTTTGGCCACAAATGATGAAAATGACATTATTACTGTAAATCCAATGAATAAACAAGTTGAAACTGCTCTAATATGCTGAATCAATATTGAATGTGGTTGATCAGTGAAACTACGAGTTAGTTCTTGTGAAATATAAACTTTTGTCCAAAATTGAGTTCGGTTTCTCGTCTGGAGCACGTTTAGGCCACAAATGATGAAAATGACAATATTACTCTAAATCCGATGAATAAACAAGTTGAAACTGCTTGAATATGCTGAATCAATATTGTATGTGGTTGATCAGTGAAAGTACGAGTTAGTTCTTGTGAAATATAAACTTTCTTCCAAAATTGAGGTCGGTTTCTCGTCTGGAGCACGTTTTTGGCCACAAATGATGAAAATGACAATATTACTCTAAATCCAATGAATAAACAAGTTGAAACTGCTCTAATATGCTGAATCAATATTGTATTTGGTTGATCAGTGAAAGTACGAGTTAGTTCTTGTGAAAAATAAACATTTTTCCAAAATCAAGCTCGGTTTCTCGTCTGGAGCACGTTTATGGCCATAAATGATGAAAATGACAATATTACTATAAATCCAATGAATAAACAAGTTGAAACTGCTTGAATATGCTGAATAAATATTGTATGTGGTTGATCAGTGAAAGTACGAGTTAGTTCTTGTGAAATATAAACATTTTTCCAAAATCAAGCTCGGTTTCTCGTCTGGAGCACGTTTAAAGCCAAAATGATGAAAATGACAATATTACTGTAAATCCAAAGAATAAACAAGTTGAAACTGCTTGAATATGCTGAATCAATATTGTATGTGGTTGATCAGTGAAAGTACGATTTTGTTCTTGGGAAATATAAACATTTTTCCAAAATCAAACTCAGTATCTCGTCTGGAGCACGTTTTTGGCCATAAATGATGAAAATGACAATATTACTATAAATCCAATGAATAAACAAGTTGAAACTGCTTGAATATGCTGAATCAATATTGTATGTGGTTGATCAGTGAAAGTACGAGTTAGTTCTTGTGAAATATAAACTTTCTTCCAAAACTGAGGTCGGTTTCTCGTCTGGAGCACGTTTTTGGCCACAAATGATGAAAATGACAATATTACTCTAAATCCAATGAATAAACAAGTTGAAACTGCTCTAATATGCTGAATCAATATTGTATTTGGTTGATCAGTGAAAGTACGAGTTAGTTCTTGTGAAAAATAAACTTTCTTCCAAAATTGAGGTCGGTTTCTCGTCTGGAGCACGTTTTTGGCCACAAATGATGAAGATGACACTATTACTCTAAATCCAATGAATAAACAAGTTGAAACTGCTCTAATATGCTGAATCAATATTGTATGTGGTTGATCAGTGAAAGTACGAGTTAGTTCTTGTGAAATATAAACATTTTTCCAAAATCAAGCTCGGTTTCTCGTCTGGAGCACGTTTATGGCCAAAATGATGAAAATGACAATATTACTGTAAATCCAATGAATAATCAAGTTGAAACTGCTTGAATATGCTGAATCAATATTGTATGTGGTTGATCAGTGAAAGTACGAGTTAGTTCTTGTGAAATATAAACTTTCTTCCAAAATTGAGGTCGGTTTCTCGTCTGGAGCACGTTTATGGCCAAAATGATGAAAATGACAATATTACTCTAAATCCAATGAATAAACAAGTTGAAACTGCTCTAATATGCTGAATCAATATTGTATGTGGTTGATCAGTGAAAGTACGAGTTAGTTCTTGGGAAATATAAACATTTTTCCAAAATCAAACTCAGTATCTCGTCTGGAGCACGTTTTTGGCCATACATGATGAAAATGACAATATTACTGTAAATCCAATGAATAAACAAGTTGAAACTGCTTGAATATGCTGAATCAATATTGTATGTGGTTGATCAGTGAAAGTACGAGTTAGTTCTTGTGAAATATAAACATTTTTCCAAAATCAAGCTCGGTTTCTCGTCTGGAGCACGTTTATGGCCAAAATGATGAAAATGACAATATTACTCTAAATCCAATGAATAAACAAGTTGAAACTGCTCTAAATATGCTGAATCAATATTGTATGTGGTTGATCAGTGAAAGTACGAGTTAGTTCTTGTGAAATATAAACTTTCTTCCAAAACTGAGGTCGGTTTCTCGTCTGGAGCACGTTTTTGGCCACAAATGATGAAAATGACAATATTACTGTAAATCCAATGAATAATAAAGTTGAAACTGCTTGAATATGCTGAATCAATATTGTATGTGGTTGATCAGTGAAAGTACGAGTTAGTTCTTGTGAAATATAAACTTTCTTCCAAAATTGAGGTCGGTTTCTCGTCTGGAGCACGTTTTTGGCCACAAATGATGAAAATGACAATATTACTCTAAATCCAATGAATAAACAAGTTGAAACTGCTCTAAATATGCTGAATCAATATTGTATGTGGTTGATCAGTGAAAGTACGAGTTAGTTCTTGTGAAATATAAACTTTCTTCCAAAACTGAGGTCGGTTTCTCGTCTGGAGCACGTTTATGGCCAAAATGATGAAAATGACAATATTACTGTAAATCCAATGAATAATAAAGTTGAAACTGCTTGAATATGCTGAATCAATATTGTATGTGGTTGATCAGTGAAAGTACGAGTTAGTTCTTGTGAAATATAAACTTTCTTCCAAAATTGAGGTCGGTTTCTCGTCTGGAGCACGTTTTTGGCCACAAATGATGAAAATGACACTATTACTCTAAATCCAATGAATAATCAATTTGAAACTGCTCTAATATGCTGAATCAATATTGTATGTGGTTGATCAGTGAAAGTACGAGTTAGTTCTTGTGAAATATAAATATTTTTCCAAAATCAAGCTCGGTTTCTCGTCTGGAGCACGTTTATGGCCAAAATGATGAAAATGACAATATTACTGTAAATCCAAAGAATAAACAAGTTGAAACTGCTTGAATATGCTGAATCAATATTGTATGTGGTTGATCAGTGAAAGTACGAGTTAGTTCTTGTGAAATATAAACTTTCTTCCAAAATTGAGGTCGGTTTCTCGTCTGGAGCACGTTTATGGCCAAAATGATGAAAATGACAATATTACTCTAAATCCAATGAATAAACAAGTTGAAACTGCTCTAAATATGCTGAATCAATATTGTATGTGGTTGATCAGTGAAAGTACGAGTTAGTTCTTGTGAAATATAAACTTTCTTCCAAAATTGAGGTCGGTTTCTCGTCTGGAGCACGTTTTTGGCCACAAATGATGAAAATGACACTATTACTCTAAATCCAATGAATAAACAAGTTGAAACTGCTCTAATATGCTGAATCAATATTGTATGTGGTTGATCAGTGAAAGTACGATTTTGTTCTTGGGAAATATAAACATTTTTCCAAAATCAAACTCAGTATCTCGTCTGGAGCACGTTTTTGGCCATACATGATGAAAATGACAATATTACTATAAATCCAATGAATAAACAAGTTGAAACTGCTTGAATATGCTGAATCAATATTGTATGTGGTTGATCAGTGAAAGTACGAGTTAGTTCTTGTGAAATATAAACATTTTTCCAAAATCAAGCTCGGTTTCTCGTCTGGAGCACGTTTATGGCCAAAATGATGAAAATGACAATATTACTGTAAATCCAAAGAATAAACAAGTTGAAACTGCTTGAATATGCTGAATCAATATTGTATGTGGTTGATCAGTGAAAGTACGAGTTAGTTCTTGTGAAATATAAACTTTCTTCCAAAATTGAGGTCGGTTTCTCGTCTGGAGCACGTTTATGGCCAAAATGATGAAAATGACAATATTACTCTAAATCCAATGAATAAACAAGTTTAAACTGCTCTAAATATGCTGAATCAATATTGTATGTGGTTGATCAGTGAAAGTACGAGTTAGTTCTTGTGAAATATAAACTTTCTTCCAAAACTGAGGTCGGTTTCTCGTCTGGAGCACGTTTTTGGCCACAAATGATGAAAATGACAATATTACTCTAAATCCAATGAATAAACAAGTTGAAACTGCTCTAATATGCTGAATCAATATTGTATTTGGTTGATCAGTGAAAGTACGAGTTAGTTCTTGCGAAAAATAAACTTTCTTCCAAAATTGAGGTCGGTTTCTCGTCTGGAGCACGTTTTTGGCCACAAATGATGAAGATGACACTATTACTCTAAATCCAATGAATAAACAAGTTGAAACTGCTTGAATATGCTGAATCAATATTGTATGTGGTTGATCAGTGAAAGTACGAGTTAGTTCTTGTGAAATATAAACTTTCTTCCAAAATTGAGGTCGGTTTCTCGTCTGGAGCACGTTTTTGGCCACAAATGATGAAAATGACAATATTACTGTAAATCCAATGAATAATCAAGTTGAAACTGCTTGAATATGCTGAATCAATATTGTATGTGGTTGATCAGTGAAAGTACGAGTTAGTTCTTGTGAAATATAAACATTTTTCCAAAATCAAGCTCGGTTTCTCGTCTGGAGCACGTTTATGGCCAAAATGATGAAAATGACAATATTACTATAAATCCAATGAATAAACAAGTTGAAACTGCTCTAATATGCTGAATCAATATTGTATGTGGTTGATCAGTGAAAGTACGAGTTAGTTCTTGTGAAATATAAACATTTTTCCAAAATCAAGCTCGGTTTCTCGTCTGGAGCACGTTTATGGCCAAAATGATGAAAATGACAATATTACTATAAATCCAATGAATAAACAAGTTGAAACTGCTCTAATATGCTGAATCAATATTGTATGTGGTTGATCAGTGAAAGTACGAGTTAGTTCTTGTGAAATATAAACATTTTTCCAAAATCAAGCTCGGTTTCTCGTCTGGAGCACGTTTATGGCCAAAATGATGAAAATGACAATATTACTGTAAATCCAATGAATAAACAAGTTGAAACTGCTCTAATATATGCTGAATCAATATTGTATGTGGTTGATCAGTGAAAGTACGATTTTGTTCTTGGGAAATATAAACATTTTTCCAAAATCAAACTCAGTATCTCGTCTGGAGCACGTTTCTGGCCACAAATGATGAAAATGACAATATTACTGTAAATCCAATGAATAATCAATTTGAAACTGCTTGAATATGCTGAATCAATATTGTATGTGGTTGATCAGTGAAAGTACGAGTTAGTTCTTGTGAAATATAAACTTTCTTCCAAAATTGAGGTCGGTTTCTCGTCTGGAGCACGTTTTTGGCCACAAATGATGAAAATGACAATATTACTCTAAATCCAATGAATAAACAAGTTGAAACTGCTCTAATATGCTGAATCAATATTGTATGTGGTTGATCAGTGAAAGTACGAGTTAGTTCTTGTGAAATATAAACATTTTTCCAAAATCAAGCTCGGTTTCTCGTCTGGAGCACGTTTATGGCCAAAATGATGAAAATGACAATATTACTCTAAATCCAATGAATAAACAAGCTGAAACTGCTCTAATATGCTGAATCAATATTGTATGTGGTTGATCAGTGAAAGTACGAGTTAGTTCTTGTGAAAAATAAACTTTCTTCCAAAATTGAGGTCGGTTTCTCGTTTGGAGCACGTTTTTGGCCACAAATGATGAAAATGACATTATTACTGTAAATCCAATGAATAAACAAGTTGAAACTGCTCTAATATGCTGAATCAATATTGAATGTGGTTGATCAGTTAAACTACGAGTTAGTTCTTGTGAAATATAAACTTTTGTCCAAAATTGAGTTCGGTTTCTCGTCTGGAGCACGTTTAGGCCACAAATGATGAAAATGACAATATTACTCTAAATCCAATGAATAAACAAGTTGAAACTGCTTGAATATGCTGAATCAATATTGTATGTGGTTGATCAGTGAAAGTACGAGTTAGTTCTTGTGAAATATAAACTATTTTCCAAAATTAAACTCAGTTTCTCGTCTGGAGCACGTTTTTGGCCACAAATGATGAAGATGACAATATTACTCTAAATCCAATGAATAAACAAGTTGAAACTGCTCTAATATGCTGAATCAATATTGTATGTGGTTGATCAGTGAAAGTACGAGTTAGTTCTTGTGAAATATAAACTTTCTTCCAAAATTGAGGTCGGTTTCTCGTCTGGAGCACGTTTTTGGCCACAAATGATGAAAATGACAATATTACTCTAAATCCAATGAATAAACAAGTTGAAACTGCTCTAATATGCTGAATCAATATTGTATGTGGTTGATCAAGTGAAAGTACGATTTTGTTCTTGGGAAATATAAACATTTTTCCAAAATCAAACTCAGTATCTCGTCTGGAGCACGTTTCTGGCCACAAATGATGAAAATGACAATATTACTGTAAATCCAATGAATAAACAAGTTGAAACTGCTTGAATATGCTGAATCAATATTGTATGTGGTTGATCAGTGAAAGTACGAGTTAGTTCTTGTGAAATATAAACATTTTTCCAAAATCAAGCTCGGTTTCTCGTCTGGAGCACGTTTATGGCCAAAATGATGAAGATGACAATATTACTCTAAATCCAATGAATAAACAAGTTGAAACTGCTCTAATATGCTGAATCAATATTGTATGTGGTTGATCAGTGAAAGTACGAGTTAGTTCTTGTGAAATATAAACTTTCTTCCAAAATTGAGGTCGGTTTCTCGTCTGGAGCACGTTTTTGGCCACAAATGATGAAAATGACAATATTACTCTAAATCCAATGAATAAACAAGTTGAAACTGCTCTAATATGCTGAATCAATATTGTATGTGGTTGATCAGTGAAAGTAAGATTTTGTTCTTGGGAAATATAAACTATTTTCCAAAATTAAACTCAGTTTCTCGTCTGGAGCACGTTTTTGGCCACAAATGATGAAGATGACAATATTACTCTAAATCCAATGAATAAACAAGTTGAAACTGCTCTAATATGCTGAATCAATATTGTATGTGGTTGATCAGTGAAAGTACGAGTTAGTTCTTGTGAAATATAAACTTTCTTCCAAAATTGAGGTCGGTTTCTCGTCTGGAGCACGTTTTTGGCCACAAATGATGAAGATGACACTATTACTCTAAATCCAATGAATAAACAAGTTGAAACTGCTCTAATATGCTGAATCAATATTGTATGTGGTTGATCAGTGAAAGTACGAGTTAGTTCTTGTGAAATATAAACATTTTTCCAAAATCAAGCTCGGTTTCTCGTCTGGAGCACGTTTATGGCCAAAATGATGAAAATGACAATATTACTGTAAATCCAATGAATAATCAAGTTGAAACTGCTTGAATATGCTGAATCAATATTGTATGTGGTTGATCAGTGAAAGTACGAGTTAGTTCTTGTGAAATATAAACTTTCTTCCAAAATTGAGGTCGGTTTCTCGTCTGGAGCACGTTTATGGCCAAAATGATGAAAATGACAATATTACTCTAAATCCAATGAATAAACAAGTTGAAACTGCTCTAATATGCTGAATCAATATTGTATGTGGTTGATCAGTGAAAGTACGAGTTAGTTCTTGGGAAATATAAACATTTTTCCAAAATCAAACTCAGTATCTCGTCTGGAGTACGTTTTTGGCCATACATGATGAAAATGACAATATTACTATAAATCCAATGAATAAACAAGTTGAAACTGCTTGAATATGCTGAATCAATATTGTATGTGGTTGATCAGTGAAAGTACGAGTTAGTTCTTGTGAAATATAAACTTTCTTCCAAAATTGAGGTCGGTTTCTCGTCTGGAGCACGTTTTTGGCCACAAATGATGAAAATGACACTATTACTCTAAATCCAATGAATAAACAAGTTGAAACTGCTCTAATATGCTGAATCAATATTGTATGTGGTTGATCAGTGAAAGTACGATTTTGTTCTTGGGAAATATAAACATTTTTCCAAAATCAAACTCAGTATCTCGTCTGGAGCACGTTTTTGGCCATACATGATGAAAATGACAATATTACTATAAATCCAATGAATAAACAAGTTGAAACTGCTTGAATATGCTGAATCAATATTGTATGTGGTTGATCAGTGAAAGTACGAGTTAGTTCTTGTGAAATATAAACATTTTTCCAAAATCAAGCTCGGTTTCTCGTCTGGAGCACGTTTATGGCCAAAATGATGAAAATGACAATATTACTGTAAATCCAAAGAATAAACAAGTTGAAACTGCTTGAATATGCTGAATCAATATTGTATGTGGTTGATCAGTGAAAGTACGAGTTAGTTCTTGTGAAATATAAACTTTCTTCCAAAATTGAGGTCGGTTTCTCGTCTGGAGCACGTTTATGGCCAAAATGATGAAAATGACAATATTACTCTAAATCCAATGAATAAACAAGTTTAAACTGCTCTAAATATGCTGAATCAATATTGTATGTGGTTGATCAGTGAAAGTACGAGTTAGTTCTTGTGAAATATAAACTTTCTTCCAAAACTGAGGTCGGTTTCTCGTCTGGAGCACGTTTTTGGCCACAAATGATGAAAATGACAATATTACTCTAAATCCAATGAATAAACAAGTTGAAACTGCTCTAATATGCTGAATCAATATTGTATTTGGTTGATCAGTGAAAGTACGAGTTAGTTCTTGCGAAAAATAAACTTTCTTCCAAAATTGAGGTCGGTTTCTCGTCTGGAGCACGTTTTTGGCCACAAATGATGAAGATGACACTATTACTCTAAATCCAATGAATAAACAAGTTGAAACTGCTTGAATATGCTGAATCAATATTGTATGTGGTTGATCAGTGAAAGTACGAGTTAGTTCTTGTGAAATATAAACTTTCTTCCAAAATTGAGGTCGGTTTCTCGTCTGGAGCACGTTTATGGCCAAAATGATGAAAATGACAATATTACTATAAATCCAATGAATAAACAAGTTGAAACTGCTCTAATATGCTGAATCAATATTGTATGTGGTTGATCAGTGAAAGTACGAGTTAGTTCTTGTGAAATATAAACATTTTTCCAAAATCAAGCTCGGTTTCTCGTCTGGAGCACGTTTATGGCCAAAATGATGAAAATGACAATATTACTATAAATCCAATGAATAAACAAGTTGAAACTGCTCTAATATGCTGAATCAATATTGTATGTGGTTGATCAGTGAAAGTACGAGTTAGTTCTTGTGAAATATAAACATTTTTCCAAAATCAAGCTCGGTTTCTCGTCTGGAGCACGTTTATGGCCAAAATGATGAAAATGACAATATTACTGTAAATCCAATGAATAAACAAGTTGAAACTGCTCTAATATATGCTGAATCAATATTGTATGTGGTTGATCAGTGAAAGTACGATTTTGTTCTTGGGAAATATAAACATTTTTCCAAAATCAAACTCAGTATCTCGTCTGGAGCACGTTTCTGGCCACAAATGATGAAAATGACAATATTACTGTAAATCCAATGAATAATCAATTTGAAACTGCTTGAATATGCTGAATCAATATTGTATGTGGTTGATCAGTGAAAGTACGAGTTAGTTCTTGTGAAATATAAACATTTTTCCAAAATAAGCTCGGTTTCTCGTCTGGAGCACGTTTATGGCCAAAATGATGAAAATGACAATATTACTCTAAATCCAATGAATAAACAAGTTGAAACTGCTCTAATATGCTGAATCAATATTGTATGTGGTTGATCAGTGAAAGTACGAGTTAGTTCTTGTGAAATATAAACATTTTTCCAAAATAAGCTCGGTTTCTCGTCTGGAGCACGTTTATGGCCAAAATGATGAAAATGACAATATTACTCTAAATCCAATGAATAAACAAGTTGAAACTGCTCTAATATGCTGAATCAATATTGTATGTGGTTGATCAGTGAAAGTACGAGTTAGTTCTTGTGAAATATAAACTTTCTTCCAAAATTGAGGTCGGTTTCTCGTCTGGAGCACGTTTCTTGCCACAAATGATGAAAATGACAATATTACTCTAAATCCAATGAATAAACAAGTTGAAACTGCTCTAATATGCTGAATCAATATTGTATGTGGTTGATCAGTGAAAGTACGAGTTAGTTCTTGTGAAATATAAACATTTTTCCAAAATCAAGCTCGGTTTCTCGTCTGGAGCACGTTTATGGCCAAAATGATGAAAATGACAATATTACTCTAAATCCAATGAATAAACAAGCTGAAACTGCTCTAATATGCTGAATCAATATTGTATGTGGTTGATCAGTGAAAGTACGAGTTAGTTCTTGTGAAAAATAAACTTTCTTCCAAAATTGAGGTCGGTTTCTCGTTTGGAGCACGTTTTTGGCCAGAAATGATGAAAATGACATTATTACTGTAAATCCAATGAATAAACAAGTTGAAACTGCTCTAATATGCTGAATCAATATTGAATGTGGTTGATCAGTTAAACTACGAGTTAGTTCTTGTGAAATATAAACTTTTGTCCAAAATTGAGTTCGGTTTCTCGTCTGGAGCACGTTTAGGCCACAAATGATGAAAATGACAATATTACTCTAAATCCAATGAATAAACAAGTTGAAACTGCTTGAATATGCTGAATCAATATTGTATGTGGTTGATCAGTGAAAGTACGAGTTAGTTCTTGTGAAATATAAACTATTTTCCAAAATTAAACTCAGTTTCTCGTCTGGAGCACGTTTTTGGCCACAAATGATGAAGATGACAATATTACTCTAAATCCAATGAATAAACAAGTTGAAACTGCTCTAATATGCTGAATCAATATTGTATGTGGTTGATCAGTGAAAGTACGAGTTAGTTCTTGTGAAATATAAACTTTCTTCCAAAATTGAGGTCGGTTTCTCGTCTGGAGCACGTTTTTGGCCACAAATGATGAAAATGACAATATTACTCTAAATCCAATGAATAAACAAGTTGAAACTGCTCTAATATGCTGAATCAATATTGTATGTGGTTGATCAAGTGAAAGTACGATTTTGTTCTTGGGAAATATAAACATTTTTCCAAAATCAAACTCAGTATCTCGTCTGGAGCACGTTTCTGGCCACAAATGATGAAAATGACAATATTACTGTAAATCCAATGAATAAACAAGTTGAAACTGCTTGAATATGCTGAATCAATATTGTATGTGGTTGATCAGTGAAAGTACGAGTTAGTTCTTGTGAAATATAAACATTTTTCCAAAATCAAGCTCGGTTTCTCGTCTGGAGCACGTTTATGGCCAAAATGATGAAAATGACAATATTACTCTAAATCCAATGAATAAACAAGTTGAAACTGCTCTAAATATGCTGAATCAATATTGTATGTGGTTGATCAGTGAAAGTACGAGTTAGTTCTTGTGAAATATAAACTTTCTTCCAAAATTGAGGTCGGTTTCTCGTCTGGAGCACGTTTTTGGCCACAAATGATGAAAATGACAATATTACTCTAAATCCAATGAATAAACAAGTTGAAACTGCTCTAATATGCTGAATCAATATTGTATGTGGTTGATCAGTGAAAGTAAGATTTTGTTCTTGGGAAATATAAACTATTTTCCAAAATTAAACTCAGTTTCTCGTCTGGAGCACGTTTTTGGCCACAAATGATGAAGATGACAATATTACTCTAAATCCAATGAATAAACAAGTTGAAACTGCTCTAATATGCTGAATCAATATTGTATGTGGTTGATCAGTGAAAGTACGAGTTAGTTCTTGTGAAATATAAACTTTCTTCCAAAATTGAGGTCGGTTTCTCGTCTGGAGCACGTTTATGGCCAAAATGATGAAAATGACAATATTACTCTAAATCCAATGAATAAACAAGTTGAAACTGCTCTAATATGCTGAATCAATATTGTATGTGGTTGATCAGTGAAAGTACGAGTTAGTTCTTGGGAAATATAAACATTTTTCCAAAATCAAACTCAGTATCTCGTCTGGAGCACGTTTTTGGCCATACATGATGAAAATGACAATATTACTATAAATCCAATGAATAAACAAGTTGAAACTGCTTGAATATGCTGATTCAATATTGTATGTGGTTGATCAGTGAAAGTACGAGTTAGTTCTTGTGAAATATAAACATTTTTCCAAAATCAAGCTCGGTTTCTCGTCTGGAGCACGTTTAAAGCCAAAATGATGAAAATGACAATATTACTGTAAATCCAATGAATAATCAAGTTGAAACTGCTTGAATATGCTGAATCAATATTGTATGTGGTTGATCAGTGAAAGTACGAGTTAGTTCTTGTAAAATATAAACTTTCTTCCAAAATTGAGGTCGGTTTCTCGTCTGGAGCACGTTTTTGGCCACAAATGATGAAAATGACAATATTACTCTAAATCCAATGAATAAACAAGTTGAAACTGCTCTAATATGCTGAATCAATATTGTATGTGGTTGATCAGTGAAAGTACGATTTTGTTCTTGGGAAATATAAACATTTTTCCAAAATCAAACTCAGTATCTCGTCTGGAGCACGTTTTTGGCCATACATGATGAAAATGACAATATTACTATAAATCCAATGAATAAACAAGTTGAAACTGCTTGAATATGCTGAATCAATATTGTATGTGGTTGATCAGTGAAAGTACGAGTTAGTTCTTGTGAAATATAAACATTTTTCCAAAATCAAGCTCGGTTTCTCGTCTGGAGCACGTTTATGGCCAAAATGATGAAAATGACAATATTACTCTAAATCCAATGAATAAACAAGTTGAAACTGCTCTAATATGCTGAATCAATATTGTATGTGGTTGATCAGTGAAAGTACGAGTTAGTTCTTGTGAAATATAAACATTTTTCCAAAATCAAGCTCGGTTTCTCGTCTGGAGCACGTTTATGGCCAAAATGATGAAAATGACAATATTACTGTAAATCCAAAGAATAAACAAGTTGAAACTGCTTGAATATGCTGAATCAATATTGTATGTGGTTGATCAGTGAAAGTACGAGTTAGTTCTTGTGAAATATAAACTTTCTTCCAAAATTGAGGTCGGTTTCTCGTCTGGAGCACGTTTTTGGCCACAAATGATGAAAATGACAATATTACTCTAAATCCAATGAATAAACAAGTTGAAACTGCTCTAATATGCTGAATCAATATTGTATGTGGTTGATCAGTGAAAGTACGATTTTGTTCTTGGGAAATATAAACATTTTTCCAAAATCAAACTCAGTATCTCGTCTGGAGCACGTTTTTGGCCATACATGATGAAAATGACAATATTACTATAAATCCAATGAATAAACAAGTTGAAACTGCTTGAATATGCTGAATCAATATTGTATGTGGTTGATCAGTGAAAGTACGAGTTAGTTCTTGTGAAATATAAACATTTTTCCAAAATCAAGCTCGGTTTCTTGTCTGGAGCACGTTTATGGCCAAAATGATGAAAATGACAATATTACTGTAAATCCAAAGAATAAACAAGTTGAAACTGCTTGAATATGCTGAATCAATATTGTATGTGGTTGATCAGTGAAAGTACGAGTTAGTTCTTGTGAAATATAAACTTTCTTCCAAAATTGAGGTCGGTTTCTCGTCTGGAGCACGTTTATGGCCAAAATGATGAAAATGACAATATTACTCTAAATCCAATGAATAAACAAGTTGAAACTGCTCTAAATATGCTGAATCAATATTGTATGTGGTTGATCAGTGAAAGTACGAGTTAGTTCTTGTGAAATATAAACTTTCTTCCAAAACTGAGGTCGGTTTCTCGTCTGGAGCACGTTTTTGGCCACAAATGATGAAAATGACAATATTACTCTAAATCCAATGAATAAACAAGTTGAAACTGCTCTAATATGCTGAATCAATATTGTATTTGGTTGATCAGTGAAAGTACGAGTTAGTTCTTGCGAAAAATAAACTTTCTTCCAAAATTGAGGTCGGTTTCTCGTCTGGAGCACGTTTTTGGCCACAAATGATGAAGATGACACTATTACTCTAAATCCAATGAATAAACAAGTTGAAACTGCTTGAATATGCTGAATCAATATTGTATGTGGTTGATCAGTGAAAGTACGAGTTAGTTCTTGTGAAATATAAACATTTTTCCAAAATCAAGCTCGGTTTCTCGTCTGGAGCACGTTTATGGCCAAAATGATGAAAATGACAATATTACTCTAAATCCAATGAATAAACAAGTTGAAACTGCTCTAATATGCTGAATCAATATTGTATGTGGTTGATCAGTGAAAGTACGAGTTAGTTCTTGTGAAATATAAACATTTTTCCAAAATCAAGCTCGGTTTCTCGTCTGGAGCACGTTTATGGCCAAAATGATGAAAATGACAATATTACTGTAAATCCAAAGAATAAACAAGTTGAAACTGCTTGAATATGCTGAATCAATATTGTATGTGGTTGATCAGTGAAAGTACGAGTTAGTTCTTGTGAAATATAAACTTTCTTCCAAAATTGAGGTCGGTTTCTCGTCTGGAGCACGTTTTTGGCCACAAATGATGAAAATGACAATATTACTCTAAATCCAATGAATAAACAAGTTGAAACTGCTCTAATATGCTGAATCAATATTGTATGTGGTTGATCAGTGAAAGTACGATTTTGTTCTTGGGAAATATAAACATTTTTCCAAAATCAAACTCAGTATCTCGTCTGGAGCACGTTTTTGGCCATACATGATGAAAATGACAATATTACTATAAATCCAATGAATAAACAAGTTGAAACTGCTTGAATATGCTGAATCAATATTGTATGTGGTTGATCAGTGAAAGTACGAGTTAGTTCTTGTGAAATATAAACATTTTTCCAAAATCAAGCTCGGTTTCTTGTCTGGAGCACGTTTATGGCCAAAATGATGAAAATGACAATATTACTGTAAATCCAAAGAATAAACAAGTTGAAACTGCTTGAATATGCTGAATCAATATTGTATGTGGTTGATCAGTGAAAGTACGAGTTAGTTCTTGTGAAATATAAACTTTCTTCCAAAATTGAGGTCGGTTTCTCGTCTGGAGCACGTTTATGGCCAAAATGATGAAAATGACAATATTACTCTAAATCCAATGAATAAACAAGTTGAAACTGCTCTAAATATGCTGAATCAATATTGTATGTGGTTGATCAGTGAAAGTACGAGTTAGTTCTTGTGAAATATAAACTTTCTTCCAAAACTGAGGTCGGTTTCTCGTCTGGAGCACGTTTTTGGCCACAAATGATGAAAATGACAATATTACTCTAAATCCAATGAATAAACAAGTTGAAACTGCTCTAATATGCTGAATCAATATTGTATTTGGTTGATCAGTGAAAGTACGAGTTAGTTCTTGCGAAAAATAAACTTTCTTCCAAAATTGAGGTCGGTTTCTCGTCTGGAGCACGTTTTTGGCCACAAATGATGAAGATGACACTATTACTCTAAATCCAATGAATAAACAAGTTGAAACTGCTTGAATATGCTGAATCAATATTGTATGTGGTTGATCAGTGAAAGTACGAGTTAGTTCTTGGGAAATATAAACATTTTTCCAAAATCAAACTCAGTATCTCGTCTGGAGCACGTTTTTGGCCATACATGATGAAAATGACAATATTACTATAAATCCAATGAATAAACAAGTTGAAACTGCTTGAATATGCTGATTCAATATTGTATGTGGTTGATCAGTGAAAGTACGAGTTAGTTCTTGTGAAATATAAACATTTTTCCAAAATCAAGCTCGGTTTCTCGTCTGGAGCACGTTTAAAGCCAAAATGATGAAAATGACAATATTACTGTAAATCCAATGAATAATCAAGTTGAAACTGCTTGAATATGCTGAATCAATATTGTATGTGGTTGATCAGTGAAAGTACGAGTTAGTTCTTGTGAAATATAAACTTTCTTCCAAAATTGAGGTCGGTTTCTCGTCTGGAGCACGTTTTTGGCCACAAATGATGAAAATGACAATATTACTCTAAATCCAATGAATAAACAAGTTGAAACTGCTCTAATATGCTGAATCAATATTGTATGTGGTTGATCAGTGAAAGTACGATTTTGTTCTTGGGAAATATAAACATTTTTCCAAAATCAAACTCAGTATCTCGTCTGGAGCACGTTTTTGGCCATACATGATGAAAATGACAATATTACTATAAATCCAAAGAATAAACAAGTTGAAACTGCTTGAATATGCTGAATCAATATTGTATGTGGTTGATCAGTGAAAGTACGAGTTAGTTCTTGTGAAATATAAACATTTTTCCAAAATCAAGCTCGGTTTCTTGTCTGGAGCACGTTTATGGCCAAAATGATGAAAATGACAATATTACTGTAAATCCAAAGAATAAACAAGTTGAAACTGCTTGAATATGCTGAATCAATATTGTATGTGGTTGATCAGTGAAAGTACGAGTTAGTTCTTGTGAAATATAAACTTTCTTCCAAAATTGAGGTCGGTTTCTCGTCTGGAGCACGTTTATGGCCAAAATGATGAAAATGACAATATTACTCTAAATCCAATGAATAAACAAGTTGAAACTGCTCTAAATATGCTGAATCAATATTGTATGTGGTTGATCAGTGAAAGTACGAGTTAGTTCTTGTGAAATATAAACTTTCTTCCAAAACTGAGGTCGGTTTCTCGTCTGGAGCACGTTTTTGGCCACAAATGATGAAAATGACAATATTACTCTAAATCCAATGAATAAACAAGTTGAAACTGCTCTAATATGCTGAATCAATATTGTATTTGGTTGATCAGTGAAAGTACGAGTTAGTTCTTGCGAAAAATAAACTTTCTTCCAAAATTGAGGTCGGTTTCTCGTCTGGAGCACGTTTTTGGCCACAAATGATGAAGATGACACTATTACTCTAAATCCAATGAATAAACAAGTTGAAACTGCTTGAATATGCTGAATCAATATTGTATGTGGTTGATCAGTGAAAGTACGAGTTAGTTCTTGGGAAATATAAACATTTTTCCAAAATCAAACTCAGTATCTCGTCTGGAGCACGTTTTTGGCCATACATGATGAAAATGACAATATTACTATAAATCCAATGAATAAACAAGTTGAAACTGCTTGAATATGCTGATTCAATATTGTATGTGGTTGATCAGTGAAAGTACGAGTTAGTTCTTGTGAAATATAAACATTTTTCCAAAATCAAGCTCGGTTTCTCGTCTGGAGCACGTTTAAAGCCAAAATGATGAAAATGACAATATTACTGTAAATCCAATGAATAATCAAGTTGAAACTGCTTGAATATGCTGAATCAATATTGTATGTGGTTGATCAGTGAAAGTACGAGTTAGTTCTTGTGAAATATAAACTTTCTTCCAAAATTGAGGTCGGTTTCTCGTCTGGAGCACGTTTTTGGCCACAAATGATGAAAATGACAATATTACTCTAAATCCAATGAATAAACAAGTTGAAACTGCTCTAATATGCTGAATCAATATTGTATGTGGTTGATCAGTGAAAGTACGATTTTGTTCTTGGGAAATATAAACATTTTTCCAAAATCAAACTCAGTATCTCGTCTGGAGCACGTTTTTGGCCATACATGATGAAAATGACAATATTACTATAAATCCAATGAATAAACAAGTTGAAACTGCTTGAATATGCTGAATCAATATTGTATGTGGTTGATCAGTGAAAGTACGAGTTAGTTCTTGTGAAATATAAACTATTTTCCAAAATTAAACTCAGTTTCTCGTCTGGAGCACGTTTTTGGCCACAAATGATGAAGATGACAATATTACTCTAAATCCAATGAATAAACAAGTTGAAACTGCTCTAAATATGCTGAATCAATATTGTATTTTGTTGATCAGTGAAAGTACGAGTTAGTTCTTGTGAAATATAAACTATTTTCCAAAATTAAACTCAGTTTCTCGTCTGGAGCACGTTTTTGGCCACAAATGATGAAGATGACAATATTACTCTAAATCCAATGAATAAACAAGTTGAAACTGCTCTAAATATGCTGAATCAATATTGTATGTGGTTGATCAGTGAAAGTACGAGTTAGTTCTTGTGAAATATAAACGTTCTTCCAAAATTGAGGTCGGTTTCTCGTCTGGAGCACGTTTTTGGCCACAAATGATGAAAATGACAATATTACTCTAAATCCATTGAATAAACAAGTTGAAACTGCTCTAATATGCTGAATCAATATTGTATGTGGTTGATCAGTGAAAGTACGATTTTGTTCTTGGGAAATATAAACATTTTTCCAAAATCAAACTCAGTATCTCGTCTGGAGCACGTTTCTGGCCACAAATGATGAAAATGACAATATTACTCTAAATCCAATGAATAAACAAGTTGAAACTGCTCTAATATGCTGAATCAATATTGAATGTGGTTGATCAGTGAAACTACGAGTTAGTTCTTGTGAAATATAAACTTTTGTCCAAAATTGAGTTCGGTTTCTCGTCTGGAGCACGTTTAGGCCACAAATGATGAAAATGACAATATTACTGTAAATCCAATGAATAAACAAGTTGAAACTGCTTGAATATGCTGAATCAATATTGTATGTGGTTGATCAGTGAAAGTACGATTTTGTTCTTGGGAAATATAAACATTTTTCCAAAATCAAACTCAGTATCTCGTCTGGAGCACGTTTTTGGCCATACATGATGAAAATGACAATATTACTATAAATCCAATGAATAAACAAGTTGAAACTGCTTGAATATGCTGAATCAATATTGTATGTGGTTGATCAGTGAAAGTACGAGTTAGTTCTTGTGAAATATAAACATTTTTCCAAAATCAAGCTCGGTTTCTCGTCTGGAGCACGTTTATGGCCAAAATGATGAAAATGACAATATTACTGTAAATCCAATGAATAAACAAGTTGAAACTGCTCTAATATATGCTGAATCAATATTGTATGTGGTTGATCAGTGAAAGTACGATTTTGTTGTTGGGAAATATAAACATTTTTCCAAAATCAAACTCAGTATCTCGTCTGGAGCACGTTTCTGGCCACAAATGATGAAAATGACAATATTACTGTAAATCCAATGAATAATCAATTTGAAACTGCTTGAATATGCTGAATCAATATTGTATGTGGTTGATCAGTGAAAGTACGAGTTAGTTCTTGTGAAATATAAACATTTTTCCAAAATCAAGCTCAGTTTCTCGTCTGGAGCACGTTTATGGCCAAAATGATGAAAATGTCAATATTACTCTAAATCCAATGAATAAACAAGCTGAAACTGCTCTAATATGCTGAATCAATATTGTATGTGGTTAATCAGTGAAACTACGAGTTAGTTCTTGTGAAATATAAACTTTTGTCCAAAATTGAGTTCGGTTTCTCGTCTGGAGCACGTTTAGGCCACAAATGATGAAAATGACAATATTACTCTAAATCCAATGAATAAACAAGTTGAAACTGCTTGAATATGCTGAATCAATATTGTATGTGGTTGATCAGTGAAAGTACGAGTTAGTTCTTGTGAAATATAAACTTTCTTCCAAAATTGAGGTCGGTTTCTCGTCTGGAGCACGTTTTTGGCCACAAATGATGAAAATGACAATATTACTCTAAATCCAATGAATAAACAAGTTGAAACTGCTCTAATATGCTGAATCAATATTGTATGTGGTTGATCAGTGAAAGTACGATTTTGTTCTTGGGAAATATAAACATTTTTCCAAAATCAAACTCAGTATCTCGTCTGGAGCACGTTTTTGGCCATAAATGATGAAAATGACAATATTACTATAAATCCAATGAATAAACAAGTTGAAACTGCTTGAATATGCTGAATAAATATTGTATGTGGTTGATCAGTGAAAGTACGAGTTAGTTCTTGTGAAATATAAACTTTCTTCCAAAATTGAGGTCGGTTTCTCGTCTGGAGCACGTTTATGGCCAAAATGATGAAAATGACAATATTACTCTAAATCCAATGAATAAACAAGTTGAAACTGCTCTAATATATGCTGAATCAATATTGTATGTGGTTGATCAGTGAAAGTACGATTTTGTTCTTGGGAAATATAAACATTTTTCCAAAATCAAACTCAGTATCTCGTCTGGAGCACGTTTCTGGCCACAAATGATGAAAATGACAATATTACTGTAAATCCAATGAATAATCAATTTGAAACTGCTTGAATATGCTGAATCAATATTGTATGTGGTTGATCAGTGAAAGTACGAGTTAGTTCTTGTGAAATATAAACATTTTTCCAAAATCAAGCTCAGTTTCTCGTCTGGAGCACGTTTATGGCCAAAATGATGAAAATGTCAATATTACTCTAAATCCAATGAATAAACAAGCTGAAACTGCTCTAATATGCTGAATCAATATTGTATGTGGTTAATCAGTGAAACTACGAGTTAGTTCTTGTGAAATATAAACTTTTGTCCAAAATTGAGTTCGGTTTCTCGTCTGGAGCACGTTTAGGCCACAAATGATGAAAATGACAATATTACTCTAAATCCAATGAATAAACAAGTTGAAACTGCTTGAATATGCTGAATCAATATTGTATGTGGTTGATCAGTGAAAGTACGAGTTAGTTCTTGTGAAATATAAACTTTCTTCCAAAATTGAGGTCGGTTTCTCGTCTGGAGCACGTTTTTGGCCACAAATGATGAAAATGACAATATTACTCTAAATCCAATGAATAAACAAGTTGAAACTGCTCTAATATGCTGAATCAATATTGTATGTGGTTGATCAGTGAAAGTACGATTTTGTTCTTGGGAAATATAAACATTTTTCCAAAATCAAACTCAGTATCTCGTCTGGAGCACGTTTTTGGCCATAAATGATGAAAATGACAATATTACTATAAATCCAATGAATAAACAAGTTGAAACTGCTTGAATATGCTGAATAAATATTGTATGTGGTTGATCAGTGAAAGTACGAGTTAGTTCTTGTGAAATATAAACTTTCTTCCAAAATTGAGGTCGGTTTCTCGTCTGGAGCACGTTTATGGCCAAAATGATGAAAATGACAATATTACTCTAAATCCAATGAATAAACAAGTTGAAACTGCTCTAAATATGCTGAATCAATATTGTATGTGGTTGATCAGTGAAAGTACGAGTTAGTTCTTGTGAAATATAAACTTTCTTCCAAAACTGAGGTCGGTTTCTCGTCTGGAGCACGTTTTTGGCCACAAATGATGAAAATGACAATATTACTCTAAATCCAATGAATAAACAAGTTGAAACTGCTCTAATATGCTGAATCAATATTGTATTTGGTTGATCAGTGAAAGTACGAGTTAGTTCTTGTGAAATATAAACTATTTTCCAAAATTAAACTCAGTTTCTCGTCTGGAGCACGTTTTTGGCCACAAATGATGAAGATGACAATATTACTCTAAATCCAATGAATAAACAAGTTGAAACTGCTCTAAATATGCTGAATCAATATTGTATTTTGTTGATCAGTGAAAGTACGAGTTAGTTCTTGTGAAATATAAACTATTTTCCAAAATTAAACTCAGTTTCTCGTCTGGAGCACGTTTTTGGCCACAAATGATGAAGATGACAATATTACTCTAAATCCAATGAATAAACAAGTTGAAACTGCTCTAAATATGCTGAATCAATATTGTATGTGGTTGATCAGTGAAAGTACGAGTTAGTTCTTGTGAAATATAAACTTTCTTCCAAAATTGAGGTCGGTTTCTCGTCTGGAGCACGTTTTTGGCCACAAATGATGAAAATGACAATATTACTCTAAATCCATTGAATAAACAAGTTGAAACTGCTCTAATATGCTGAATCAATATTGTATGTGGTTGATCAGTGAAAGTACGATTTTGTTCTTGGGAAATATAAACATTTTTCCAAAATCAAACTCAGTATCTCGTCTGGAGCACGTTTCTGGCCACAAATGATGAAAATGACAATATTACTCTAAATCCAATGAATAAACAAGTTGAAACTGCTCTAATATGCTGAATCAATATTGAATGTGGTTGATCAGTGAAACTACGAGTTAGTTCTTGTGAAATATAAACTTTTGTCCAAAATTGAGTTCGGTTTCTCGTCTGGAGCACGTTTAGGCCACAAATGATGAAAATGACAATATTACTGTAAATCCAATGAATAAACAAGTTGAAACTGCTTGAATATGCTGAATCAATATTGTATGTGGTTGATCAGTGAAAGTACGAGTTAGTTCTTGTGAAATATAAACTATTTTCCAAAATTAAACTCAGTTTCTCGTCTGGAGCACGTTTTTGGCCACAAATGATGAAAATGACAATATTACTCTAAATCCAATGAATAAACAAGTTGAAACTGCTCTAATATGCTGAATCAATATTGAATGTGGTTGATCAGTGAAAGTACGAGTTAGTTCTTGTGAAATATAAACATTTTTCCAAAATTGAGGTCGGTTTCTCGTCTGGAGCACGTTTTTGGCCACAAATGATGAAAATGACAATATTACTCTAAATCCAATGAATAAACAAGTTTAAACTGCTCTAATATATGCTGAATCAATATTGTATGTGGTTGATCAGTGAAAGTACGATTTTGTTCTTGGGAAATATAAACATTTTTCCAAAATCAAACTCAGTATATCGTCTGGAGCACGTTTTTGGCCACAAATGATGAAAATGACAATATTACTCTAAATCAAATGAATAAACAAGTTGAAAATGCTCTAATATGCTGAATCACTATTGTGTGTGGTTGATCAGTGAAAGTACGAGTTAGTTCTTGTGAAATATAAACATTTTTCCAAAATTGAGGTCGGTTTCTCGTCTGGAGCACGTTTTTGGCCACAAATGATGAAAATGACAATATTACTCTAAATCCAATGAATAAACAAGTTGAAACTGCTCTAATATGCTGAATCAATATTGTATGTGGTTGATCAGTGAAAGTACGATTTTGTTCTTGGGAAATATAAACATTTTTCCAAAATCAAACTCAGTATCTCGTCTGGAGCACGTTTCTGGCCACAAATGATGAAAATGACAATATTACTATAAATCCAATGAATAAACAAGTTGAAACTACTTGAATATGCTGAATCAATATTGTATGTGGTTGATCAGTGAAAGTACGAGTTAGTTCTTGTAAAATATAAACATTTTTCCAAAATCAAGCTCGGTTTCTCGTCTGGAGCACGTTTATGGCCAAAATGATGAAAATGACAATATTACTCTAAATCCATTGAATAAACAAGTTGAAACTGCTTGAATATGCTGAATCAATATTGTATGTGGTTGATCAGTGAAAGTACGAGTTAGTTCTTGTGAAATATAAACTATTTTCCAAAATTAAACTCAGTTTCTCGTCTGGAGCACGTTTTTGGCCACAAATGATGAAAATGACAATATTACTCTAAATCCAATGAATAAACAAGTTGAAACTGCTCTAATATGCTGAATCAATATTGAATGTGGTTGATCAGTGAAAGTACGAGTTAGTTCTTGTGAAATATAAACATTTTTCCAAAATTGAGGTCGGTTTCTCGTCTGGAGCACGTTTTTGGCCACAAATGATGAAAATGACAATATTACTCTAAATCCAATGAATAAACAAGTTGAAACTGCTTGAATATGCTGAATCAATATTGTATGTGGTTGATCAGTGAAAGTACGATTTTGTTCTTGGGAAATATAAACATTTTTCCAAAATCAAACTCAGTATCTCGTCTGGAGCACGTTTTTGGCCACAAATGATGAAAATGACAATATTACTCTAAATCAAATGAATAAACAAGTTGAAAATGCTCTAATATGCTGAATCACTATTGTATGTGGTTGATCAGTGAAAGTACGAGTTAGTTCTTGTGAAATATAAACATTTTTCCAAAATTGAGGTCGGTTTCTCGTCTGGAGCACGTTTTTGGCCACAAATGATGAAAATGACAATATTACTCTAAATCCAATGAATAAACAAGTTGAAACTGCTCTAATATGCTGAATCAATATTGTATGTGGTTGATCAGTGAAAGTACGATTTTGTTCTTGGGAAATATAAACATTTTTCCAAAATCAAACTCAGTATCTCGTCTGGAGCACGTTTCTGGCCACAAATGATGAAAATAACAATATTACTATAAATCCAATGAATAAACAAGTTGAAACTACTTGAATATGCTGAATCAATATTGTATGTGGTTGATCAGTGAAAGTACGAGTTAGTTCTTGTGAAATATAAACATTTTTCCAAAATCAAGCTCGGTTTCTCGTCTGGAGCACGTTTATGGCCAAAATGATGAAAATGACAATATTACTCTAAATCCAATGAATAAACAAGTTGAAACTGCTCTAATATGCTGAATCAATATTGTATGTGGTTGATCAGTGAAAGTACGAGTTAGTTCTTGTGAAATATAAACTTTCTTCCAAAATTGAGGTCGGTTTCTCGTCTGTAGCACGTTTTTGGCCACAAATGATGAAAATGACAATATTACTCTAAATCCATTGAATAAACAAGTTGAAACTGCTCTAATATGCTGAATCAATATTGTATGTGGTTGATCAGTGAAAGTACGATTTTGTTCTTGGGAAATATAAACATTTTTCCAAAATCAAGCTCGGTTTCTCGTCTGGAGCACGTTTATGGCCAAAATGATGAAAATGACAATATTACTGTAAATCCAAAGAATAAACAAGTTGAAACTGCTCTAATATGCTGAATCAATATTGTATGTGGTTGATCAGTGAAAGTACGAGTTAGTTCTTGTGAAATATAAACTTTCTTCCAAAATTGAGGTCGGTTTCTCGTCTGGAGCACGTTTTTGGCCACAAATGATGAAAATGACACTATTACTCTAAATCCAATGAATAAACAAGTTGAAACTGCTCTAATATGCTGAATCAATATTGTATGTGGTTGATCAGTGAAAGTACGAGTTAGTTCTTGTGAAATATAAACATTTTTCCAAAATCAAGCTCGGTTTCTCGTCTGGAGCACGTTTATGGCCAAAATGATGAAAATGACAATATTACTATAAATCCAATGAATAAACAAGTTGAAACTGCTCTAATATGCTGAATCAATATTGTATGTGGTTGATCAGTGAAAGTACGAGTTAGTTCTTGTGAAATATAAACATTTTTCCAAAATCAAGCTCGGTTTCTCGTCTGGAGCACGTTTATGGCCAAAATGATGAAAATGACAATATTACTGTAAATCCAATGAATAAACAAGTTGAAACTGCTCTAATATATGCTGAATCAATATTGTATGTGGTTGATCAGTGAAAGTACGATTTTGTTCTTGGGAAATATAAACATTTTTCCAAAATCAAACTCAGTATCTCGTCTGGAGCACGTTTCTGGCCACAAATGATGAAAATGACAATATTACTGTAAATCCAATGAATAATCAATTTGAAACTGCTTGAATATGCTGAATCAATATTGTATGTGGTTGATCAGTGAAAGTA
Source organism: Lipophrys pholis (assembly GCF_963383615.2). Classification (NCBI taxonomy): domain Eukaryota; kingdom Metazoa; phylum Chordata; class Actinopteri; order Blenniiformes; family Blenniidae; genus Lipophrys; species Lipophrys pholis. Next base: position 93,934 of record NC_137641.1, on the reverse strand, counting down.
CGAGTTAGTTCTTGTGAAATATAAACATTTTTCCAAAATCAAGCTCGGTTTCTCGTCTGGAGCACGTTTATGGCCAAAATGATGAAAATGACAATATTACTCTAAATCCAATGAATAAACAAGTTGAAACTGCTCTAATATGCTGAATCAATATTGTATGTGGTTGATCAGTGAAAGTACGAGTTAGTTCTTGTGAAATATAAACTTTCTTCCAAAATTGAGGTCGGTTTCTCGTTTGGAGCACGTTTTTGGCCACAAATGATGAAAATGACATTATTACTGTAAATCCAATGAATAAACAAGTTGAAACTGCTCTAATATGCTGAATCAATATTGAATGTGGTTGATCAGTTAAACTACGAGTTAGTTCTTGTGAAATATAAACTTTTGTCCAAAATTGAGTTCGGTTTCTCGTCTGGAGCACGTTTAGGCCACAAATGATGAAAATGACAATATTACTCTAAATCCAATGAATAAACAAGTTGAAACTGCTTGAATATGCTGAATCAATATTGTATGTGGTTGATCAGTGAAAGTACGAGTTAGTTCTTGTGAAATATAAACTATTTTCCAAAATTAAACTCAGTTTCTCGTCTGGAGCACGTTTTTGGCCACAAATGATGAAGATGACAATATTACTCTAAATCCAATGAATAAACAAGTTGAAACTGCTCTAAATATGCTGAATCAATATTGTATGTGGTTGATCAGTGAAAGTACGAGTTAGTTCTTGTGAAATATAAACTTTCTTCCAAAATTGAGGTCGGTTTCTCGTCTGGAGCACGTTTTTGGCCACAAATGATGAAAATGACAATATTACTCTAAATCCAATGAATAAACAAGTTGAAACTGCTCTAATATGCTGAATCAATATTGTATGTGGTTGATCAGTGAAAGTAAGATTTTGTTCTTGGGAAATATAAACTATTTTCCAAAATTAAACTCAGTTTCTCGTCTGGAGCACGTTTTTGGCCACAAATGATGAAGATGACAATATTACTCTAAATCCAATGAATAAACAAGTTGAAACTGCTCTAATATGCTGAATCAATATTGTATGTGGTTGATCAGTGAAAGTACGAGTTAGTTCTTGTGAAATATAAACTTTCTTCCAAAATTGAGGTCGGTTTCTCGTCTGGAGCACGTTTTTGGCCACAAATGATGAAGATGACACTATTACTCTAAATCCAATGAATAAACAAGTTGAATATGCTCTAATATGCTGAATCAATATTGTATGTGGTTGATCAGTGAAAGTACGAGTTAGTTCTTGTGAAATATAAACATTTTTCCAAAATCAAGCTCGGTTTCTCGTCTGGAGCACGTTTATGGCCAAAATGATGAAAATGACAATATTACTGTAAATCCAATGAATAATCAAGTTGAAACTGCTTGAATATGCTGAATCAATATTGTATGTGGTTGATCAGTGAAAGTACGAGTTAGTTCTTGTGAAATATAAACTTTCTTCCAAAATTGAGGTCGGTTTCTCGTCTGGAGCACGTTTATGGCCAAAATGATGAAAATGACAATATTACTCTAAATCCAATGAATAAACAAGTTGAAACTGCTCTAATATGCTGAATCAATATTGTATGTGGTTGATCAGTGAAAGTACGAGTTAGTTCTTGGGAAATATAAACATTTTTCCAAAATCAAACTCAGTATCTCGTCTGGAGCACGTTTTTGGCCATACATGATGAAAATGACAATATTACTATAAATCCAATGAATAAACAAGTTGAAACTGCTCTAATATGCTGAATCAATATTGTATGTGGTTGATCAGTGAAAGTACGAGTTAGTTCTTGTGAAATATAAACATTTTTCCAAAATCAAGCTCGGTTTCTCGTCTGGAGCACGTTTATGGCCAAAATGATGAAAATGACAATATTACTATAAATCCAATGAATAAACAAGTTGAAACTGCTCTAATATGCTGAATCAATATTGTATGTGGTTGATCAGTGAAAGTACGAGTTAGTTCTTGTGAAATATAAACATTTTTCCAAAATCAAGCTCGGTTTCTCGTCTGGAGCACGTTTATGGCCAAAATGATGAAAATGACAATATTACTGTAAATCCAATGAATAAACAAGTTGAAACTGCTCTAATATATGCTGAATCAATATTGTATGTGGTTGATCAGTAAAAGTACGATTTTGTTCTTGGGAAATATAAACATTTTTCCAAAATCAAACTCAGTATCTCGTCTGGAGCACGTTTCTGGCCACAAATGATGAAAATGACAATATTACTGTAAATCCAATGAATAATCAATTTGAAACTGCTTGAATATGCTGAATCAATATTGTATGTGGTTGATCAGTGAAAGTACGAGTTAGTTCTTGTGAAATATAAACATTTTTCCAAAATCAAGCTCGGTTTCTCGTCTGGAGCACGTTTATGGCCAAAATGATGAAAATGACAATATTACTCTAAATCCAATGAATAAACAAGTTGAAACTGCTCTAATATGCTGAATCAATATTGTATGTGGTTGATCAGTGAAAGTACGAGTTAGTTCTTGTGAAATATAAACTTTCTTCCAAAATTGAGGTCGGTTTCTCGTCTGGAGCACGTTTTTGCCCACAAATGATGAAAATGACAATATTACTCTAAATCCAATGAATAAACAAGTTGAAACTGCTCTAATATGCTGAATCAATATTGTATGTGGTTGATCAGTGAAAGTACGAGTTAGTTCTTGTGAAATATAAACATTTTTCCAAAATCAAGCTCGGTTTCTCGTCTGGAGCACGTTTATGGCCAAAATGATGAAAATGACAATATTACTCTAAATCCAATGAATAAACAAGCTGAAACTGCTCTAATATGCTGAATCAATATTGTATGTGGTTGATCAGTGAAAGTACGAGTTAGTTCTTGTGAAAAATAAACTTTCTTCCAAAATTGAGGTCGGTTTCTCGTTTGGAGCACGTTTTTGGCCACAAATGATGAAAATGACATTATTACTGTAAATCCAATGAATAAACAAGTTGAAACTGCTCTAATATGCTGAATCAATATTGAATGTGGTTGATCAGTTAAACTACGAGTTAGTTCTTGTGAAATATAAACTTTTGTCCAAAATTGAGTTCGGTTTCTCGTCTGGAGCACGTTTAGGCCACAAATGATGAAAATGACAATATTACTCTAAATCCAATGAATAAACAAGTTGAAACTGCTTGAATATGCTGAATCAATATTGTATGTGGTTGATCAGTGAAAGTACGAGTTAGTTCTTGTGAAATATAAACTATTTTCCAAAATTAAACTCAGTTTCTCGTCTGGAGCACGTTTTTGGCCACAAATGATGAAGATGACAATATTACTCTAAATCCAATGAATAAACAAGTTGAAACTGCTCTAATATGCTGAATCAATATTGTATGTGGTTGATCAGTGAAAGTACGAGTTAGTTCTTGTGAAATATAAACTTTCTTCCAAAATTGAGGTCGGTTTCTCGTCTGGAGCACGTTTTTGGCCACAAATGATGAAAATGACAATATTACTCTAAATCCAATGAATAAACAAGTTGAAACTGCTCTAATATGCTGAATCAATATTGTATGTGGTTGATCAAGTGAAAGTACGATTTTGTTCTTGGGAAATATAAACATTTTTCCAAAATCAAACTCAGTATCTCGTCTGGAGCACGTTTCTGGCCACAAATGATGAAAATGACAATATTACTGTAAATCCAATGAATAAACAAGTTGAAACTGCTTGAATATGCTGAATCAATATTGTATGTGGTTGATCAGTGAAAGTACGAGTTAGTTCTTGTGAAATATAAACATTTTTCCAAAATCAAGCTCGGTTTCTCGTCTGGAGCACGTTTATGGCCAAAATGATGAAAATGACAATATTACTCTAAATCCAATGAATAAACAAGTTGAAACTGCTCTAAATATGCTGAATCAATATTGTATGTGGTTGATCAGTGAAAGTACGAGTTAGTTCTTGTGAAATATAAACTTTCTTCCAAAATTGAGGTCGGTTTCTCGTCTGGAGCACGTTTTTGGCCACAAATGATGAAAATGACAATATTACTCTAAATCCAATGAATAAACAAGTTGAAACTGCTCTAATATGCTGAATCAATATTGTATGTGGTTGATCAGTGAAAGTAAGATTTTGTTCTTGGGAAATATAAACTATTTTCCAAAATTAAACTCAGTTTCTCGTCTGGAGCACGTTTTTGGCCACAAATGATGAAGATGACAATATTACTCTAAATCCAATGAATAAACAAGTTGAAACTGCTCTAATATGCTGAATCAATATTGTATGTGGTTGATCAGTGAAAGTACGAGTTAGTTCTTGTGAAATATAAACTTTCTTCCAAAATTGAGGTCGGTTTCTCGTCTGGAGCACGTTTTTGGCCACAAATGATGAAGATGACACTATTACTCTAAATCCAATGAATAAACAAGTTGAATATGCTCTAATATGCTGAATCAATATTGTATGTGGTTGATCAGTGAAAGTACGAGTTAGTTCTTGTGAAATATAAACATTTTTCCAAAATCAAGCTCGGTTTCTCGTCTGGAGCACGTTTATGGCCAAAATGATGAAAATGACAATATTACTGTAAATCCAATGAATAATCAAGTTGAAACTGCTTGAATATGCTGAATCAATATTGTATGTGGTTGATCAGTGAAAGTACGAGTTAGTTCTTGTGAAATATAAACTTTCTTCCAAAATTGAGGTCGGTTTCTCGTCTGGAGCACGTTTATGGCCAAAATGATGAAAATGACACTATTACTCTAAATCCAATGAATAAACAAGTTGAAACTGCTCTAATATGCTGAATCAATATTGTATGTGGTTGATCAGTGAAAGTACGAGTTAGTTCTTGGGAAATATAAACATTTTTCCAAAATCAAACTCAGTATCTCGTCTGGAGCACGTTTTTGGCCATACATGATGAAAATGACAATATTACTATAAATCCAATGAATAAACAAGTTGAAACTGCTTGAATATGCTGATTCAATATTGTATGTGGTTGATCAGTGAAAGTACGAGTTAGTTCTTGTGAAATATAAACATTTTTCCAAAATCAAGCTCGGTTTCTCGTCTGGAGCACGTTTAAAGCCAAAATGATGAAAATGACAATATTACTGTAAATCCAATGAATAATCAAGTTGAAACTGCTTGAATATGCTGAATCAATATTGTATGTGGTTGATCAGTGAAAGTACGAGTTAGTTCTTGTGAAATATAAACTTTCTTCCAAAATTGAGGTCGGTTTCTCGTCTGGAGCACGTTTATGGCCAAAATGATGAAAATGACAATATTACTCTAAATCCAATGAATAAACAAGTTGAAACTGCTCTAAATATGCTGAATCAATATTGTATGTGGTTGATCAGTGAAAGTACGAGTTAGTTCTTGTGAAATATAAACTTTCTTCCAAAATTGAGGTCGGTTTCTCGTCTGGAGCACGTTTTTGGCCACAAATGATGAAAATGACACTATTACTCTAAATCCAATGAATAAACAAGTTGAAACTGCTCTAATATGCTGAATCAATATTGTATGTGGTTGATCAGTGAAAGTACGATTTTGTTCTTGGGAAATATAAACATTTTTCCAAAATCAAACTCAGTATCTCGTCTGGAGCACGTTTTTGGCCATACATGATGAAAATGACAATATTACTATAAATCCAATGAATAAACAAGTTGAAACTGCTTGAATATGCTGAATCAATATTGTATGTGGTTGATCAGTGAAAGTACGAGTTAGTTCTTGTGAAATATAAACATTTTTCCAAAATCAAGCTCGGTTTCTCGTCTGGAGCACGTTTATGGCCAAAATGATGAAAATGACAATATTACTGTAAATCCAATGAATAAACAAGTTGAAACTGCTTGAATATGCTGAATCAATATTGTATGTGGTTGATCAGTGAAAGTACGAGTTAGTTCTTGTGAAATATAAACATTTTTCCAAAATCAAGCTCGGTTTCTCGTCTGGAGCACGTTTATGGCCAAAATGATGAAAATGACAATATTACTCTAAATCCAATGAATAAACAAGTTGAAACTGCTCTAATATGCTGAATCAATATTGTATGTGGTTGATCAGTGAAAGTACGAGTTAGTTCTTGTGAAATATAAACTTTCTTCCAAAATTGAGGTCGGTTTCTCGTCTGGAGCACGTTTTTGGCCACAAATGATGAAAATGACAATATTACTCTAAATCCAATGAATAAACAAGTTGAAACTGCTCTAATATGCTGAATCAATATTGTATGTGGTTGATCAGTGAAAGTAAGATTTTGTTCTTGGGAAATATAAACTATTTTCCAAAATTAAACTCAGTTTCTCGTCTGGAGCACGTTTTTGGCCACAAATGATGAAGATGACAATATTACTCTAAATCCAATGAATAAACAAGTTGAAACTGCTCTAATATGCTGAATCAATATTGTATGTGGTTGATCAGTGAAAGTACGAGTTAGTTCTTGTGAAATATAAACTTTCTTCCAAAATTGAGGTCGGTTTCTCGTCTGGAGCACGTTTTTGGCCACAAATGATGAAGATGACACTATTACTCTAAATCCAATGAATAAACAAGTTGAATATGCTCTAATATGCTGAATCAATATTGTATGTGGTTGATCAGTGAAAGTACGAGTTAGTTCTTGTGAAATATAAACATTTTTCCAAAATCAAGCTCGGTTTCTCGTCTGGAGCACGTTTATGGCCAAAATGATGAAAATGACAATATTACTGTAAATCCAATGAATAATCAAGTTGAAACTGCTTGAATATGCTGAATCAATATTGTATGTGGTTGATCAGTGAAAGTACGAGTTAGTTCTTGTGAAATATAAACTTTCGTCCAAAATTGAGGTCGGTTTCTCGTCTGGAGCACGTTTATGGCCAAAATGATGAAAATGACAATATTACTCTAAATCCAATGAATAAACAAGTTGAAACTGCTCTAATATGCTGAATCAATATTGTATGTGGTTGATCAGTGAAAGTACGAGTTAGTTCTTGGGAAATATAAACATTTTTCCAAAATCAAACTCAGTATCTCGTCTGGAGCACGTTTTTGGCCATACATGATGAAAATGACAATATTACTATAAATCCAATGAATAAACAAGTTGAAACTGCTTGAATATGCTGATTCAATATTGTATGTGGTTGATCAGTGAAAGTACGAGTTAGTTCTTGTGAAATATAAACATTTTTCCAAAATCAAGCTCGGTTTCTCGTCTGGAGCACGTTTAAAGCCAAAATGATGAAAATGACAATATTACTGTAAATCCAATGAATAATCAAGTTGAAACTGCTTGAATATGCTGAATCAATATTGTATGTGGTTGATCAGTGAAAGTACGAGGTAGTTCTTGTGAAATATAAACTTTCTTCCAAAATTGAGGTCGGTTTCTCGTCTGGAGCACGTTTTTGGCCACAAATGATGAAAATGACAATATTACTCTAAATCCAATGAATAAACAAGTTGAAACTGCTCTAATATGCTGAATCAATATTGTATTTGGTTGATCAGTGAAAGTACGAGTTAGTTCTTGCGAAAAATAAACTTTCTTCCAAAATTGAGGTCGGTTTCTCGTCTGGAGCACGTTTTTGGCCACAAATGATGAAGATGACACTATTACTCTAAATCCAATGAATAAACAAGTTGAAACTGCTTGAATATGCTGAATCAATATTGTATGTGGTTGATCAGTGAAAGTACGAGTTAGTTCTTGGGAAATATAAACATTTTTCCAAAATCAAACTCAGTATCTCGTCTGGAGCACGTTTTTGGCCATACATGATGAAAATGACAATATTACTATAAATCCAATGAATAAACAAGTTGAAACTGCTTGAATATGCTGATTCAATATTGTATGTGGTTGATCAGTGAAAGTACGAGTTAGTTCTTGTGAAATATAAACATTTTTCCAAAATCAAGCTCGGTTTCTCGTCTGGAGCACGTTTAAAGCCAAAATGATGAAAATGACAATATTACTGTAAATCCAATGAATAATCAAGTTGAAACTGCTTGAATATGCTGAATCAATATTGTATGTGGTTGATCAGTGAAAGTACGAGTTAGTTCTTGTGAAATATAAACTTTCTTCCAAAATTGAGGTCGGTTTCTCGTCTGGAGCACGTTTTTGGCCACAAATGATGAAAATGACAATATTACTCTAAATCCAATGAATAAACAAGTTGAAACTGCTCTAATATGCTGAATCAATATTGTATGTGGTTGATCAGTGAAAGTACGATTTTGTTCTTGGGAAATATAAACATTTTTCCAAAATCAAACTCAGTATCTCGTCTGGAGCACGTTTTTGGCCATACATGATGAAAATGACAATATTACTATAAATCCAATGAATAAACAAGTTGAAACTGCTTGAATATGCTGAATCAATATTGTATGTGGTTGATCAGTGAAAGTACGAGTTAGTTCTTGTGAAATATAAACTATTTTCCAAAATTAAACTCAGTTTCTCGTCTGGAGCACGTTTTTGGCCACAAATGATGAAGATGACAATATTACTCTAAATCCAATGAATAAACAAGTTGAAACTGCTCTAAATATGCTGAATCAATATTGTATTTTGTTGATCAGTGAAAGTACGAGTTAGTTCTTGTGAAATATAAACTATTTTCCAAAATTAAACTCAGTTTCTCGTCTGGAGCACGTTTTTGGCCACAAATGATGAAGATGACAATATTACTCTAAATCCAATGAATAAACAAGTTGAAACTGCTCTAAATATGCTGAATCAATATTGTATGTGGTTGATCAGTGAAAGTACGAGTTAGTTCTTGTGAAATATAAACGTTCTTCCAAAATTGAGGTCGGTTTCTCGTCTGGAGCACGTTTTTGGCCACAAATGATGAAAATGACAATATTACTCTAAATCCATTGAATAAACAAGTTGAAACTGCTCTAATATGCTGAATCAATATTGTATGTGGTTGATCAGTGAAAGTACGATTTTGTTCTTGGGAAATATAAACATTTTTCCAAAATCAAACTCAGTATCTCGTCTGGAGCACGTTTCTGGCCACAAATGATGAAAATGACAATATTACTCTAAATCCAATGAATAAACAAGTTGAAACTGCTCTAATATGCTGAATCAATATTGAATGTGGTTGATCAGTGAAACTACGAGTTAGTTCTTGTGAAATATAAACTTTTGTCCAAAATTGAGTTCGGTTTCTCGTCTGGAGCACGTTTAGGCCACAAATGATGAAAATGACAATATTACTGTAAATCCAATGAATAAACAAGTTGAAACTGCTTGAATATGCTGAATCAATATTGTATGTGGTTGATCAGTGAAAGTACGATTTTGTTCTTGGGAAATATAAACATTTTTCCAAAATCAAACTCAGTATCTCGTCTGGAGCACGTTTTTGGCCATACATGATGAAAATGACAATATTACTATAAATCCAATGAATAAACAAGTTGAAACTGCTTGAATATGCTGAATCAATATTGTATGTGGTTGATCAGTGAAAGTACGAGTTAGTTCTTGTGAAATATAAACATTTTTCCAAAATCAAGCTCGGTTTCTCGTCTGGAGCACGTTTATGGCCAAAATGATGAAAATGACAATATTACTGTAAATCCAATGAATAAACAAGTTGAAACTGCTCTAATATATGCTGAATCAATATTGTATGTGGTTGATCAGTGAAAGTACGATTTTGTTCTTGGGAAATATAAACATTTTTCCAAAATCAAACTCAGTATCTCGTCTGGAGCACGTTTCTGGCCACAAATGATGAAAATGACAATATTACTGTAAATCCAATGAATAATCAATTTGAAACTGCTTGAATATGCTGAATCAATATTGTATGTGGTTGATCAGTGAAAGTACGAGTTAGTTCTTGTGAAATATAAACATTTTTCCAAAATCAAGCTCAGTTTCTCGTCTGGAGCACGTTTATGGCCAAAATGATGAAAATGACAATATTACTCTAAATCCAATGAATAAACAAGCTGAAACTGCTCTAATATGCTGAATCAATATTGTATGTGGTTAATCAGTGAAACTACGAGTTAGTTCTTGTGAAATATAAACTTTTGTCCAAAATTGAGTTCGGTTTCTCGTCTGGAGCACGTTTAGGCCACAAATGATGAAAATGACAATATTACTCTAAATCCAATGAATAAACAAGTTGAAACTGCTTGAATATGCTGAATCAATATTGTATGTGGTTGATCAGTGAAAGTACGAGTTAGTTCTTGTGAAATATAAACTTTCTTCCAAAATTGAGGTCGGTTTCTCGTCTGGAGCACGTTTTTGGCCACAAATGATGAAAATGACAATATTACTCTAAATCCAATGAATAAACAAGTTGAAACTGCTCTAATATGCTGAATCAATATTGTATGTGGTTGATCAGTGAAAGTACGATTTTGTTCTTGGGAAATATAAACATTTTTCCAAAATCAAACTCAGTATCTCGTCTGGAGCACGTTTTTGGCCATAAATGATGAAAATGACAATATTACTATAAATCCAATGAATAAACAAGTTGAAACTGCTTGAATATGCTGAATAAATATTGTATGTGGTTGATCAGTGAAAGTACGAGTTAGTTCTTGTGAAATATAAACTTTCTTCCAAAATTGAGGTCGGTTTCTCGTCTGGAGCACGTTTATGGCCAAAATGATGAAAATGACAATATTACTCTAAATCCAATGAATAAACAAGTTGAAACTGCTCTAAATATGCTGAATCAATATTGTATGTGGTTGATCAGTGAAAGTACGAGTTAGTTCTTGTGAAATATAAACTTTCTTCCAAAACTGAGGTCGGTTTCTCGTCTGGAGCACGTTTTTGGCCACAAATGATGAAAATGACAATATTACTCTAAATCCAATGAATAAACAAGTTGAAACTGCTCTAATATGCTGAATCAATATTGTATTTGGTTGATCAGTGAAAGTACGAGTTAGTTCTTGTGAAATATAAACTATTTTCCAAAATTAAACTCAGTTTCTCGTCTGGAGCACGTTTTTGGCCACAAATGATGAAGATGACAATATTACTCTAAATCCAATGAATAAACAAGTTGAAACTGCTCTAAATATGCTGAATCAATATTGTATTTTGTTGATCAGTGAAAGTACGAGTTAGTTCTTGTGAAATATAAACTATTTTCCAAAATTAAACTCAGTTTCTCGTCTGGAGCACGTTTTTGGCCACAAATGATGAAGATGACAATATTACTCTAAATCCAATGAATAAACAAGTTGAAACTGCTCTAAATATGCTGAATCAATATTGTATGTGGTTGATCAGTGAAAGTACGAGTTAGTTCTTGTGAAATATAAACTTTCTTCCAAAATTGAGGTCGGTTTCTCGTCTGGAGCACGTTTTTGGCCACAAATGATGAAAATGACAATATTACTCTAAATCCATTGAATAAACAAGTTGAAACTGCTCTAATATGCTGAATCAATATTGTATGTGGTTGATCAGTGAAAGTACGATTTTGTTCTTGGGAAATATAAACATTTTTCCAAAATCAAACTCAGTATCTCGTCTGGAGCACGTTTCTGGCCACAAATGATGAAAATGACAATATTACTCTAAATCCAATGAATAAACAAGTTGAAACTGCTCTAATATGCTGAATCAATATTGAATGTGGTTGATCAGTGAAACTACGAGTTAGTTCTTGTGAAATATAAACTTTTGTCCAAAATTGAGTTCGGTTTCTCGTCTGGAGCACGTTTAGGCCACAAATGATGAAAATGACAATATTACTGTAAATCCAATGAATAAACAAGTTGAAACTGCTTGAATATGCTGAATCAATATTGTATGTGGTTGATCAGTGAAAGTACGAGTTAGTTCTTGTGAAATATAAACTATTTTCCAAAATTAAACTCAGTTTCTCGTCTGGAGCACGTTTTTGGCCACAAATGATGAAAATGACAATATTACTCTAAATCCAATGAATAAACAAGTTGAAACTGCTCTAATATGCTGAATCAATATTGAATGTGGTTGATCAGTGAAAGTACGAGTTAGTTCTTGTGAAATATAAACATTTTTCCAAAATTGAGGTCGGTTTCTCGTCTGGAGCACGTTTTTGGCCACAAATGATGAAAATGACAATATTACTCTAAATCCAATGAATAAACAAGTTTAAACTGCTCTAATATATGCTGAATCAATATTGTATGTGGTTGATCAGTGAAAGTACGACTTTGTTCTTGGGAAATATAAACATTTTTCCAAAATCAAACTCAGTATCTCGTCTGGAGCACGTTTTTGGCCACAAATGATGAAAATGACAATATTACTCTAAATCAAATGAATAAACAAGTTGAAAATGCTCTAATATGCTGAATCACTATTGTATGTGGTTGATCAGTGAAAGTACGAGTTAGTTCTTGTGAAATATAAACATTTTTCCAAAATTGAGGTCGGTTTCTCGTCTGGAGCACGTTTTTGGCCACAAATGATGAAAATGACAATATTACTCTAAATCCAATGAATAAACAAGTTGAAACTGCTCTAATATGCTGAATCAATATTGTATGTGGTTGATCAGTGAAAGTACGATTTTGTTCTTGGGAAATATAAACATTTTTCCAAAATCAAACTCAGTATCTCGTCTGGAGCACGTTTCTGGCCACAAATGATGAAAATGACAATATTACTATAAATCCAATGAATAAACAAGTTGAAACTACTTGAATATGCTGAATCAATATTGTATGTGGTTGATCAGTGAAAGTACGAGTTAGTTCTTGTGAAATATAAACATTTTTCCAAAATCAAGCTCGGTTTCTCGTCTGGAGCACGTTTATGGCCAAAATGATGAAAATGACAATATTACTCTAAATCCAATGAATAAACAAGTTGAAACTGCTCTAATATGCTGAATCAATATTGTATGTGGTTGATCAGTGAAAGTACGATTTTGTTCTTGGGAAATATAAACTATTTTCCAAAATTAAACTCAGTTTCTCGTCTGGAGCACGTTTTTGGCCACAAATGATGAAAATGACAATATTACTCTAAATCCAATGAATAAACAAGTTGAAACTGCTCTAATATGCTGAATCAATATTGAATGTGGTTGATCAGTGAAAGTACGAGTTAGTTCTTGTGAAATATAAACATTTTTCCAAAATTGAGGTCGGTTTCTCGTCTGGAGCACGTTTTTGGCCACAAATGATGAAAATGACAATATTACTCTAAATCCAATGAATAAACAAGTTGAAACTGCTTGAATATGCTGAATCAATATTGTATGTGGTTGATCAGTGAAAGTACGATTTTGTTCTTGGGAAATATAAACATTTTTCCAAAATCAAACTCAGTATCTCGTCTGGAGCACGTTTTTGGCCACAAATGATGAAAATGACAATATTACTCTAAATCAAATGAATAAACAAGTTGAAAATGCTCTAATATGCTGAATCACTATTGTATGTGGTTGATCAGTGAAAGTACGAGTTAGTTCTTGTGAAATATAAACATTTTTCCAAAATTGAGGTCGGTTTCTCGTCTGGAGCACGTTTTTGGCCACAAATGATGAAAATGACAATATTACTCTAAATCCAATGAATAAAAAAGTTGAAACTGCTCTAATATGCTGAATCAATATTGTATGTGGTTGATCAGTGAAAGTACGATTTTGTTCTTGGGAAATATAAACATTTTTCCAAAATCAAACTCAGTATCTCGTCTGGAGCACGTTTCTGGCCACAAATGATGAAAATAACAATATTACTATAAATCCAATGAATAAACAAGTTGAAACTACTTGAATATGCTGAATCAATATTGTATGTGGTTGATCAGTGAAAGTACGAGTTAGTTCTTGTGAAATATAAACATTTTTCCAAAATCAAGCTCGGTTTCTCGTCTGGAGCACGTTTATGGCCAAAATGATGAAAATGACAATATTACTCTAAATCCAATGAATAAACAAGTTGAAACTGCTCTAATATGCTGAATCAATATTGTATGTGGTTGATCAGTGAAAGTACGAGTTAGTTCTTGTGAAATATAAACTTTCTTCCAAAATTGAGGTCGGTTTCTCGTCTGTAGCACGTTTTTGGCCACAAATGATGAAAATGACAATATTACTCTAAATCCATTGAATAAACAAGTTGAAACTGCTCTAATATGCTGAATCAATATTGTATGTGGTTGATCAGTGAAAGTACGATTTTGTTCTTGGGAAATATAAACATTTTTCCAAAATCAAACTCAGTATCTCGTCTGGAGCACGTTTCTGGCCACAAATGATGAAAATGACAATATTACTCTAAATCCAATGAATAAACAAGTTGAAACTGCTCTAATATGCTGAATCAATATTGAATGTGGTTGATCAGTGAAACTACGAGTTAGTTCTTGTGAAATATAAACTTTTGTCCAAAATTGAGTTCGGTTTCTCGTCTGGAGCACGTTTAGGCCACAAATGATGAAAATGACAATATTACTGTAAATCCAATGAATAAACAAGTTGAAACTGCTTGAATATGCTGAATCAATATTGTATGTGGTTGATCAGTGAAAGTACGAGTTAGTTCTTGTGAAATATAAACTATTTTCCAAAATTGAGGTCGGTTTCTCGTCTGGAGCACGTTTTTGGCCACAAATGATGAAAATGACAATATTACTCTAAATCCATTGAATAAACAAGTTGAAACTGCTCTAATATGCTGAATCAATATTGTATGTGGTTGATCAGTGAAAGTACGATTTTGTTCTTGGGAAATATAAACATTTTTCCAAAATCAAACTCAGTATCTCGTCTGGAGCACGTTTCTGGCCACAAATGATGAAAATGACAATATTACTGTAAATCCAATGAATAAACAAGTTGAAACTGCTCTAATATGCTGAATCAATATTGTATGTGGTTGATCAGTGAAAGTACGATTTTGTTCTTGGGAAATATAAACATTTTTCCAAAATCAAACTCAGTATCTCGTCTGGAGCACGTTTCTGGCCACAAATGATGAAAATAACAATATTACTATAAATCCAATGAATAAACAAGTTGAAACTACTTGAATATGCTGAATCAATATTGTATGTGGTTGATCAGTGAAAGTACGAGTTAGTTCTTGTGAAATATAAACATTTTTCCAAAATCAAGCTCGGTTTCTCGTCTGGAGCACGTTTATGGCCAAAACGATGAAAATGACAATATTACTCTAAATCCAATGAATAAACAAGTTGAAACTGCTCTAATATGCTGAATCAATATTGTATGTGGTTGATCAGTGAAAGTACGAGTTAGTTCTTGTGAAATATAAACTTTCTTCCAAAATTGAGGTCGGTTTCTCGTCTGTAGCACGTTTTTGGCCACAAATGATGAAAATGACAATATTACTCTAAATCCATTGAATAAACAAGTTGAAACTGCTCTAATATGCTGAATCAATATTGTATGTGGTTGATCAGTGAAAGTACGATTTTGTTCTTGGGAAATATAAACATTTTTCCAAAATCAAACTCAGTATCTCGTCTGGAGCACGTTTCTGGCCACAAATGATGAAAATGACAATATTACTCTAAATCCAATGAATAAACAAGTTGAAACTGCTCTAATATGCTGAATCAATATTGAATGTGGTTGATCAGTGAAACTACGAGTTAGTTCTTGTGAAATATAAACTTTTGTCCAAAATTGAGTTCGGTTTCTCGTCTGGAGCACGTTTAGGCCACAAATGATGAAAATGACAATATTACTGTAAATCCAATGAATAAACAAGTTGAAACTGCTTGAATATGCTGAATCAATATTGTATGTGGTTGATCAGTGAAAGTACGAGTTAGTTCTTGTGAAATATAAACTATTTTCCAAAATTGAGGTCGGTTTCTCGTCTGGAGCACGTTTTTGGCCACAAATGATGAAAATGACAATATTACTCTAAATCCATTGAATAAACAAGTTGAAACTGCTCTAATATGCTGAATCAATATTGTATGTGGTTGATCAGTGAAAGTACGATTTTGTTCTTGGGAAATATAAACATTTTTCCAAAATCAAACTCAGTATCTCGTCTGGAGCACGTTTCTGGCCACAAATGATGAAAATGACAATATTACTGTAAATCCAATGAATAAACAAGTTGAAACTGCTTGAATATGCTGAATCAATATTGTATGTGGTTGATCAGTGAAAGTACGAGTTAGTTCTTGTGAAATATAAACTTTCTTCCAAAATTGAGGTCGGTTTCTCGTCTGGAGCACGTTTTTGGCCACAAATGATGAAAATGACAATATTACTCTAAATCCAATGAATAAACAAGTTTAAACTGCTCTAATATATGCTGAATCAATATTGTATGTGGTTGATCAGTGAAAGTACGATTTTGTTCTTGGGAAATATAAACATTTTTCCAAAATCAAACTCAGTATCTCGTCTGGAGCACGTTTTTGGCCACAAATGATGAAAATGACAATATTACTCTAAATCAAATGAATAAACAAGTTGAAAATGCTCTAATATGCTGAATCACTATTGTATGTGGTTGATCAGTGAAAGTACGAGTTAGTTCTTGTGAAATATAAACATTTTTCCAAAATCAAGCTCGGTTTCTCGTCTGGAGCACGTTTATGGCCAAAATGATGAAAATGACAATATTACTCTAAATCCAATGAATAAACAAGTTGAAACTGCTCTAATATGCTGAATCAATATTGAATGTGGTTGATCAGTGAAACTAGGAGTTAGTTCTTGTGAAATATAAACTTTTGTCCAAAATTGAGTTCGGTTTCTCGTCTGGAGCACGTTTATGGCCACAAATGATGAAAATGACAATATTACTGTAAATCCAATGAATAAACAAGTTGAAACTGCTTGAATATGCTGAATCAATATTGTATGTGGTTGATCAGTGAAAGTACGAGTTAGTTCTTGTGAAATATAAACTATTTTCCAAAATTAAACTCATTTTCTCGTCTGGAGCACGTTTTTGGCCACAAATGATGAAGATGACAATATTACTCTAAATCCAATGAATAAACAAGTTGAAACTGCTCTAATATGCTGAATCAATATTGTATGTGGTTGATCAGTGAAAGTACGAGTTAGTTCTTGTGAAATATAAACTTTCTTCCAAAATTGAGGTCGGTTTCTCGTCTGGAGCACGTTTTTGGCCACAAATGATGAAAATGACAATATTACTCTAAATCCATTGAATAAACAAGTTGAAACTGCTCTAATATGCTGAATCAATATTGTATGTGGTTGATCAGTGAAAGTACGATTTTGTTCTTGGGAAATATAAACATTTTTCCAAAATCAAACTCAGTATCTCGTCTGGAGCACGTTTCTGGCCACAAATGATGAAAATGACAATATTACTGTAAATCCAATGAATAAACAAGTTGAAACTGCTTGAATATGCTGAATCAATATTGTATGTGGTTGATCAGTGAAAGTACGAGTTAGTTCTTGTGAAATATAAACTTTCTTCCAAAATTGAGGTCGGTTTCTCGTCTGGAGCACGTTTTTGGCCACAAATGATGAAAATGACAATATTACTCTAAATCCAATGAATAAACAAGTTGAAACTGCTCTAATATATGCTGAATCAATATTGTATGTGGTTGATCAGTGAAAGTACGATTTTGTTCTTGGGAAATATAAACATTTTTCCAAAATCAAACTCAGTATCTCGTCTGGAGCACGTTTCTGGCCACAAATGATGAAAATGACAATATTACTGTAAATCCAATGAATAATCAATTTGAAACTGCTCTAATATATGCTGAATCAATATTGTATGTGGTTGATCAGTGAAAGTACGAGTTAGTTCTTGTGAAATATAAACATTTTTCCAAAATCAAGCTCGGTTTCTCGTCTGGAGCACGTTTATGGCCAAAATGATGAAAATGACAATATTACTCTAAATCCAATGAATAAACAAGTTGAAACTGCTCTAATATGCTGAATCAATATTGTATGTGGGTTGATCAGTGAAAGTACGAGTTAGTTCTTGTGAAATATAAACTATTTTCCAAAATTAAACTCAGTTTCTCGTCCGGAGCACGTTTTTGGCCACAAATGATGAAAATGACAATATTACTCTAAATCCAATGAATAAACAAGTTGAAACTGCTCTAATATGCTGAATCAATATTGAATGTGGTTGATCAGTGAAAGTACGAGTTAGTTCTAGTGAAATATAAACATTTTTCCAAAATTGAGGTCGGTTTCTCGTCTGGAGCACGTTTTTGGCCACAAATGATGAAAATGACAATATTACTCTAAATCCAATGAATAAACAAGTTGAAACTGCTTGAATATGCTGAATCAATATTGTATGTGGTTGATCAGTGAAAGTACGAGTTAGTTCTTGTGAAATATAAACTATTTTCCAAAATTAAACTCAGTTTCTCGTCTGGAGCACGTTTTTGGCCACAAATGATGAAAATGACAATATTACTCTAAATCCAATGAATAAACAAGTTGAAACTGCTCTAATATGCTGAATCAATATTGAATGTGGTTGATCAGTGAAAGTACGAGTTAGTTCTTGTGAAATATAAACATTTTTCCAAAATTGAGGTCGGTTTCTCGTCTGGAGCACGTTTTTGGCCACAAATGATGAAAATGACAATATTACTCTAAATCAAATGAATAAACAAGTTGAAAATGCTCTAATATGCTGAATCACTATTGTATGTGGTTGATCAGTGAAAGTACGAGTTAGTTCTTGTGAAATATAAACATTTTTCCAAAATTGAGGTCGGTTTCTCGTCTGGAGCACGTTTTTGGCCACAAATGATGAAAATGACAATATTACTCTAAATCCAATGAATAAACAAGTTGAAACTGCTCTAATATGCTGAATCAATATTGTATGTGGTTGATCAGTGAAAGTACGATTTTGTTCTTGGGAAATATAAACATTTTTCCAAAATCAAACTCAGTATCTCGTCTGGAGCACGTTTCTGGCCACAAATGATGAAAATGACAATATTACTATAAATCCAATGAATAAACAAGTTGAAACTACTTGAATATGCTGAATCAATATTGTATGTGGTTGATCAGTGAAAGTACGAGTTAGTTCTTGTGAAATATAAACATTTTTCCAAAATCAAGCTCGGTTTCTCGTCTGGAGCACGTTTATGGCCAAAATGATGAAAATGACAATATTACTCTAAATCCAATGAATAAACAAGTTGAAACTGCTCTAATATGCTGAATCAATATTGTATGTGGTTGATCAGTGAAAGTACGAGTTAGTTCTTGTGAAATATAAACTTTCTTCCAAAATTGAGGTCGGTTTCTCGTCTGGAGCACGTTTTTGGCCACAAATGATGAAAATGACAATATTACTCTAAATCCATTGAATAAACAAGTTGAAACTGCTCTAATATGCTGAATCAATATTGTATGTGGTTGATCAGTGAAAGTACGATTTTGTTCTTGGGAAATATAAACATTTTTCCAAAATCAAACTCAGTATCTCGTCTGGAGCACGTTTCTGGCCAAAAATGATGAAAATGACAATATTACTCTAAATCCAATGAATAAACAAGTTGAAACTGCTCTAATATGCTGAATCAATATTGAATGTGGTTGATCAGTGAAACTACGAGTTAGTTCTTGTGAAATATAAACTTTTGTCCAAAATCAAACTCAGTATCTCGTCTGGAGCACGTTTTTGGCCACAAATGATGAAAATGACAATATTACTCTAAATCAAATGAATAAACAAGTTGAAAATGCTCTAATATGCTGAATCACTATTGTATGTGGTTGATCAGTGAAAGTACGAGTTAGTTCTTGTGAAATATAAACATTTTTCCAAAATTGAGGTCGGTTTCTCGTCTGGAGCACGTTTTTGGCCACAAATGATGAAAATGACAATATTACTCTAAATCCAATGAATAAACAAGTTGAAACTGCTCTAATATGCTGAATCAATATTGTATGTGGTTGATCAGTGAAAGTACGATTTTGTTCTTGGGAAATATAAACATTTTTCCAAAATCAAACTCAGTATCTCGTCTGGAGCACGTTTCTGGCCACAAATGATGAAAATAACAATATTACTATAAATCCAATGAATAAACAAGTTGAAACTACTTGAATATGCTGAATCAATATTGTATGTGGTTGATCAGTGAAAGTACGAGTTAGTTCTTGTGAAATATAAACATTTTTCCAAAATCAAGCTCGGTTTCTCGTCTGGAGCACGTTTATGGCCAAAATGATGAAAATGACAATATTACTCTAAATCCAATGAATAAACAAGTTGAAACTGCTCTAATATGCTGAATCAATATTGTATGTGGTTGATCAGTGAAAGTACGAGTTAGTTCTTGTGAAATATAAACTTTCTTCCAAAATTGAGGTCGGTTTCTCGTCTGGAGCACGTTTTTGGCCACAAATGATGAAAATGACAATATTACTCTAAATCCATTGAATAAACAAGTTGAAACTGCTCTAATATGCTGAATCAATATTGTATGTGGTTGATCAGTGAAAGTACGATTTTGTTCTTGGGAAATATAAACATTTTTCCAAAATCAAACTCAGTATCTCGTCTGGAGCACGTTTCTGGCCACAAATGATGAAAATGACAATATTACTCTAAATCCAATGAATAAACAAGTTGAAACTGCTCTAATATGCTGAATCAATATTGAATGTGGTTGATCAGTGAAACTACGAGTTAGTTCTTGTGAAATATAAACTTTTGTCCAAAATTGAGTTCGGTTTCTCGTCTGGAGCACGTTTAGGCCACAAATGATGAAAATGACAATATTACTGTAAATCCAATGAATAAACAAGTTGAAACTGCTTGAATATGCTGAATCAATATTGTATGTGGTTGATCAGTGAAAGTACGAGTTAGTTCTTGTGAAATATAAACTATTTTCCAAAATTGAGGTCGGTTTCTCGTCTGGAGCACGTTTTTGGCCACAAATGATGAAAATGACAATATTACTCTAAATCCATTGAATAAACAAGTTGAAACTGCTCTAATATGCTGAATCAATATTGTATGTGGTTGATCAGTGAAAGTACGATTTTGTTCTTGGGAAATATAAACATTTTTCCAAAATCAAACTCAGTATCTCGTCTGGAGCACGTTTCTGGCCACAAATGATGAAAATGACAATATTACTGTAAATCCAATGAATAAACAAGTTGAAACTGCTTGAATATGCTGAATCAATATTGTATGTGGTTGATCAGTGAAAGTACGAGTTAGTTCTTGTGAAATATAAACATTTTTCCAAAATCAAGCTCGGTTTCTCGTCTGGAGCACGTTTATGGCCAAAATGATGAAAATGACAATATTACTCTAAATCCAATGAATAAACAAGTTGAAACTGCTCTAATATGCTGTATCAATATTGTATGTGGTTGATCAGTGAAAATACGAGTTAGTTCTTGTGAAATATAAACTTTCTTCCAAAATTGAGGTCGGTTTCTCGTCTGGAGCACGTTTTTGGCCACAAATGATGAAAATGACAATATTACTCTAAATCCAATGAATAAACAAGTTGAAACTGCTCTAATATGCTGAATCAATATTGTATGTGGTTGATCAGTGAAAGTACGATTTTGTTCTTGGGAAATATAAACATTTTTCCAAAATCAAACTCAGTATCTCGTCTGGAGCACGTTTCTGGCCACAAATGATGAAAATGACAATATTACTGTAAATCCAATGAATAAACAAGTTGAAACTGCTTGAATATGCTGAATCAATATTGTATGTGGTTGATCAGTGAAAGTACGAGTTAGTTCTTGTGAAATATAAACTTTCTTCCAAAATTGAGGTCGGTTTCTCGTCTGGAGCACGTTTTTGGCCACAAATGATGAAAATGACAATATTACTCTAAATCCATTGAATAAACAAGTTGAAACTGCTCTAATATGCTGAATCAATATTGTATGTGGTTGATCAGTGAAAGTACGATTTTGTTCTTGGGAAATATAAACATTTTTCCAAAATCAAACTCAGTATCTCGTCTGGAGCACGTTTATGGCCAAAATGATGAAAATGACAATATTACTCTAAATCCAATGAATAAACAAGTTGAAACTGCTCTAATATGCTGAATCAATATTGTATGTGGTTGATCAGTGAAAGTACGAGTTAGTTCTTGTGAAAAATAAACTTTCTTCCAAAATTGAGGTCGGTTTCTCGTTTGGAGCACGTTTTTGGCCACAAATGATGAAAATGACATTATTACTGTAAATCCAATGAATAAACAAGTTGAAACTGCTCTAATATGCTGAATCAATATTGTATGTGGTTGATCAGTGAAAGTACGAGTTAGTTCTTGTGAAATATAAACTATTTTCCAAAATTAAACTCAGTTTCTCGTCTGGAGCACGTTTTTGGCCACAAATGATGAAAATGACAATATTACTCTAAATCCATTGAATAAACAAGTTGAAACTGCTCTAATATGCTGAATCAATATTGTATGTGGTTGATCAGTGAAAGTACGATTTTGTTCTTGGGAAATATAAACATTTTTCCAAAATCAAACTCAGTATCTCGTCTGGAGCACGTTTCTGGCCACAAATGATGAAAATGACAATATTACTGTAAATCCAATGAATAAACAAGTTGAAACTGCTTGAATATGCTGAATCAATATTGTATGTGGTTGATCAGTGAAAGTACGAGTTAGTTCTTGTGAAATATAAACTTTCTTCCAAAATTGAGGTCGGTTTCTCGTCTGGAGCACGTTTTTGGCCACAAATGATGAAAATGACAATATTACTCTAAATCCAATGAATAAACAAGTTGAAACTGCTCTAATATGCTGAATCAATATTGTATATGGTTGATCAGTGAAAGTACGAGTTAGTTCTTGTGAAATATAAACATTTTTCCAAAATCAAGCTCGGTTTCTCGTCTGGAGCACGTTTATGGCCAAAATGATGAAAATGACAATATTACTCTAAATCCAATGAATAAACAAGTTGAAACTGCTCTAATATGCTGAATCAATATTGAATGTGGTTGATCAGTGAAACTACGAGTTAGTTCTTGTGAAATATAAACTTTTGTCCAAAATTGAGTTCGGTTTCTCGTCTGGAGCACGTTTAGGCCACAAATGATGAAAATGACAATATTACTCTAAATCCAATGAATAAACAAGTTGAAACTGCTCTAATATGCTGAATCAATATTGTATGTGGTTGATCAGTGAAAGTACGAGTTAGTTCTTGTGAAATATAAACATTTTTCCAAAATCAAACTCAGTATCTCGTCTGGAGCACGTTTCTGGCCACAAATGATGAAAATGACAATATTACTGTAAATCCAATGAATAATCAATTTGAAACTGCTTGAATATGCTGAATCAATATTGTATGTGGTTGATCAGTGAAAGTACGAGTTAGTTCTTGTGAAATATAAACATTTTTCCAAAATCAAGCTCGGTTTCTCGTCTGGAGCACGTTTATGGCCAAAATGATGAAAATGACAATATTACTCTAAATCCAATGAATAAACAAGTTGAAACTGCTCTAATATGCTGAATCAATATTGTATGTGGTTGATCAGTGAAAGTACGAGTTAGTTCTTGTGAAATATAAACTATTTTCCAAAATTAAACTCAGTTTCTCGTCTGGAGCACGTTTTTGGCCACAAATGATGAAGATGACAATATTACTCTAAATCCAATGAATAAACAAGTTGAAACTGCTCTAATATGCTGAATCAATATTGTATGTGGTTGATCAGTGAAAGTACGAGTTAGTTCTTGTGAAAAATAAACTTTCTTCCAAAATTGAGGTCGGTTTCTCGTCTGGAGCACGTTTTTGGCCACAAATGATGAAAATGACAATATTACTCTAAATCCAATGAATAAACAAGTTGAAACTGCTCTAATATGCTGAATCAATATTGAATGTGGTTGATCAGTGAAACTACGAGTTAGTTCTTGTGAAATATAAACTTTTGTCCAAAATTGAGTTCGGTTTCTCGTCTGGAGCACGTTTAGGCCACAAATGATGAAAATGACAATATTACTGTAAATCCAATGAATAAACAAGTTGAAACTGCTCTAATATGCTGAATCAATATTGTATGTGGTTGATCAGTGAAAGTACGATTTTGTTCTTGGGAAATATAAACATTTTTCCAAAATCAAACTCAGTATCTCGTCTGGAGCACGTTTCTGGCCACAAATGATGAAAATGACAATATTACTGTAAATCCAATGAATAAACAAGTTGAAACTGCTTGAATATGCTGAATCAATATTGTATGTGGTTGATCAGTGAAAGTACGAGTTAGTTCTTGTGAAATATAAACTTTCTTCCAAAATTGAGGTCGGTTTCTCGTCTGGAGCACGTTTTTGGCCACAAATGATGAAAATTACAATATTACTCTAAATCCAATGAATAAACAAGTTGAAACTGCTCTAATATATGCTGAATCAATATTGTATGTGGTTGATCAGTGAAAGTACGATTTTGTTCTTGGGAAATATAAACATTTTTCCAAAATCAAACTCAGTATCTCGTCTGGAGCACGTTTCTGGCCACAAATGATGAAAATGACAATATTACTGTAAATCCAATGAATAATCAATTTGAAACTGCTTGAATATGCTGAATCAATATTGTATGTGGTTGATCAGTGAAAGTACGAGTTAGTTCTTGTGAAATATAAACTTTCTTCCAAAATTGAGGTCGGTTTCTTGTCTGGAGCACGTTTTTGGCCACAAATGATGAAAATGACAATATTACTCTAAATCCAATGAATAAACAAGTTTAAACTGCTCTAATATATGCTGAATCAATATTGTATGTGGTTGATCAGTGAAAGTACGATTTTGTTCTTGGGAAATATAAACATTTTTCCAAAATCAAAATTAAGTATCTCGTCTGGAGCACGTTTTTGGCCACAAATGATGAAAATGACAATATTACTCTAAATCAAATGAATAAACAAGTTGAAAATGCTCTAATATGCTGAATCACTATTGTATATGGTTGATCAGTGAAAGTACGAGTTAGTTCTTGTGAAATATAAACATTTTTCCAAAATCAAGCTCGGTTTCTCGTCTGGAGCACGTTTATGGCCAAAATGATGAAAATGACAATATTACTCTAAATCCAATGAATAAACAAGTTGAAACTGCTCTAATATGCTGAATCAATATTGAATGTGGTTGATCAGTGAAACTACGAGTTAGTTCTTGTGAAATATAAACTTTTGTCCAAAATTGAGTTCGGTTTCTCGTCTGGAGCACGTTTAGGCCACAAATGATGAAAATGACAATATTACTGTAAATCCAATGAATAAACAAGTTGAAACTGCTTGAATATGCTGAATCAATATTGTATGTGGTTGATCAGTGAAAGTACGAGTTAGTTCTTGTGAAATATAAACTATTTTCCAAAATTAAACTCAGTTTCTCGTCTGGAGCACGTTTTTGGCCACAAATGATGAAGATGACAATATTACTCTAAATCCAATGAATAAACAAGTTGAAACTGCTCTAATATGCTGAATCAATATTGTATGTGGTTGATCAGTGAAAGTACGAGTTAGTTCTTGTGAAATATAAACTTTCTTCCAAAATTGAGGTCGGTTTCTCGTCTGGAGCACGTTTTTGGCCACAAATGATGAAAATGACAATATTACTCTAAATCCATTGAATAAACAAGTTGAAACTGCTCTAATATGCTGAATCAATATTGTATGTGGTTGATCAGTGAAAGTACGATTTTGTTCTTGGGAAATATAAACATTTTTCCAAAATCAAACTCAGTATCTCGTCTGGAGCACGTTTCTGGCCACAAATGATGAAAATGACAATATTACTGTAAATCCAATGAATAAACAAGTTGAAACTGCTTGAATATGCTGAATCAATATTGTATGTGGTTGATCAGTGAAAGTACGAGTTAGTTCTTGTGAAATATAAACTTTCTTCCAAAATTGAGGTTGGTTTCTCGTCTGGAGCACGTTTTTGGCCACAAATGATGAAAATGACAATATTACTCTAAATCCAATGAATAAACAAGTTGAAACTGCTCTAATATGCTGAATCAATATTGTATATGGTTGATCAGTGAAAGTACGAGTTAGTTCTTGTGAAATATAAACATTTTTCCAAAATCAAGCTCGGTTTCTCGTCTGGAGCACGTTTATGGCCAAAATGATGAAAATGACAATATTACTCTAAATCCAATGAATAAACAAGTTGAAACTGCTCTAATATGCTGAATCAATATTGAATGTGGTTGATCAGTGAAACTACGAGTTAGTTCTTGTGAAATATAAACTTTTGTCCAAAATTGAGTTCGGTTTCTCGTCTGGAGCACGTTTAGGCCACAAATGATGAAAATGACAATATTACTGTAAATCCAATGAATAAACAAGTTGAAACTGCTTGAATATGCTGAATCAATATTGTATGTGGTTGATCAGTGAAAGTACGAGTTAGTTCTTGTGAAATATAAACTATTTTCCAAAATTAAACTCAGTTTCTCGTCTGGAGCACGTTTTTGGCCACAAATGATGAAGATGACAATATTACTCTAAATCCAATGAATAAACAAGTTGAAACTGCTCTAATATGCTGAATCAATATTGTATGTGGTTGATCAGTGAAAGTACGAGTTAGTTCTTGTGAAAAATAAACTTTCTTCCAAAATTGAGGTCGGTTTCTCGTCTGGAGCACGTTTTTGGCCACAAATGATGAAAATGACAATATTACTCTAAATCCAATGAATAAACAAGTTGAAACTGCTCTAATATATGCTGAATCAATATTGTATGTGGTTGATCAGTGAAAGTACGATTTTGTTCTTGGGAAATATAAACATTTTTCCAAAATCAAACTCAGTATCTCGTCTGGAGCACGTTTCTGGCCACAAATGATGAAAATGACAATATTACTGTAAATCCAATGAATAATCAATTTGAAACTGCTTGAATATGCTGAATCAATATTGTATGTGGTTGATCAGTGAAAGTACGAGTTAGTTCTTGTGAAATATAAACATTTTTCCAAAATCAAGCTCGGTTTCTCGTCTGGAGCACGTTTATGGCCAAAATGATGAAAATGACAATATTACTCTAAATCCAATGAATAAACAAGTTGAAACTGCTCTAATATGCTGAATCAATATTGTATGTGGTTGATCAGTGAAAGTACGAGTTAGTTCTTGTGAAATATAAACATTTTTCCAAAATCAAGCTCGGTTTCTCGTCTGGAGCACGTTTATGGCCAAAATGATGAAAATGACAATATTACTCTAAATCCAATGAATAAACAAGTTGAAACTGCTCTAATATGCTGAATCAATATTGTATGTGGTTGATCAGTGAAAGTACGAGTTAGTTCTTGTGAAAAATAAACTTTCTTCCAAAATTGAGGTCGGTTTCTCGTTTGGAGCACGTTTTTGGCCACAAATGATGAAAATGACATTATTACTGTAAATCCAATGAATAAACAAGTTGAAACTGCTCTAATATGCTGAATCAATATTGAATGTGGTTGATCAGTGAAACTACGAGTTAGTTCTTGTGAAATATAAACTTTTGTCCAAAATTGAGTTCGGTTTCTCGTCTGGAGCACGTTTAGGCCACAAATGATGAAAATGACAATATTACTCTAAATCCAATGAATAAACAAGTTGAAACTGCTCTAATATGCTGAATCAATATTGTATGTGGTTGATCAGTGAAAGTACGAGTTAGTTCTTGTGAAATATAAACATTTTTCCAAAATCAAACTCAGTATCTCGTCTGGAGCACGTTTCTGGCCACAAATGATGAAAATGACAATATTACTGTAAATCCAATGAATAATCAATTTGAAACTGCTTGAATATGCTGAATCAATATTGTATGTGGTTGATCAGTGAAAGTACGAGTTAGTTCTTGTGAAATATAAACATTTTTCCAAAATCAAGCTCGGTTTCTCGTCTGGAGCACGTTTATGGCCAAAATGATGAAAATGACAATATTACTCTAAATCCAATGAATAAACAAGTTGAAACTGCTCTAATATGCTGAATCAATATTGTATGTGGTTGATCAGTGAAAGTACGAGTTAGTTCTTGTGAAATATAAACTATTTTCCAAAATTAAACTCAGTTTCTCGTCTGGAGCACGTTTTTGGCCACAAATGATGAAGATGACAATATTACTCTAAATCCAATGAATAAACAAGTTGAAACTGCTCTAATATGCTGAATCAATATTGTATGTGGTTGATCAGTGAAAGTACGAGTTAGTTCTTGTGAAAAATAAACTTTCTTCCAAAATTGAGGTCGGTTTCTCGTCTGGAGCACGTTTTTGGCCACAAATGATGAAAATGACAATATTACTCTAAATCCAATGAATAAACAAGTTGAAACTGCTCTAATATGCTGAATCAATATTGAATGTGGTTGATCAGTGAAACTACGAGTTAGTTCTTGTGAAATATAAACTTTTGTCCAAAATTGAGTTCGGTTTCTCGTCTGGAGCACGTTTAGGCCACAAATGATGAAAATGACAATATTACTGTAAATCCAATGAATAAACAAGTTGAAACTGCTCTAATATGCTGAATCAATATTGTATGTGGTTGATCAGTGAAAGTACGATTTTGTTCTTGGGAAATATAAACATTTTTCCAAAATCAAACTCAGTATCTCGTCTGGAGCACGTTTCTGGCCACAAATGATGAAAATGACAATATTACTGTAAATCCAATGAATAAACAAGTTGAAACTGCTTGAATATGCTGAATCAATATTGTATGTGGTTGATCAGTGAAAGTACGAGTTAGTTCTTGTGAAATATAAACTTTCTTCCAAAATTGAGGTCGGTTTCTCGTCTGGAGCACGTTTTTGGCCACAAATGATGAAAATTACAATATTACTCTAAATCCAATGAATAAACAAGTTGAAACTGCTCTAATATATGCTGAATCAATATTGTATGTGGTTGATCAGTGAAAGTACGATTTTGTTCTTGGGAAATATAAACATTTTTCCAAAATCAAACTCAGTATCTCGTCTGGAGCACGTTTCTGGCCACAAATGATGAAAATGACAATATTACTGTAAATCCAATGAATAATCAATTTGAAACTGCTTGAATATGCTGAATCAATATTGTATGTGGTTGATCAGTGAAAGTACGAGTTAGTTCTTGTGAAATATAAACATTTTTCCAAAATCAAGCTCGGTTTCTCGTCTGGAGCACGTTTATGGCCAAAATGATGAAAATGACAATATTACTCTAAATCCAATGAATAAACAAGTTGAAACTGCTCTAATATGCTGAATCAATATTGTATGTGGTTGATCAGTGAAAGTACGAGTTAGTTCTTGTGAAATATAAACTATTTTCCAAAATTAAACTCAGTTTCTCGTCTGGAGCACGTTTTTGGCCACAAATGATGAAGATGACAATATTACTCTAAATCCAATGAATAAACAAGTTGAAACTGCTCTAATATGCTGAATCAATATTGTATGTGGTTGATCAGTGAAAGTACGAGTTAGTTCTTGTGAAATATAAACTTTCTTCCAAAATTGAGGTCGGTTTCTCGTCTGGAGCACGTTTTTGGCCACAAATGATGAAAATGACAATATTACTCTAAATCCAATGAATAAACAAGTTGAAACTGCTCTAATATGCTGAATCAATATTGTATGTGGTTGATCAGTGAAAGTACGATTTTGTTCTTGGGAAATATAAACATTTTTCCAAAATCAAACTCAGTATCTCGTCTGGAGCACGTTTCTGGCCACAAATGATGAAAATGA
Organism: Lipophrys pholis; assembly: GCF_963383615.2. NCBI lineage: Eukaryota > Metazoa > Chordata > Actinopteri > Blenniiformes > Blenniidae > Lipophrys > Lipophrys pholis. The sequence goes on along the minus strand of NC_137641.1, from coordinate 64,163 downwards.
CAATATTACTGTAAATCCAATGAATAAACAAGTTGAAACTGCTTGAATATGCTGAATCAATATTGTATGTGGTTGATCAGTGAAAGTACGAGTTAGTTCTTGTGAAATATAAACTTTCTTCCAAAATTGAGGTCGGTTTCTTGTCTGGAGCACGTTTTTGGCCACAAATGATGAAAATGACAATATTACTCTAAATCCAATGAATAAACAAGTTTAAACTGCTCTAATATATGCTGAATCAATATTGTATGTGGTTGATCAGTGAAAGTACGATTTTGTTCTTGGGAAATATAAACATTTTTCCAAAATCAAAATTAAGTATCTCGTCTGGAGCACGTTTTTGGCCACAAATGATGAAAATGACAATATTACTCTAAATCAAATGAATAAACAAGTTGAAAATGCTCTAATATGCTGAATCACTATTGTATATGGTTGATCAGTGAAAGTACGAGTTAGTTCTTGTGAAATATAAACATTTTTCCAAAATCAAGCTCGGTTTCTCGTCTGGAGCACGTTTATGGCCAAAATGATGAAAATGACAATATTACTCTAAATCCAATGAATAAACAAGTTGAAACTGCTCTAATATGCTGAATCAATATTGAATGTGGTTGATCAGTGAAACTACGAGTTAGTTCTTGTGAAATATAAACTTTTGTCCAAAATTGAGTTCGGTTTCTCGTCTGGAGCACGTTTAGGCCACAAATGATGAAAATGACAATATTACTGTAAATCCAATGAATAAACAAGTTGAAACTGCTTGAATATGCTGAATCAATATTGTATGTGGTTGATCAGTGAAAGTACGAGTTAGTTCTTGTGAAATATAAACTATTTTCCAAAATTAAACTCAGTTTCTCGTCTGGAGCACGTTTTTGGCCACAAATGATGAAGATGACAATATTACTCTAAATCCAATGAATAAACAAGTTGAAACTGCTCTAATATGCTGAATCAATATTGTATGTGGTTGATCAGTGAAAGTACGAGTTAGTTCTTGTGAAATATAAACTTTCTTCCAAAATTGAGGTCGGTTTCTCGTCTGGAGCACGTTTTTGGCCACAAATGATGAAAATGACAATATTACTCTAAATCCATTGAATAAACAAGTTGAAACTGCTCTAATATGCTGAATCAATATTGTATGTGGTTGATCAGTGAAAGTACGATTTTGTTCTTGGGAAATATAAACATTTTTCCAAAATCAAACTCAGTATCTCGTCTGGAGCACGTTTCTGGCCACAAATGATGAAAATGACAATATTACTGTAAATCCAATGAATAAACAAGTTGAAACTGCTTGAATATGCTGAATCAATATTGTATGTGGTTGATCAGTGAAAGTACGAGTTAGTTCTTGTGAAATATAAACTTTCTTCCAAAATTGAGGTCGGTTTCTCGTCTGGAGCACGTTTTTGGCCACAAATGATGAAAATGACAATATTACTCTAAATCCAATGAATAAACAAGTTGAAACTGCTCTAATATGCTGAATCAATATTGTATATGGTTGATCAGTGAAAGTACGAGTTAGTTCTTGTGAAATATAAACATTTTTCCAAAATCAAGCTCGGTTTCTCGTCTGGAGCACGTTTATGGCCAAAATGATGAAAATGACAATATTACTCTAAATCCAATGAATAAACAAGTTGAAACTGCTCTAATATGCTGAATCAATATTGAATGTGGTTGATCAGTGAAACTACGAGTTAGTTCTTGTGAAATATAAACTTTTGTCCAAAATTGAGTTCGGTTTCTCGTCTGGAGCACGTTTAGGCCACAAATGATGAAAATGACAATATTACTGTAAATCCAATGAATAAACAAGTTGAAACTGCTTGAATATGCTGAATCAATATTGTATGTGGTTGATCAGTGAAAGTACGAGTTAGTTCTTGTGAAATATAAACTATTTTCCAAAATTAAACTCAGTTTCTCGTCTGGAGCACGTTTTTGGCCACAAATGATGAAGATGACAATATTACTCTAAATCCAATGAATAAACAAGTTGAAACTGCTCTAATATGCTGAATCAATATTGTATGTGGTTGATCAGTGAAAGTACGAGTTAGTTCTTGTGAAATATAAACTTTCTTCCAAAATTGAGGTCGGTTTCTCGTCTGGAGCACGTTTTTGGCCACAAATGATGAAAATGACAATATTACTCTAAATCCATTGAATAAACAAGTTGAAACTGCTCTAATATGCTGAATCAATATTGTATGTGGTTGATCAGTGAAAGTACGATTTTGTTCTTGGGAAATATAAACATTTTTCCAAAATCAAACTCAGTATCTCGTCTGGAGCACGTTTCTGGCCACAAATGATGAAAATGACAATATTACTGTAAATCCAATGAATAAACAAGTTGAAACTGCTTGAATATGCTGAATCAATATTGTATGTGGTTGATCAGTGAAAGTACGAGTTAGTTCTTGTGAAATATAAACTTTCTTCCAAAATTGAGGTCGGTTTCTCGTCTGGAGCACGTTTTTGGCCACAAATGATGAAAATGACAATATTACTCTAAATCCAATGAATAAACAAGTTGAAACTGCTCTAATATGCTGAATCAATATTGTATATGGTTGATCAGTGAAAGTACGAGTTAGTTCTTGTGAAATATAAACATTTTTCCAAAATCAAGCTCGGTTTCTCGTCTGGAGCACGTTTATGGCCAAAATGATGAAAATGACAATATTACTCTAAATCCAATGAATAAACAAGTTGAAACTGCTCTAATATGCTAAATCAATATTGAATGTGGTTGATCAGTGAAACTACGAGTTAGTTCTTGTGAAATATAAACTTTTGTCCAAAATTGAGTTCGGTTTCTCGTCTGGAGCACGTTTAGGCCACAAATGATGAAAATGACAATATTACTGTAAATCCAATGAATAAACAAGTTGAAACTGGTTGAATATGCTGAATCAATATTGTATGTGGTTGATCAGTGAAAGTACGAGTTAGTTCTTGTGAAATATAAACTATTTTCCAAAATTAAACTCAGTTTCTCGTCTGGAGCACGTTTTTGGCCACAAATGATGAAGATGACAATATTACTCTAAATCCAATGAATAAACAAGTTGAAACTGCTCTAATATGCTGAATCAATATTGTATGTGGTTGATCAGTGAAAGTACGAGTTAGTTCTTGTGAAAAATAAACTTTCTTCCAAAATTGAGGTCGGTTTCTCGTCTGGAGCACGTTTTTGGCCACAAATGATGAAAATGACAATATTACTCTAAATCCAATGAATAAACAAGTTGAAACTGCTCTAATATATGCTGAATCAATATTGTATGTGGTTGATCAGTGAAAGTACGATTTTGTTCTTGGGAAATATAAACATTTTTCCAAAATCAAACTCAGTATCTCGTCTGGAGCACGTTTCTGGCCACAAATGATGAAAATGACAATATTACTGTAAATCCAATGAATAATCAATTTGAAACTGCTTGAATATGCTGAATCAATATTGTATGTGGTTGATCAGTGAAAGTACGAGTTAGTTCTTGTGAAATATAAACATTTTTCCAAAATCAAGCTCGGTTTCTCGTCTGGAGCACGTTTATGGCCAAAATGATGAAAATGACAATATTACTCTAAATCCAATGAATAAACAAGTTGAAACTGCTCTAATATGCTGAATCAATATTGTATGTGGTTGATCAGTGAAAGTACGAGTTAGTTCTTGTGAAATATAAACATTTTTCCAAAATCAAGCTCGGTTTCTCGTCTGGAGCACGTTTATGGCCAAAATGATGAAAATGACAATATTACTCTAAATCCAATGAATAAACAAGTTGAAACTGCTCTAATATGCTGAATCAATATTGTATGTGGTTGATCAGTGAAAGTACGAGTTAGTTCTTGTGAAAAATAAACTTTCTTCCAAAATTGAGGTCGGTTTCTCGTTTGGAGCACGTTTTTGGCCACAAATGATGAAAATGACATTATTACTGTAAATCCAATGAATAAACAAGTTGAAACTGCTCTAATATGCTGAATCAATATTGAATGTGGTTGATCAGTGAAACTACGAGTTAGTTCTTGTGAAATATAAACTTTTGTCCAAAATTGAGTTCGGTTTCTCGTCTGGAGCACGTTTAGGCCACAAATGATGAAAATGACAATATTACTCTAAATCCAATGAATAAACAAGTTGAAACTGCTCTAATATGCTGAATCAATATTGTATGTGGTTGATCAGTGAAAGTACGAGTTAGTTCTTGTGAAATATAAACATTTTTCCAAAATCAAACTCAGTATCTCGTCTGGAGCACGTTTCTGGCCACAAATGATGAAAATGACAATATTACTGTAAATCCAATGAATAATCAATTTGAAACTGCTTGAATATGCTGAATCAATATTGTATGTGGTTGATCAGTGAAAGTACGAGTTAGTTCTTGTGAAATATAAACATTTTTCCAAAATCAAGCTCGGTTTCTCGTCTGGAGCACGTTTATGGCCAAAATGATGAAAATGACAATATTACTCTAAATCCAATGAATAAACAAGTTGAAACTGCTCTAATATGCTGAATCAATATTGTATGTGGTTGATCAGTGAAAGTACGAGTTAGTTCTTGTGAAATATAAACTATTTTCCAAAATTAAACTCAGTTTCTCGTCTGGAGCACGTTTTTGGCCACAAATGATGAAGATGACAATATTACTCTAAATCCAATGAATAAACAAGTTGAAACTGCTCTAATATGCTGAATCAATATTGTATGTGGTTGATCAGTGAAAGTACGAGTTAGTTCTTGTGAAAAATAAACTTTCTTCCAAAATTGAGGTCGGTTTCTCGTCTGGAGCACGTTTTTGGCCACAAATGATGAAAATGACAATATTACTCTAAATCCAATGAATAAACAAGTTGAAACTGCTCTAATATGCTGAATCAATATTGAATGTGGTTGATCAGTGAAACTACGAGTTAGTTCTTGTGAAATATAAACTTTTGTCCAAAATTGAGTTCGGTTTCTCGTCTGGAGCACGTTTAGGCCACAAATGATGAAAATGACAATATTACTGTAAATCCAATGAATAAACAAGTTGAAACTGCTCTAATATGCTGAATCAATATTGTATGTGGTTGATCAGTGAAAGTACGATTTTGTTCTTGGGAAATATAAACATTTTTCCAAAATCAAACTCAGTATCTCGTCTGGAGCACGTTTCTGGCCACAAATGATGAAAATGACAATATTACTGTAAATCCAATGAATAAACAAGTTGAAACTGCTTGAATATGCTGAATCAATATTGTATGTGGTTGATCAGTGAAAGTACGAGTTAGTTCTTGTGAAATATAAACTTTCTTCCAAAATTGAGGTCGGTTTCTCGTCTGGAGCACGTTTTTGGCCACAAATGATGAAAATTACAATATTACTCTAAATCCAATGAATAAACAAGTTGAAACTGCTCTAATATATGCTGAATCAATATTGTATGTGGTTGATCAGTGAAAGTACGATTTTGTTCTTGGGAAATATAAACATTTTTCCAAAATCAAACTCAGTATCTCGTCTGGAGCACGTTTCTGGCCACAAATGATGAAAATGACAATATTACTGTAAATCCAATGAATAATCAATTTGAAACTGCTTGAATATGCTGAATCAATATTGTATGTGGTTGATCAGTGAAAGTACGAGTTAGTTCTTGTGAAATATAAACATTTTTCCAAAATCAAGCTCGGTTTCTCGTCTGGAGCACGTTTATGGCCAAAATGATGAAAATGACAATATTACTCTAAATCCAATGAATAAACAAGTTGAAACTGCTCTAATATGCTGAATCAATATTGTATGTGGTTGATCAGTGAAAGTACGAGTTAGTTCTTGTGAAATATAAACTATTTTCCAAAATTAAACTCAGTTTCTCGTCTGGAGCACGTTTTTGGCCACAAATGATGAAGATGACAATATTACTCTAAATCCAATGAATAAACAAGTTGAAACTGCTCTAATATGCTGAATCAATATTGTATGTGGTTGATCAGTGAAAGTACGAGTTAGTTCTTGTGAAATATAAACTTTCTTCCAAAATTGAGGTCGGTTTCTCGTCTGGAGCACGTTTTTGGCCACAAATGATGAAAATGACAATATTACTCTAAATCCATTGAATAAACAAGTTGAAACTGCTCTAATATGCTGAATCAATATTGTATGTGGTTGATCAGTGAAAGTACGATTTTGTTCTTGGGAAATATAAACATTTTTCCAAAATCAAACTCAGTATCTCGTCTGGAGCACGTTTCTGGCCACAAATGATGAAAATGACAATATTACTGTAAATCCAATGAATAAACAAGTTGAAACTGCTTGAATATGCTGAATCAATATTGTATGTGGTTGATCAGTGAAAGTACGAGTTAGTTCTTGTGAAATATAAACTTTCTTCCAAAATTGAGGTCGGTTTCTTGTCTGGAGCACGTTTTTGGCCACAAATGATGAAAATGACAATATTACTCTAAATCCAATGAATAAACAAGTTTAAACTGCTCTAATATATGCTGAATCAATATTGTATGTGGTTGATCAGTGAAAGTACGATTTTGTTCTTGGGAAATATAAACATTTTTCCAAAATCAAAATTAGTATCTCGTCTGGAGCACGTTTTTGGCCACAAATGATGAAAATGACAATATTACTCTAAATCAAATGAATAAACAAGTTGAAAATGCTCTAATATGCTGAATCACTATTGTATATGGTTGATCAGTGAAAGTACGAGTTAGTTCTTGTGAAATATAAACATTTTTCCAAAATCAAGCTCGGTTTCTCGTCTGGAGCACGTTTCTGGCCACAAATGATGAAAATGACAATATTACTCTAAATCCAATGAATAAACAAGTTGAAACTGCTCTAATATGCTGAATCAATATTGAATGTGGTTGATCAGTGAAACTACGAGTTAGTTCTTGTGAAATATAAACTTTTGTCCAAAATTGAGTTCGGTTTCTCGTCTGGAGCACGTTTAGGCCACAAATGATGAAAATGACAATATTACTGTAAATCCAATGAATAAACAAGTTGAAACTGCTTGAATATGCTGAATCAATATTGTATGTGGTTGATCAGTGAAAGTACGAGTTAGTTCTTGTGAAATATAAACTATTTTCCAAAATTAAACTCAGTTTCTCGTCTGGAGCACGTTTTTGGCCACAAATGATGAAGATGACAATATTACTCTAAATCCAATGAATAAACAAGTTGAAACTGCTCTAATATGCTGAATCAATATTGTATGTGGTTGATCAGTGAAAGTACGAGTTAGTTCTTGTGAAATATAAACTTTCTTCCAAAATTGAGGTCGGTTTCTCGTCTGGAGCACGTTTTTGGCCACAAATGATGAAAATGACAATATTACTCTAAATCCATTGAATAAACAAGTTGAAACTGCTCTAATATGCTGAATCAATATTGTATGTGGTTGATCAGTGAAAGTACGATTTTGTTCTTGGGAAATATAAACATTTTTCCAAAATCAAACTCAGTATCTCGTCTGGAGCACGTTTCTGGCCACAAATGATGAAAATGACAATATTACTGTAAATCCAATGAATAAACAAGTTGAAACTGCTTGAATATGCTGAATCAATATTGTATGTGGTTGATCAGTGAAAGTACGAGTTAGTTCTTGTGAAATATAAACTTTCTTCCAAAATTGAGGTCGGTTTCTCGTCTGGAGCACGTTTTTGGCCACAAATGATGAAAATGACAATATTACTCTAAATCCAATGAATAAACAAGTTGAAACTGCTCTAATATGCTGAATCAATATTGTATATGGTTGATCAGTGAAAGTACGAGTTAGTTCTTGTGAAATATAAACATTTTTCCAAAATCAAGCTCGGTTTCTCGTCTGGAGCACGTTTATGGCCAAAATGATGAAAATGACAATATTACTCTAAATCCAATGAATAAACAAGTTGAAACTGCTCTAATATGCTGAATCAATATTGAATGTGGTTGATCAGTGAAACTACGAGTTAGTTCTTGTGAAATATAAACTTTTGTCCAAAATTGAGTTCGGTTTCTCGTCTGGAGCACGTTTAGGCCACAAATGATGAAAATGACAATATTACTGTAAATCCAATGAATAAACAAGTTGAAACTGCTTGAATATGCTGAATCAATATTGTATGTGGTTGATCAGTGAAAGTACGAGTTAGTTCTTGTGAAATATAAACTATTTTCCAAAATTAAACTCAGTTTCTCGTCTGGAGCACGTTTTTGGCCACAAATGATGAAGATGACAATATTACTCTAAATCCAATGAATAAACAAGTTGAAACTGCTCTAATATGCTGAATCAATATTGTATGTGGTTGATCAGTGAAAGTACGAGTTAGTTCTTGTGAAAAATAAACTTTCTTCCAAAATTGAGGTCGGTTTCTCGTCTGGAGCACGTTTTTGGCCACAAATGATGAAAATGACAATATTACTCTAAATCCAATGAATAAACAAGTTGAAACTGCTCTAATATATGCTGAATCAATATTGTATGTGGTTGATCAGTGAAAGTACGATTTTGTTCTTGGGAAATATAAACATTTTTCCAAAATCAAACTCAGTATCTCGTCTGGAGCACGTTTCTGGCCACAAATGATGAAAATGACAATATTACTGTAAATCCAATGAATAATCAATTTGAAACTGCTTGAATATGCTGAATCAATATTGTATGTGGTTGATCAGTGAAAGTACGAGTTAGTTCTTGTGAAATATAAACATTTTTCCAAAATCAAGCTCGGTTTCTCGTCTGGAGCACGTTTATGGCCAAAATGATGAAAATGACAATATTACTCTAAATCCAATGAATAAACAAGTTGAAACTGCTCTAATATGCTGAATCAATATTGTATGTGGTTGATCAGTGAAAGTACGAGTTAGTTCTTGTGAAATATAAACATTTTTCCAAAATCAAGCTCGGTTTCTCGTCTGGAGCACGTTTATGGCCAAAATGATGAAAATGACAATATTACTCTAAATCCAATGAATAAACAAGTTGAAACTGCTCTAATATGCTGAATCAATATTGTATGTGGTTGATCAGTGAAAGTACGAGTTAGTTCTTGTGAAAAATAAACTTTCTTCCAAAATTGAGGTCGGTTTCTCGTTTGGAGCACGTTTTTGGCCACAAATGATGAAAATGACATTATTACTGTAAATCCAATGAATAAACAAGTTGAAACTGCTCTAATATGCTGAATCAATATTGAATGTGGTTGATCAGTGAAACTACGAGTTAGTTCTTGTGAAATATAAACTTTTGTCCAAAATTGAGTTCGGTTTCTCGTCTGGAGCACGTTTAGGCCACAAATGATGAAAATGACAATATTACTCTAAATCCAATGAATAAACAAGTTGAAACTGCTCTAATATGCTGAATCAATATTGTATGTGGTTGATCAGTGAAAGTACGAGTTAGTTCTTGTGAAATATAAACATTTTTCCAAAATCAAACTCAGTATCTCGTCTGGAGCACGTTTCTGGCCACAAATGATGAAAATGACAATATTACTGTAAATCCAATGAATAATCAATTTGAAACTGCTTGAATATGCTGAATCAATATTGTATGTGGTTGATCAGTGAAAGTACGAGTTAGTTCTTGTGAAATATAAACATTTTTCCAAAATCAAGCTCGGTTTCTCGTCTGGAGCACGTTTATGGCCAAAATGATGAAAATGACAATATTACTCTAAATCCAATGAATAAACAAGTTGAAACTGCTCTAATATGCTGAATCAATATTGTATGTGATTGATCAGTGAAAGTACGAGTTAGTTCTTGTGAAATATAAACTATTTTCCAAAATTAAACTCAGTTTCTCGTCTGGAGCACGTTTTTGGCCACAAATGATGAAGATGACAATATTACTCTAAATCCAATGAATAAACAAGTTGAAACTGCTCTAATATGCTGAATCAATATTGTATGTGGTTGATCAGTGAAAGTACGAGTTAGTTCTTGTGAAATATAAACTTTCTTCCAAAATTGAGGTCGGTTTCTCGTCTCGAGCACGTTTTTGGCCACAAATGATGAAAATGACAATATTACTCTAAATCCATTGAATAAACAAGTTGAAACTGCTCTAATATGCTGAATCAATATTGTATGTGGTTGATCAGTGAAAGTACGATTTTGTTCTTGGGAAATATAAACATTTTTCCAAAATCAAACTCAGTATCTCGTCTGGAGCACGTTTCTGGCCACAAATGATGAAAATGACAATATTACTGTAAATCCAATGAATAAACAAGTTGAAACTGCTTGAATATGCTGAATCAATATTGTATGTGGTTGATCAGTGAAAGTACGAGTTAGTTCTTGTGAAATATAAACTTTCTTCCAAAATTGAGGTCGGTTTCTTGTCTGGAGCACGTTTTTGGCCACAAATGATGAAAATGACAATATTACTCTAAATCCAATGAATAAACAAGTTTAAACTGCTCTAATATATGCTGAATCAATATTGTATGTGGTTGATCAGTGAAAGTACGATTTTGTTCTTGGGAAATATAAACATTTTTCCAAAATCAAAATTAAGTATCTCGTCTGGAGCACGTTTTTGGCCACAAATGATGAAAATGACAATATTACTCTAAATCAAATGAATAAACAAGTTGAAAATGCTCTAATATGCTGAATCACTATTGTATATGGTTGATCAGTGAAAGTACGAGTTAGTTCTTGTGAAATATAAACATTTTTCCAAAATCAAGCTCGGTTTCTCGTCTGGAGCACGTTTATGGCCAAAATGATGAAAATGACAATATTACTCTAAATCCAATGAATAAACAAGTTGAAACTGCTCTAATATGCTGAATCAATATTGAATGTGGTTGATCAGTGAAACTACGAGTTAGTTCTTGTGAAATATAAACTTTTGTCCAAAATTGAGTTCGGTTTCTCGTCTGGAGCACGTTTAGGCCACAAATGATGAAAATGACAATATTACTGTAAATCCAATGAATAAACAAGTTGAAACTGCTTGAATATGCTGAATCAATATTGTATGTGGTTGATCAGTGAAAGTACGAGTTAGTTCTTGTGAAATATAAACTATTTTCCAAAATTAAACTCAGTTTCTCGTCTGGAGCACGTTTTTGGCCACAAATGATGAAGATGACAATATTACTCTAAATCCAATGAATAAACAAGTTGAAACTGCTCTAATATGCTGAATCAATATTGTATGTGGTTGATCAGTGAAAGTACGAGTTAGTTCTTGTGAAATATAAACTTTCTTCCAAAATTGAGGTCGGTTTCTCGTCTGGAGCACGTTTTTGGCCACAAATGATGAAAATGACAATATTACTCTAAATCCATTGAATAAACAAGTTGAAACTGCTCTAATATGCTGAATCAATATTGTATGTGGTTGATCAGTGAAAGTACGATTTTGTTCTTGGGAAATATAAACATTTTTCCAAAATCAAACTCAGTATCTCGTCTGGAGCACGTTTCTGGCCACAAATGATGAAAATGACAATATTACTGTAAATCCAATGAATAAACAAGTTGAAACTGCTTGAATATGCTGAATCAATATTGTATGTGGTTGATCAGTGAAAGTACGAGTTAGTTCTTGTGAAATATAAACTTTCTTCCAAAATTGAGGTCGGTTTCTCGTCTGGAGCACGTTTTTGGCCACAAATGATGAAAATGACAATATTACTCTAAATCCAATGAATAAACAAGTTGAAACTGCTCTAATATGCTGAATCAATATTGTATATGGTTGATCAGTGAAAGTACGAGTTAGTTCTTGTGAAATATAAACATTTTTCCAAAATCAAGCTCGGTTTCTCGTCTGGAGCACGTTTATGGCCAAAATGATGAAAATGACAATATTACTCTAAATCCAATGAATAAACAAGTTGAAACTGCTCTAATATGCTGAATCAATATTGAATGTGGTTGATCAGTGAAACTACGAGTTAGTTCTTGTGAAATATAAACTTTTGTCCAAAATTGAGTTCGGTTTCTCGTCTGGAGCACGTTTAGGCCACAAATGATGAAAATGACAATATTACTGTAAATCCAATGAATAAACAAGTTGAAACTGCTTGAATATGCTGAATCAATATTGTATGTGGTTGATCAGTGAAAGTACGAGTTAGTTCTTGTGAAATATAAACTATTTTCCAAAATTAAACTCAGTTTCTCGTCTGGAGCACGTTTTTGGCCACAAATGATGAAGATGACAATATTACTCTAAATCCAATGAATAAACAAGTTGAAACTGCTCTAATATGCTGAATCAATATTGTATGTGGTTGATCAGTGAAAGTACGAGTTAGTTCTTGTGAAATATAAACTTTCTTCCAAAATTGAGGTCGGTTTCTCGTCTGGAGCACGTTTTTGGCCACAAATGATGAAAATGACAATATTACTCTAAATCCATTGAATAAACAAGTTGAAACTGCTCTAATATGCTGAATCAATATTGTATGTGGTTGATCAGTGAAAGTACGATTTTGTTCTTGGGAAATATAAACATTTTTCCAAAATCAAACTCAGTATCTCGTCTGGAGCACGTTTCTGGCCACAAATGATGAAAATGACAATATTACTCTAAATCCAATGAATAAACAAGTTGAAACTGCTCTAATATGCTGAATCAATATTGTATGTGGTTGATCAGTGAAAGTACGAGTTAGTTCTTGTGAAATATAAACATTTTTCCAAAATCAAGCTCGGTTTCTCGTCTGGAGCACGTTTATGGCCAAAATGATGAAAATGACAATATTACTCTAAATCCAATGAATAAACAAGTTGAAACTGCTCTAATATGCTGAATCAATATTGTATGTGGTTGATCAGTGAAAGTACGAGTTAGTTCTTGTGAAAAATAAACTTTCTTCCAAAATTGAGGTCGGTTTCTCGTCTGGAGCACGTTTTTGGCCACAAATGATGAAAATGACAATATTACTCTAAATCCAATGAATAAACAAGTTGAAACTGCTCTAATATATGCTGAATCAATATTGTATGTGGTTGATCAGTGAAAGTACGATTTTGTTCTTGGGAAATATAAACATTTTTCCAAAATCAAACTCAGTATCTCGTCTGGAGCACGTTTCTGGCCACAAATGATGAAAATGACAATATTACTGTAAATCCAATGAATAATCAATTTGAAACTGCTTGAATATGCTGAATCAATATTGTATGTGGTTGATCAGTGAAAGTACGAGTTAGTTCTTGTGAAATATAAACATTTTTCCAAAATCAAGCTCGGTTTCTCGTCTGGAGCACGTTTATGGCCAAAATGATGAAAATGACAATATTACTCTAAATCCAATGAATAAACAAGTTGAAACTGCTCTAATATATGCTGAATCAATATTGTATGTGGTTGATCAGTGAAAGTACGATTTTGTTCTTGGGAAATATAAACATTTTTCCAAAATCAAACTCAGTATCTCGTCTGGAGCACGTTTCTGGCCACAAATGATGAAAATGACAATATTACTGTAAATCCAATGAATAATCAATTTGAAACTGCTTGAATATGCTGAATCAATATTGTATGTGGTTGATCAGTGAAAGTACGAGTTAGTTCTTGTGAAATATAAACATTTTTCCAAAATCAAGCTCGGTTTCTCGTCTGGAGCACGTTTATGGCCAAAATGATGAAAATGACAATATTACTCTAAATCCAATGAATAAACAAGTTGAAACTGCTCTAATATGCTGAATCAATATTGTATGTGGTTGATCAGTGAAAGTACGAGTTAGTTCTTGTGAAATATAAACATTTTTCCAAAATCAAGCTCGGTTTCTCGTCTGGAGCACGTTTATGGCCAAAATGATGAAAATGACAATATTACTCTAAATCCAATGAATAAACAAGTTGAAACTGCTCTAATATGCTGAATCAATATTGTATGTGGTTGATCAGTGAAAGTACGAGTTAGTTCTTGTGAAAAATAAACTTTCTTCCAAAATTGAGGTCGGTTTCTCGTTTGGAGCACGTTTTTGGCCACAAATGATGAAAATGACATTATTACTGTAAATCCAATGAATAAACAAGTTGAAACTGCTCTAATATGCTGAATCAATATTGAATGTGGTTGATCAGTGAAACTACGAGTTAGTTCTTGTGAAATATAAACTTTTGTCCAAAATTGAGTTCGGTTTCTCGTCTGGAGCACGTTTAGGCCACAAATGATGAAAATGACAATATTACTCTAAATCCAATGAATAAACAAGTTGAAACTGCTCTAATATGCTGAATCAATATTGTATGTGGTTGATCAGTGAAAGTACGAGTTAGTTCTTGTGAAATATAAACATTTTTCCAAAATCAAGCTCGGTTTCTCGTCTGGAGCACGTTTATGGCCAAAATGATGAAAATGACAATATTACTCTAAATCCAATGAATAAACAAGTTGAAACTGCTCTAATATGCTGAATCAATATTGTATGTGGTTGATCAGTGAAAGTACGAGTTAGTTCTTGTGAAAAATAAACTTTCTTCCAAAATTGAGGTCGGTTTCTCGTCTGGAGCACGTTTTTGGCCACAAATGATGAAAATGACAATATTACTCTAAATCCAATGAATAAACAAGTTGAAACTGCTCTAATATATGCTGAATCAATATTGTATGTGGTTGATCAGTGAAAGTACGATTTTGTTCTTGGGAAATATAAACATTTTTCCAAAATCAAACTCAGTATCTCGTCTGGAGCACGTTTCTGGCCACAAATGATGAAAATGACAATATTACTGTAAATCCAATGAATAATCAATTTGAAACTGCTTGAATATGCTGAATCAATATTGTATGTGGTTGATCAGTGAAAGTACGAGTTAGTTCTTGTGAAATATAAACATTTTTCCAAAATCAAGCTCGGTTTCTCGTCTGGAGCACGTTTATGGCCAAAATGATGAAAATGACAATATTACTCTAAATCCAATGAATAAACAAGTTGAAACTGCTCTAATATGCTGAATCAATATTGTATGTGGTTGATCAGTGAAAGTACGAGTTAGTTCTTGTGAAAAATAAACTTTCTTCCAAAATTGAGGTCGGTTTCTCGTCTGGAGCACGTTTTTGGCCACAAATGATGAAAATGACAATATTACTCTAAATCCAATGAATAAACAAGTTGAAACTGCTCTAATATATGCTGAATCAATATTGTATGTGGTTGATCAGTGAAAGTACGATTTTGTTCTTGGGAAATATAAACATTTTTCCAAAATCAAACTCAGTATCTCGTCTGGAGCACGTTTCTGGCCACAAATGATGAAAATGACAATATTACTGTAAATCCAATGAATAATCAATTTGAAACTGCTTGAATATGCTGAATCAATATTGTATGTGGTTGATCAGTGAAAGTACGAGTTAGTTCTTGTGAAATATAAACATTTTTCCAAAATCAAGCTCGGTTTCTCGTCTGGAGCACGTTTATGGCCAAAATGATGAAAATGACAATATTACTCTAAATCCAATGAATAAACAAGTTGAAACTGCTCTAATATGCTGAATCAATATTGTATGTGGTTGATCAGTGAAAGTATGAGTTAGTTCTTGTGAAATATAAACATTTTTCCAAAATCAAGCTCGGTTTCTCGTCTGGAGCACGTTTATGGCCAAAATGATGAAAATGACAATATTACTCTAAATCCAATGAATAAACAAGTTGAAACTGCTCTAATATGCTGAATCAATATTGTATGTGGTTGATCAGTGAAAGTACGAGTTAGTTCTTGTGAAAAATAAACTTTCTTCCAAAATTGAGGTCGGTTTCTCGTTTGGAGCACGTTTTTGGCCACAAATGATGAAAATGACATTATTACTGTAAATCCAATGAATAATCAATTTGAAACTGCTTGAATATGCTGAATCAATATTGTATGTGGTTGATCAGTGAAAGTACGAGTTAGTTCTTGTGAAATATAAACATTTTTCCAAAATCAAGCTCGGTTTCTCGTCTGGAGCACGTTTATGGCCAAAATGATGAAAATGACAATATTACTCTAAATCCAATGAATAAACAAGTTGAAACTGCTCTAATATGCTGAATCAATATTGTATGTGGTTGATCAGTGAAAGTACGAGTTAGTTCTTGTGAAATATAAACATTTTTCCAAAATCAAGCTCGGTTTCTCGTCTGGAGCACGTTTATGGCCAAAATGATGAAAATGACAATATTACTCTAAATCCAATGAATAAACAAGTTGAAACTGCTCTAATATGCTGAATCAATATTGTATGTGGTTGATCAGTGAAAGTACGAGTTAGTTCTTGTGAAAAATAAACTTTCTTCCAAAATTGAGGTCGGTTTCTCGTTTGGAGCACGTTTTTGGCCACAAATGATGAAAATGACATTATTACTGTAAATCCAATGAATAAACAAGTTGAAACTGCTCTAATATGCTGAATCAATATTGAATGTGGTTGATCAGTGAAACTACGAGTTAGTTCTTGTGAAATATAAACTTTTGTCCAAAATTGAGTTCGGTTTCTCGTCTGGAGCACGTTTAGGCCACAAATGATGAAAATGACAATATTACTCTAAATCCAATGAATAAACAAGTTGAAACTGCTCTAATATGCTGAATCAATATTGTATGTGGTTGATCAGTGAAAGTACGAGTTAGTTCTTGTGAAATATAAACATTTTTCCAAAATCAAGCTCGGTTTCTCGTCTGGAGCACGTTTATGGCCAAAATGATGAAAATGACAATATTACTCTAAATCCAATGAATAAACAAGTTGAAACTGCTCTAATATGCTGAATCAATATTGTATGTGGTTGATCAGTGAAAGTACGAGTTAGTTCTTGTGAAAAATAAACTTTCTTCCAAAATTGAGGTCGGTTTCTCGTCTGGAGCACGTTTTTGGCCACAAATGATGAAAATGACAATATTACTCTAAATCCAATGAATAAACAAGTTGAAACTGCTCTAATATATGCTGAATCAATATTGTATGTGGTTGATCAGTGAAAGTACGATTTTGTTCTTGGGAAATATAAACATTTTTCCAAAATCAAACTCAGTATCTCGTCTGGAGCACGTTTCTGGCCACAAATGATGAAAATGACAATATTACTGTAAATCCAATGAATAATCAATTTGAAACTGCTTGAATATGCTGAATCAATATTGTATGTGGTTGATCAGTGAAAGTACGAGTTAGTTCTTGTGAAATATAAACATTTTTCCAAAATCAAGCTCGGTTTCTCGTCTGGAGCACGTTTATGGCCAAAATGATGAAAATGACAATATTACTCTAAATCCAATGAATAAACAAGTTGAAACTGCTCTAATATGCTGAATCAATATTGTATGTGGTTGATCAGTGAAAGTACGAGTTAGTTCTTGTGAAAAATAAACATTTTTCCAAAATCAAGCTCGGTTTCTCGTCTGGAGCACGTTTATGGCCAAAATGATGAAAATGACAATATTACTCTAAATCCAATGAATAAACAAGTTGAAACTGCTCTAATATGCTGAATCAATATTGTATGTGGTTGATCAGTGAAAGTACGAGTTAGTTCTTGTGAAATATAAACATTTTTCCAAAATCAAGCTCGGTTTCTCGTCTGGAGCACGTTTATGGCCAAAATGATGAAAATGACAATATTACTCTAAATCCAATGAATAAACAAGTTGAAACTGCTCTAATATGCTGAATCAATATTGTATGTGGTTGATCAGTGAAAGTACGAGTTAGTTCTTGTGAAAAATAAACTTTCTTCCAAAATTGAGGTCGGTTTCTCGTTTGGAGCACGTTTTTGGCCACAAATGATGAAAATGACATTATTACTGTAAATCCAATGAATAAACAAGTTGAAACTGCTCTAATATGCTGAATCAATATTGAATGTGGTTGATCAGTGAAAGTACGAGTTAGTTCTTGTGAAATATAAACATTTTTCCAAAATCAAACTCAGTATCTCGTCTGGAGCACGTTTCTGGCCACAAATGATGAAAATGACAATATTACTGTAAATCCAATGAATAATCAATTTGAAACTGCTTGAATATGCTGAATCAATATTGTATGTGGTTGATCAGTGAAAGTACGAGTTAGTTCTTGTGAAATATAAACATTTTTCCAAAATCAAGCTCGGTTTCTCGTCTGGAGCACGTTTATGGCCAAAATGATGAAAATGACAATATTACTCTAAATCCAATGAATAAACAAGTTGAAACTGCTCTAATATGCTGAATCAATATTGTATGTGGTTGATCAGTGAAAGTACGAGTTAGTTCTTGTGAAATATAAACTATTTTCCAAAATTAAACTCAGTTTCTCGTCTGGAGCACGTTTTTGGCCACAAATGATGAAGATGACAATATTACTCTAAATCCAATGAATAAACAAGTTGAAACTGCTCTAATATGCTGAATCAATATTGTATGTGGTTGATCAGTGAAAGTACGAGTTAGTTCTTGTGAAATATAAACTTTCTTCCAAAATTGAGGTCGGTTTCTCGTCTGGAGCACGTTTTTGGCCACAAATGATGAAAATGACAATATTACTCTAAATCCATTGAATAAACAAGTTTAAACTGCTCTAATATGCTGAATCAATATTGTATGTGGTTGATCAGTGAAAGTACGATTTTGTTCTTGGGAAATATAAACATTTTTCCAAAATCAAACTCAGTATCTCGTCTGGAGCACGTTTCTGGCCACAAATGATGAAAATGACAATATTACTGTAAATCCAATGAATAAACAAGTTGAAACTGCTTGAATATGCTGAATCAATATTGTATGTGGTTGATCAGTGAAAGTACGAGTTAGTTCTTGTGAAATATAAACTTTCTTCCAAAATTGAGGTCGGTTTCTCGTCTGGAGCACGTTTTTGGCCACAAATGATGAAAATGACAATATTACTCTAAATCCAATGAATAAACAAGTTTAAACTGCTCTAATATATGCTGAATCAATATTGTATGTGGTTGATCAGTGAAAGTACGATTTTGTTCTTGGGAAATATAAACATTTTTCCAAAATCAAAATTAAGTATCTCGTCTGGAGCACGTTTTTGGCCACAAATGATGAAAATGACAATATTACTCTAAATCAAATGAATAAACAAGTTGAAAATGCTCTAATATGCTGAATCACTATTGTATGTGGTTGATCAGTGAAAGTACGAGTTAGTTCTTGTGAAATATAAACATTTTTCCAAAATCAAGCTCGGTTTCTCGTCTGGAGCACGTTTATGGCCAAAATGATGAAAATGACAATATTACTCTAAATCCAATGAATAAACAAGTTGAAACTGCTCTAATATGCTGAATCAATATTGAATGTGGTTGATCAGTGAAACTACGAGTTAGTTCTTGTGAAATATAAACTTTTGTCCAAAATTGAGTTCGGTTTCTCGTCTGGAGCACGTTTAGGCCACAAATGATGAAAATGACAATATTACTGTAAATCCAATGAATAAACAAGTTGAAACTGCTTGAATATGCTGAATCAATATTGTATGTGGTTGATCAGTGAAAGTACGAGTTAGTTCTTGTGAAATATAAACTATTTTCCAAAATTAAACTCAGTTTCTCGTCTGGAGCACGTTTTTGGCCACAAATGATGAAGATGACAATATTACTCTAAATCCAATGAATAAACAAGTTGAAACTGCTCTAATATGCTGAATCAATATTGTATGTGGTTGATCAGTGAAAGTACGAGTTAGTTCTTGTGAAATATAAACTTTCTTCCAAAATTGAGGTCGGTTTCTCGTCTGGAGCACGTTTTTGGCCACAAATGATGAAAATGACAATATTACTCTAAATCCATTGAATAAACAAGTTGAAACTGCTCTAATATGCTGAATCAATATTGTATGTGGTTGATCAGTGAAAGTACGATTTTGTTCTTGGGAAATATAAACATTTTTCCAAAATCAAACTCAGTATCTCGTCTGGAGCACGTTTCTGGCCACAAATGATGAAAATGACAATATTACTGTAAATCCAATGAATAAACAAGTTGAAACTGCTTGAATATGCTGAATCAATATTGTATGTGGTTGATCAGTGAAAGTACGAGTTAGTTCTTGTGAAATATAAACTTTCTTCCAAAATTGAGGTCGGTTTCTCGTCTGGAGCACGTTTATGGCCAAAATGATGAAAATGACAATATTACTCTAAATCAAATGAATAAACAAGTTGAAACTGCTCTAATATGCTGAATCAATATTGTATGTGGTTGATCAGTGAAAGTACGAGTTAGTTCTTGTGAAAAATAAACTTTCTTCCAAAATTGAGGTCGGTTTCTCGTCTGGAGCACGTTTTTGGCCACAAATGATGAAAATGACAATATTACTCTAAATCCAATGAATAAACAAGTTGAAACTGCTCTAATATGCTGAATCAATATTGAATGTGGTTGATCAGTGAAACTACGAGTTAGTTCTTGTGAAATATAAACTTTTGTCCAAAATTGAGTTTGGTTTCTCGTCTGGAGCACGTTTAGGCCACAAATGATGAAAATGACAATATTACTGTAAATCCAATGAATAAACAAGTTGAAACTGCTCTAATATGCTGAATCAATATTGTATGTGGTTGATCAGTGAAAGTACGAGTTAGTTCTTGTGAAATATAAACATTTTTCCAAAATCAAACTCAGTATCTCGTCTGGAGCACGTTTCTGGCCACAAATGATGAAAATGACAATATTACTGTAAATCCAATGAATAATCAATTTGAAACTGCTTGAATATGCTGAATCAATATTGTATGTGGTTGATCAGTGAAAGTACGAGTTAGTTCTTGTGAAATATAAACATTTTTCCAAAATCAAGCTCGGTTTCTCGTCTGGAGCACGTTTATGGCCAAAATGATGAAAATGACAATATTACTCTAAATCCAATGAATAAACAAGTTGAAACTGCTCTAATATGCTGAATCAATATTGTATGTGTTTGATCAGTGAAAATACGAGTTAGTTCTTGTGAAATATAAACTTTCTTCCAAAATTGAGGTCGGTTTCTCGTCTGGAGCACGTTTTTGGCCACAAATGATGAAAATGACAATATTACTCTAAATCCAATGAATAAACAAGTTGAAACTGCTCTAATATGCTGAATCAATATTGTATGTGGTTGATCAGTGAAAGTACGAGTTAGTTCTTGTGAAATATAAACATTTTTCCAAAATCAAGCTCGGTTTCTCGTCTGGAGCACGTTTATGGCCAAAATGATGAAAATGACAATATTACTCTAAATCCAATGAATAAACAAGTTGAAACTGCTCTAATATGCTGAATCAATATTGTATGTGGTTGATCAGTGAAAGTACGAGTTAGTTCTTGTGAAATATAAACTTTTGTCCAAAATTGAGTTCGGTTTCTCGTCTGGAGCACGTTTAGGCCACAAATGATGAAAATGACAATATTACTGTAAATCCAATGAATAAACAAGTTGAAACTGCATGAATATGCTGAATCAATATTGTATGTGGTTGATCAGTGAAAGTACGAGTTAGTTCTTGTGAAATATAAACTATTTTCCAAAATTAAACTCAGTTTCTCGTCTGGAGCACGTTTTTGGCCACAAATGATGAAGATGACAATATTACTCTAAATCCAATGAATAAACAAGTTGAAACTGCTCTAATATGCTGAATCAATATTGTATGTGGTTGATGAGTGAAAGTACGAGTTAGTTCTTGTGAAAAATAAACTTTCTTCCAAAATTGAGGTCGGTTTCTCGTTTGGAGCACGTTTTTGGCCACAAATGATGAAAATGACATTATTAATGTAAATCCAATGAATAAACAAGTTGAAACTGCTCTAATATGCTGAATCAATATTGAATGTGGTTGATCAGTGAAACTACGAGTTAGTTCTTGTGAAATATAAACTTTTGTCCAAAATTGAGTTTGGTTTCTCGTCTGGAGCACGTTTAGGCCACAAATGATGAAAATGACAATATTACTGTAAATCCAATGAATAAACAAGTTGAAACTGCTCTAATATGCTGAATCAATATTGTATGTGGTTGATCAGTGAAAGTACGATTTTGTTCTTGGGAAATATAAACATTTTTCCAAAATCAAACTCAGTATCTCGTCTGGAGCACGTTTCTGGCCACAAATGATGAAAATGACAATATTACTGTAAATCCAATGAATAAACAAGTTGAAACTGCTTGAATATGCTGAATCAATATTGTATGTGGTTGATCAGTGAAAGTACGAGTTAGTTCTTGTGAAATATAAACTTTCTTCCAAAATTGAGGTCGGTTTCTCGTCTGGAGCACGTTTTTGGCCACAAATGATGAAAATGACAATATTACTCTAAATCCAATGAATAAACAAGTTGAAACTGCTTGAATATGCTGAATCAATATTGTATGTGGTTGATCAGTGAAAGTACGAGTTAGTTCTTGTGAAATATAAACATTTTTCCAAAATCAAGCTCGGTTTCTCGTCTGGAGCACGTTTATGGCCAAAATGATGAAAATGACAATATTACTCTAAATCCAATGAATAAACAAGTTGAAACTGCTCTAAATATGCTGAATCAATATTGTATGTGGTTGATCAGTGAAAGTACGAGTTAGTTCTTGTGAAATATAAACTTTCTTCCAAAATTGAGGTCGGTTTCTCGTCTGGAGCACGTTTTTGGCCACAAATGATGAAAATGACAATATTACTCTAAATCCAATGAATAAACAAGTTGAAACTGCTCTAATATGCTGAATCAATATTGTATGTGGTTGATCAGTGAAAGTACGAGTTAGTTCTTGTGAAATAAAAACATTTTTCCAAAATCAAGCTCGGTTTCTCGTCTGGAGCACGTTTATGGCCAAAATGATGAAAATGACAATATTACTCTAAATCCAATGAATAAACAAGTTGAAACTGCTCTAATATGCTGAATCAATATTGTATGTGGTTGATCAGTGAAAGTACGAGTTAGTTCTTGTGAAATATAAACATTTTTCCAAAATCAAGCTCGGTTTCTCGTCTGGAGCACGTTTATGGCCAAAATGATGAAAATGACAATATTACTCTAAATCCAATGAATAAACAAGTTGAAACTGCTCTAATATGCTGAATCAATATTGAATGTGGTTGATCAGTGAAACTACGAGTTAGTTCTTGTGAAATATAAACTTTTGTCCAAAATTGAGTTTGGTTTCTCGTCTGGAGCACGTTTAGGCCACAAATGATGAAAATGACAATATTACTGTAAATCCAATGAATAAACAAGTTGAAACTGCTCTAATATGCTGAATCAATATTGTATGTGGTTGATCAGTGAAAGTACGATTTTGTTCTTGGGAAATATAAACATTTTTCCAAAATCAAACTCAGTATCTCGTCTGGAGCACGTTTCTGGCCACAAATGATGAAAATGACAATATTACTGTAAATCCAATGAATAAACAAGTTGAAACTGCTTGAATATGCTGAATCAATATTGTATGTGGTTGATCAGTGAAAGTACGAGTTAGTTCTTGTGAAATATAAACTATTTTCCAAAATTAAACTCAGTTTCTCGTCTGGAGCACGTTTTTGGCCACAAATGATGAAAATGACAATATTACTCTAAATCCAATGAATAAACAAGTTGAAACTGCTCTAATATGCTGAATCAATATTGTATGTGGTTGATCAGTGAAAGTACGAGTTAGTTCTTGTGAAATAAAAACATTTTTCCAAAATCAAGCTCGGTTTCTCGTCTGGAGCACGTTTATGGCCAAAATGATGAAAATGACAATATTACTCTAAATCCAATGAATAAACAAGTTGAAACTGCTCTAATATGCTGAATCAATATTGTATGTGGTTGATCAGTGAAAGTACGAGTTAGTTCTTGTGAAATATAAACATTTTTCCAAAATCAAGCTCGGTTTCTCGTCTGGAGCACGTTTATGGCCAAAATGATGAAAATGACAATATTACTCTAAATCCAATGAATAAACAAGTTGAAACTGCTCTAATATGCTGAATCAATATTGAATGTGGTTGATCAGTGAAACTACGAGTTAGTTCTTGTGAAATATAAACTTTTGTCCAAAATTGAGTTCGGTTTCTCGTCTGGAGCACGTTTATGGCCACAAATGATGAAAATGACAATATTACTGTAAATCCAATGAATAAACAAGTTGAAACTGCTTGAATATGCTGAATCAATATTGTATGTGGTTGATCAGTGAAAGTACGAGTTAGTTCTTGTGAAATATAAACTATTTTCCAAAATTAAACTCAGTTTCTCGTCTGGAGCACGTTTTTGGCCACAAATGATGAAGATGACAATATTACTCTAAATCCAATGAATAAACAAGTTGAAACTGCTCTAATATGCTGAATCAATATTGTATGTGGTTGATCAGTGAAACTACGAGTTAGTTCTTGTGAAATATAAACTTTCTTCCAAAATTGAGGTCGGTTTCTCGTCTGGAGCACGTTTATGGCCACAAATGATGAAAATGACAATATTACTGTAAATCCAATGAATAAACAAGTTGAAACTGCTTGAATATGCTGAATCAATATTGTATGTGGTTGATCAGTGAAAGTACGAGTTAGTTCTTGTGAAATATAAACTATTTTCCAAAATTAAACTCAGTTTCTCGTCTGGAGCACGTTTTTGGCCACAAATGATGAAGATGACAATATTACTCTAAATCCAATGAATAAACAAGTTGAAACTGCTCTAATATGCTGAATCAATATTGTATGTGGTTGATCAGTGAAAGTACGAGTTAGTTCTTGTGAAATATAAACTTTCTTCCAAAATTGAGGTCGGTTTCTCGTCTGGAGCACGTTTTTGGCCACAAATGATGAAGATGACAATATTACTCTAAATCCAATGAATAAACAAGTTGAAACTGCTCTAATATGCTGAATCAATATTGTATGTGGTTGATCAGTGAAAGTACGAGTTAGTTCTTGTGAAATATAAACTTTCTTCCCAAATCAAACTCAGTATCTCGTCTGGAGCACGTTTCTGGCCACAAATGATGAAAATGACAATATTACTGTAAATCCAATGAATAATCAATTTGAAACTGCTTGAATATGCTGAATCAATATTGTATGTGGTTGATCAGTGAAAGTACGAGTTAGTTCTTGTGAAATATAAACATTTTTCCAAAATCAAGCTCGGTTTCTCGTCTGGAGCACGTTTATGGCCAAAATGATGAAAATGACAATATTACTCTAAATCCAATGAATAAACAAGTTGAAACTGCTCTAATATGCTGAATCAATATTGTATGTGGTTGATCAGTGAAAATACGAGTTAGTTCTTGTGAAATATAAACTTTCTTCCAAAATTGAGGTCGGTTTCTCGTCTGGAGCACGTTTTTGGCCACAAATGATGAAAATGACAATATTACTCTAAATCCAATGAATAAACAAGTTGAAACTGCTCTAATATGCTGAATCAATATTGTATGTGGTTGATCAGTGAAAGTACGATTTTGTTCTTGGGAAATATAAACATTTTTCCAAAATCAAACTCAGTATCTCGTCTGGAGCACGTTTCTGGCCACAAATGATGAAAATGACAATATTACTATAAATCCAATGAATAAACAAGTTGAAACTACTTGAATATGCTGAATCAATATTGTATGTGGTTGATCAGTGAAAGTACGAGTTAGTTCTTGTGAAATATAAACATTTTTCCAAAATCAAGCTCGGTTTCTCGTCTGGAGCACGTTTATGGCCAAAATGATGAAAATGACAATATTACTCTAAATCCAATGAATAAACAAGTTGAAACTGCTCTAATATGCTGAATCAATATTGTATGTGGTTGATCAGTGAAAGTACGAGTTAGTTCTTGTGAAAAATAAACTTTCTTCCAAAATTGAGGTCGGTTTCTCGTCTGGAGCACGTTTTTGGCCACAAATGATGAAAATGACAATATTACTCTAAATCCAATGAATAAACAAGTTGAAACTGCTCTAATATGCTGAATCAATATTGTATGTGGTTGATCAGTGAAAGTACGAGTTAGTTCTTGTGAAATATAAACATTTTTCCAAAATCAAGCTCGGTTTCTCGTCTGGAGCACGTTTATGGCCAAAATGATGAAAATGACAATATTACTCTAAATCCAATGAATAAACAAGTTGAAACTGCTCTAATATGCTGAATCAATATTGTATGTGGTTGATCAGTGAAAGTACGAGTTAGTTCTTGTGAAATATAAACTTTTGTCCAAAATTGAGTTCGGTTTCTCGTCTGGAGCACGTTTAGGCCACAAATGATGAAAATGACAATATTACTGTAAATCCAATGAATAAACAAGTTGAAACTGCATGAATATGCTGAATCAATATTGTATGTGGTTGATCAGTGAAAGTACGAGTTAGTTCTTGTGAAATATAAACTATTTTCCAAAATTAAACTCAGTTTCTCGTCTGGAGCACGTTTTTGGCCACAAATGATGAAGATGACAATATTACTCTAAATCCAATGAATAAACAAGTTGAAACTGCTCTAATATGCTGAATCAATATTGTATGTGGTTGATGAGTGAAAGTACGAGTTAGTTCTTGTGAAAAATAAACTTTCTTCCAAAATTGAGGTCGGTTTCTCGTTTGGAGCACGTTTTTGGCCACAAATGATGAAAATGACATTATTAATGTAAATCCAATGAATAAACAAGTTGAAACTGCTCTAATATGCTGAATCAATATTGAATGTGGTTGATCAGTGAAACTACGAGTTAGTTCTTGTGAAATATAAACTTTTGTCCAAAATTGAGTTTGGTTTCTCGTCTGGAGCACGTTTAGGCCACAAATGATGAAAATGACAATATTACTGTAAATCCAATGAATAAACAAGTTGAAACTGCTCTAATATGCTGAATCAATATTGTATGTGGTTGATCAGTGAAAGTACGATTTTGTTCTTGGGAAATATAAACATTTTTCCAAAATCAAACTCAGTATCTCGTCTGGAGCACGTTTCTGGCCACAAATGATGAAAATGACAATATTACTGTAAATCCAATGAATAAACAAGTTGAAACTGCTTGAATATGCTGAATCAATATTGTATGTGGTTGATCAGTGAAAGTACGAGTTAGTTCTTGTGAAATATAAACTTTCTTCCAAAATTGAGGTCGGTTTCTCGTCTGGAGCACGTTTTTGGCCACAAATGATGAAAATGACAATATTACTCTAAATCCAATGAATAAACAAGTTGAAACTGCTTGAATATGCTGAATCAATATTGTATGTGGTTGATCAGTGAAAGTACGAGTTAGTTCTTGTGAAATATAAACATTTTTCCAAAATCAAGCTCGGTTTCTCGTCTGGAGCACGTTTATGGCCAAAATGATGAAAATGACAATATTACTCTAAATCCAATGAATAAACAAGTTGAAACTGCTCTAAATATGCTGAATCAATATTGTATGTGGTTGATCAGTGAAAGTACGAGTTAGTTCTTGTGAAATATAAACTTTCTTCCAAAATTGAGGTCGGTTTCTCGTCTGGAGCACGTTTTTGGCCACAAATGATGAAAATGACAATATTACTCTAAATCCAATGAATAAACAAGTTGAAACTGCTCTAATATGCTGAATCAATATTGTATGTGGTTGATCAGTGAAAGTACGAGTTAGTTCTTGTGAAATAAAAACATTTTTCCAAAATCAAGCTCGGTTTCTCGTCTGGAGCACGTTTATGGCCAAAATGATGAAAATGACAATATTACTCTAAATCCAATGAATAAACAAGTTGAAACTGCTCTAATATGCTGAATCAATATTGTATGTGGTTGATCAGTGAAAGTACGAGTTAGTTCTTGTGAAATATAAACATTTTTCCAAAATCAAGCTCGGTTTCTCGTCTGGAGCACGTTTATGGCCAAAATGATGAAAATGACAATATTACTCTAAATCCAATGAATAAACAAGTTGAAACTGCTCTAATATGCTGAATCAATATTGAATGTGGTTGATCAGTGAAACTACGAGTTAGTTCTTGTGAAATATAAACTTTTGTCCAAAATTGAGTTCGGTTTCTCGTCTGGAGCACGTTTATGGCCACAAATGATGAAAATGACAATATTACTGTAAATCCAATGAATAAACAAGTTGAAACTGCTTGAATATGCTGAATCAATATTGTATGTGGTTGATCAGTGAAAGTACGAGTTAGTTCTTGTGAAATATAAACTATTTTCCAAAATTAAACTCAGTTTCTCGTCTGGAGCACGTTTTTGGCCACAAATGATGAAGATGACAATATTACTCTAAATCCAATGAATAAACAAGTTGAAACTGCTCTAATATGCTGAATCAATATTGTATGTGGTTGATCAGTGAAACTACGAGTTAGTTCTTGTGAAATATAAACTTTCTTCCAAAATTGAGGTCGGTTTCTCGTCTGGAGCACGTTTATGGCCACAAATGATGAAAATGACAATATTACTGTAAATCCAATGAATAAACAAGTTGAAACTGCTTGAATATGCTGAATCAATATTGTATGTGGTTGATCAGTGAAAGTACGAGTTAGTTCTTGTGAAATATAAACTATTTTCCAAAATTAAACTCAGTTTCTCGTCTGGAGCACGTTTTTGGCCACAAATGATGAAGATGACAATATTACTCTAAATCCAATCAATAAACAAGTTGAAACTGCTCTAATATGCTGAATCAATATTGTATGTGGTTGATCAGTGAAAGTACGAGTTAGTTCTTGTGAAATATAAACTTTCTTCCAAAATTGAGGTCGGTTTCTCGTCTGGAGCACATTTTTGGCCACAAATGATGAAGATGACAATATTACTCTAAATCCAATGAATAAACAAGTTGAAACTGCTCTAATATGCTGAATCAATATTGTATGTGGTTGATCAGTGAAAGTACGAGTTAGTTCTTGTGAAATATAAACTTTCTTCCCAAATCAAACTCAGTATCTCGTCTGGAGCACGTTTCTGGCCACAAATGATGAAAATGACAATATTACTGTAAATCCAATGAATAATCAATTTGAAACTGCTTGAATATGCTGAATCAATATTGTGTGTGGTTGATCAGTGAAAGTACGAGTTAGTTCTTGTGAAATATAAACATTTTTCCAAAATCAAGCTCGGTTTCTCGTCTGGAGCACGTTTATGGCCAAAATGATGAAAATGACAATATTACTCTAAATCCAATGAATAAACAAGTTGAAACTGCTCTAATATGCTGAATCAATATTGTATGTGGTTGATCAGTGAAAATACGAGTTAGTTCTTGTGAAATATAAACTTTCTTCCAAAATTGAGGTCGGTTTCTCGTCTGGAGCACGTTTTTGGCCACAAATGATGAAAATGACAATATTACTCTAAATCCAATGAATAAACAAGTTGAAACTGCTCTAATATGCTGAATCAATATTGTATGTGGTTGATCAGTGAAAGTACGATTTTGTTCTTGGGAAATATAAACATTTTTCCAAAATCAAACTCAGTATCTCGTCTGGAGCACGTTTCTGGCCACAAATGATGAAAATGACAAT
Source organism: Lipophrys pholis (assembly GCF_963383615.2). Lineage (NCBI taxonomy): Eukaryota > Metazoa > Chordata > Actinopteri > Blenniiformes > Blenniidae > Lipophrys > Lipophrys pholis. Next base: position 34,673 of record NC_137641.1, on the reverse strand, counting down.
ATTACTATAAATCCAATGAATAAACAAGTTGAAACTACTTGAATATGCTGAATCAATATTGTATGTGGTTGATCAGTGAAAGTACGAGTTAGTTCTTGTGAAATATAAACATTTTTCCAAAATCAAGCTCGGTTTCTCGTCTGGAGCACGTTTATGGCCAAAATGATGAAAATGACAATATTACTCTAAATCCAATGAATAAACAAGTTGAAACTGCTCTAATATGCTGAATCAATATTGTATGTGGTTGATCAGTGAAAGTACGAGTTAGTTCTTGTGAAAAATAAACTTTCTTCCAAAATTGAGGTCGGTTTCTCGTCTGGAGCACGTTTTTGGCCACAAATGATGAAAATGACAATATTACTCTAAATCCAATGAATAAACAAGTTGAAACTGCTCTAATATGCTGAATCAATATTGAATGTGGTTGATCAGTGAAACTACGAGTTAGTTCTTGTGAAATATAAACTTTTGTCCAAAATTGAGTTCGGTTTCTCGTCTGGAGCACGTTTAGGCCACAAATGATGAAAATGACAATATTACTGTAAATCCAATGAATAAACAAGTTGAAACTGCTCTAATATGCTGAATCAATATTGTATGTGGTTGATCAGTGAAAGTACGATTTTGTTCTTGGGAAATATAAACATTTTTCCAAAATCAAACTCAGTATCTCGTCTGGAGCACGTTTCTGGCCACAAATGATGAAAATGACAATATTACTGTAAATCCAATGAATAAACAAGTTGAAACTGCTTGAATATGCTGAATCAATATTGTATGTGGTTGATCAGTGAAAGTACGAGTTAGTTCTTGTGAAATATAAACTTTCTTCCAAAATTGAGTTCGGTTTCTCGTCTGGAGCACGTTTAGGCCACAAATGATGAAAATGACAATATTACTGTAAATCCAATGAATAAACAAGTTGAAACTGCATGAATATGCTGAATCAATATTGTATGTGGTTGATCAGTGAAAGTACGAGTTAGTTCTTGTGAAATATAAACTATTTTCCAAAATTAAACTCAGTTTCTCGTCTGGAGCACGTTTTTGGCCACAAATGATGAAGATGACAATATTACTCTAAATCCAATGAATAAACAAGTTGAAACTGCTCTAATATGCTGAATCAATATTGTATGTGGTTGATCAGTGAAAGTACGAGTTAGTTCTTGTGAAATATAAACTTTCTTCCAAAATTGAGGTCGGTTTCTCGTCTGGAGCACGTTTTTGGCCACAAATGATGAAAATGACAATATTACTCTAAATCCAATGAATAAACAAGTTGAAACTGCTCTAATATGCTGAATCAATATTGTATGTGGTTTATCAGTGAAAGTACGATTTTGTTCTTGGGAAATATAAACATTTTTCCAAAATCAAACTCAGTATCTCGTCTGGAGCACGTTTCTGGCCACAAATGATGAAAATGACAATATTACTGTAAATCCAATGAATAAACAAGTTGAAACTGCTTGAATATGCTGAATCAATATTGTATGTGGTTGATCAGTGAAAGTACGAGTTAGTTCTTGTGAAATATAAACATTTTTCCAAAATCAAGCTCGGTTTCTCGTCTGGAGCACGTTTATGGCCAAAATGATGAAAATGACAATATTACTCTAAATCCAATGAATAAACAAGTTGAAACTGCTCTAAATATGCTGAATCAATATTGTATGTGGTTGATCAGTGAAAGTACGAGTTAGTTCTTGTGAAATATAAACTTTCTTCCAAAATTGAGGTCGGTTTCTCGTCTGGAGCACGTTTTTGGCCACAAATGATGAAAATGACAATATTACTCTAAATCCAATGAATAAACAAGTTGAAACTGCTCTAATATGCTGAATCAATATTGTATGTGGTTGATCAGTGAAAGTACGAGTTAGTTCTTGTGAAATAAAAACATTTTTCCAAAATCAAGCTCGGTTTCTCGTCTGGAGCACGTTTATGGCCAAAATGATGAAAATGACAATATTACTCTAAATCCAATGAATAAACAAGTTGAAACTGCTCTAATATGCTGAATCAATATTGTATGTGGTTTATCAGTGAAAGTACGAGTTAGTTCTTGTGAAATATAAACTTTTTTCCAAAATTAAACTCAGTTTCTCGTCTGGAGCACGTTTTTGGCCACAAATGATGAAAATGACAATATTACTGTAAATCCAATGAATAAACAAGTTGAAACTGCTTGAATATGCTGAATCAATATTGTATGTGGTTGATCAGTGAAAGTACGAGTTAGTTCTTGTGAAATATAAACTTTCTTCCAAAATTGAGGTCGGTTTCTCGTCTGGAGCACGTTTTTGGCCACAAATGATGAAAATGACAATATTACTCTAAATCCAATGAATAAACAAGTTGAAACTGCTCTAATATATGCTGAATCAATATTGTATGTGGTTGATCAGTGAAAGTACGATTTTGTTCTTGGGAAATATAAACATTTTTCCAAAATCAAACTCAGTATCTCGTCTGGAGCACGTTTTTGGCCACAAATGATGAAAATGACAATATTACTCTAAATCCAATGAATAAACAAGTTGAAACTGCTCCAATATGCTGAATCAATATTGTATGTGGTTGATCAGTGAAAGTACGAGTTAGTTCTTGTGAAAAATAAACTTTCTTCCAAAATTGAGGTCGGTTTCTCGTCTGGAGCACGTTTTTGGCCACAAATGATGAAAATGACAATATTATTGTAAATCCAATGAATAAACAAGTTGAAACTGCTTGAATATGCTGAATCAATATTGTATGTGGTTGATCAGTGAAAGTACGAGTTAGTTCTTGTGAAATATAAACATTTTTCCAAAATCAAGCTCGGTTTCTCGTCTGGAGCACGTTTATGGCCAAAATGATGAAAATGACAATATTACTCTAAATCAAATGAATAAACAAGTTGAAAATGCTCTAATATGCTGAATCACTATTGTATGTGGGTTAGGGTTAGGGTTGGGGTTGGGGTTGGGGTTGGGGTTGGGGTTGGGGTTGGGGTTAGGGTTAGGGTTAGGGAAAGGGAATTGTCCCTGACCCCCGAATCCATGGGAGTCAGGGTGTGCACAGTCCATCCCTCGGGCGTAGTCCCTCCCCCAGTATCCCGAAAACCCATGCCGGAAACCCCCATCAGGGATCCGACCACGGCGCCTCCCATAGCGCACTGTGGTCCAGTCCTCAAAGGACATTTTTTGGGTTTATTTTTGATATGTATGTATGTACACAATAAATTTTGTTTTGGATTAGAAGAAATATGAATAAAATTGAATTTAGAAAAAAATAATATATACCTGTTCTTAGGTTAAAAAATTTTTTAAAATGAAACAAAAATTATATGTATATAATATGTGGCTTTTCAAATAAAAAGGTTTACCTAACTTTAGGTTAAAACCAAAAAACAAACAGGAAAAAAGTATCTTTTTTTTGAAAATAAAAATCAATAAACGTGCCTCTGCGCAACGTTTCGACCTGCTCAGGTCTTCATCAGGCACAACTGGCAGTCAAAAATGTCAAAAAGTGAAGGAAAAGAAAGCTGGCTGTGGTTTTCAATGGTGTGTCTCTCTCTCGGGTCTGAGCTGAAATGAGCCGGCAGCCTCCGTGCAGCTGGTACTTAAGCGCATGGGTAGGGGAGGGGCTGATACACGTGAGCCGTTTTAGTTTTTGAGAGTGAGTGTGTAAGGGAGGGGCTGTTTTTAACCCTATAAATGCCAAACCTGTTTAAATCTTATATGTTTTTCAATTCCCCATCAATTAGGGTTAAATGTGGTTAGGGTTAGGGTTAAATATAGGGTTGGATTATAAGGTTAGGGTTAGAATTTAATTTGGGATAGGGCTAAGACCAAGATTTAGGGTTAGGTTTAGGTTTAGGTTCAAGGGTTAGGTTTAGGTTTAAGGGTTAGGTTTAGGATTAGGGTTAGGTTTAGGATTAGGTTTAGATTTAAGATTTTGTTTCTAAATTTTCATTTCTCCCTACCCCATGAATTTTACGATTGTGCTCTAATTGTTTTTAATATTTAATCCGTTTGGTTCTTGATCTAATTGTGAAGTTCCCCAAGTTTGAGTGACCATCCCTAGTCCTTCCAATGGATTTGATATGTTTCTTCTCCCCCTGCTGGTCGAGTCGGAGTCGAGAGGTAAGTCTTTCTTGTCTGACTTGGAAGGTAAGTATTATGAGAGGTCTTTCCCCTTGATGGTTGTACCGGACCGGACATTTTGGTGTGTGTGGGGTATCTTATACGTGGAACCAGTGTATTTGTGGGACTCCTCCTTGGCGATCCCCCTGGTTGTATCTGACCCTCCTCTTCCTCCTCACTCGCCTCATCCTCTGTCTCTGTCGTGGGAGGAGGAGCCCACTGCCTGATCCTGGGTGGAGATATGGTCTCCCCCTGGTGTTGCGGCACTTTCTCCCGAGCCTCCCCACGGTCTCTTGGAGGGTCCTCCTGGATTAATTCAACCTCACCCCCCTGACAGTCTCCCCCGTCCAGGCCAAACAAATGGTAGTATCTTGGGATTGTCATTGTCCCTATATTCCTCTTTGTCGAGGGAGGAGGAGCCTGCTGCTGGGTCCTGGGTGGAGGAATTGTCTCCTCCTGATATTGCGGGCCTGGACTAGTCACCTCCTCCGGGGCCTCTCTTTCCCCCGTGACCGTTCTGTTTTGTGGTGCTTGTGCCCACGTGGTTATCATGGCCTCCGCATGATCAATGACCCCTTGTTTAATGTGGCGTAGGTTCTTTTTGGCCCATTTTGTGGCCACCTGAAAGGCCGTTCTCCATTCAGGAAGAAGGTCCTCCGTCAGGTCTTGCAGTATTTTATCCAGGCTGCTCTTGTAGTGATCCTCCAGGATAATCATAGTATTATGTCCCCAATTTTTTGCATTTCCCACGATGAGATCTATTGTTTCTGGAGTAGGGGCAGCTGGTCTTATCATGGTGGACAATATGTCCACCATCCGGGTGACCATCCTTGGGTCTGCCTTTTCTGGATTGGGGGTAACATTTTGCAAATGGTGCACCATTTTGATTATCAGGTGCAATTTCCGCACCAGTGCTGTGAACTTTGGGTCACTTGGTTGGGCCTGTTGTGTTTTTGGGGCACGATCTCTTTGTTGTCCCCCCCGAACCACTGTGGCATATGATCTTTGCCCTGATGAGATGTCTCGCGGCTGGAAACGGGGCCGGAAGGAGGGACCATAACCTCTGGGAGGCACGGGCTGGTTAGGGAAAGGGAAGGGTTAGGGTTAGGGTTAGGGTTAGGGTTAGGGTTAGGTTTGGGACAAAGGAGAGAAAGGCACGGGCAACAGTACACCATATTTAAAAAGTGTTTCCTTGTGATATTAAAATTACTTCAGTCCTTTTTTAAAAGAGGGTGGTGTCACCTCGGGTGTTGTAAAAAGCGCCCTATGTTTTAAAAGAGGTGGGTTCATCCATATTCTCCCAAGTGATTAACTTAAAAGGGAAAATAAGAGACTTGGACGTTTTTACAATTAAAAGTAAGAAGTAAATCCATAAGAAATTAAAATAGGATAAAAGAGATATCACCCAAATTAAAATTGAACTCTGGATCCTAAAACAGTCGACGTCCGAAAACTTGTTTAAAACTGATAAATTACTGGGGAAGGGGTGAAAAAGGAGGGGGGGGGGGGTTTAGGAGAGAAAGAGGGGATGTGGTTAGGTTTAGGATGGGAGAGGGGGTTGGGTTTGTAGGCGGGGGGGGGGGGGGGGGGGGGGTTAGGGTTAGGTGAGGGGAAGGAGGGGTTAAGTTTAGGAAGGGAAAGGGGGGGGGGGGGGAAATGGTTAGGTTTAGGGTAGGAATAGGGGTTGGCTTCTTAGGCCGGGGGGGGGGGGTTTGGTTAGGGTTAGGTAAGGGGAAGGAGGGGTTAGGGTTAGGAAAGGAAGGAGGGAGGATGGTTAGGTTTAGGGTGGGAAAGTGGGTGAGGGGGTAAGGAATTGGGGGGAAGGAGGAGGGAAGCAGGGGAGTAAATCATTTTTTATTTATAAAAAAGCTAAAATGATAAAATACGGAACGTCGCTGAGTATATTGAGTATGTTTTTTAAAATTGTCTGAGTTGCGGTGAGGTTAAAAGCCCCCTACATTGATCTGGTGGGGTTAGCCGTGTGCTCAGGTGGCGATATTTAGTGCCCCTGGGTTGCAGCGTGCTGGGGAAGGAGTCCGTGTGTTGTGTGATCCTCATCCCTCGCCGGTCTGGAAGGTCCGTGCCAACCGGGGTTGTTGGTGGCACCCTGCCTGTTCGTCTTTTCCCGGTGTCCCTCTGGGTTAGTTTGGGAGCCTGGGAGGTCTCGGTAGGCCGGGGGGGAGGATCCTCTGCGTCTAACCCCACCTGGACTGCCTCAGGGAGTGGTACTTCAGAGCTCGGGCCAGTCCGGGATGGTGGGGTGGGGGGATGTTGGTGGGTTCCCCGTCGGCGCTGTTGTTCCCCTCCTGCCTTGCTCTGGTGGTGGTTTGGGATGGCCTCTGGAATGGCCCCCCTCGGGCTTGGTTGTGGTGGTTCCTCCTTCCTCTGCTGCGGCTCCTCGGTGCGGCTCCCCGTTGTTTGAGGTGGCCGCTGGTTCTCTACCTGTTGAGGACTGGAGGCCAGCGGAGTGGAGGGGGCTTTTGCTGGGATGGGGGAGTCCGGCCAGAAGTTTGATACCGTTTTAATCATATCCAGGGCCATCTGTATAGAGAGAGCGGTGAGACGTGGGCCAAATCTTTTTTTTGCTGTGGTTTGTGCTGCCTGCCAGGCTAGTGGTCTAAACGGTTGGAGCTCTTCAATCTGTGTACTTAAATCATCTATGCTGTCGTTATAATGTTGATTCAGTATTTTTAGGTTCTGCTCCATCCACTGAATCGTGTTCTGTCTGATCAGGTTTTTGATTTTATCATTTGGGCAGGCCGGTTTAATGAATTCTGTCAGTTGTTCGGTTTTCCTCCTCATTCCTGGTGGAATGGTATTGTTCTCAAAGGCTGCCTCAATAATATTAGAGTGGTGCATGAGTTGGATGTATTTGAAATATAACCTTGTGCATCTGCGGTGTGTAAAACTGTTGTCTGTTCCCACTGATTGCTCAGGGCCCCGTGGTCCGGGTGGAGATTCCCTGTGGCCTCCCAGCTGGGTGGGCTGAGCCGTGCGGCAGTTGGTGCAATAAAACGCCATGGGGGTGATATCTCTCAGGGAAAGAAGAAAAGGGTTTTTTTGTTAAAAGTTTTCCAAAAATCAAAGAGGTGATAAGAAATTAAAATGAGGTTTTTAATGTAATGATTAAAATCTTCAGCTCCAGTAAAAGCTACTTCCTCTCTTGTTTAAACAAAAGGAAAACTAGGAATAATAAAGCTTAAAAGTGGAATTAAATTATCAAAACAAATTTAAAAACCAAGAATGGAGAGGAGAGAGGAAATACAGGAGATGAACTTTATAAACGGAAGTAATTAAGATAGACTCTTCTGCTCCCGGGAACTAAAATGCAGGATTGGATAAAAGTTGTTAGGGTTAGGGTTAGGGGGTTAGGGTTAGGGTTAGGGTTAGGGTTAGGGGGTTAGGGGGTTAGGGGGTTAGGGGGTTAGGGTTAGGGTTAGGGTTAGGGTTTAGGGTTTAGGGTTTAGGGTTTAGGGTTAGGGTTAGGGTTAGGGTTAGGGTTAGGGTTAGGGTTAGGGTTAGGGTTAGGGTTAGGGTTAGGGTTAGGGTTAGGGTAGGGTTAGGGTTAGGGTTAGGGTAGGGTTAGGGTTAGGTTTGGGACAAAGGAAAGGAAGGCACGGGCAACAGTACACCATATTTAAAAAGTGTTTCCTTGTGATATTAAAATTACTTCAGTCCTTTTAAAAGAGGGTAGTTTCACCTCGGGTGTTCGTAAAAAGCGTCATATGTTTAAAAGGAGGTGGGTTCATCTATATTACCCCAAGTGGATGACTTTAAAAGGGAAAATAAAAGACTGACGTTTTTACAATAAAAGGTAAGAAAGAAATAAATAAATAATTAAATTAAGATAAAGAGATATCACCCAATTAAAATTGAACTCCGGATCCTAAAACAGTCGACGTTTGCCTGGTTTTGTTTAAAATTGATAAGTTACTGGGGAAGGGGTGAAACAAGGAGGAAGGGGGGGGGAAGGAGGGGAGAGGGGAAAAGGGGGGGGGGGTGGTTTGGAGAGAAGGGGATGTGGTTAGGTTTAGGATGGGAAAGGGGGTTGGGTTTTAGGCAGGGGGAGGTGGTTAGGGTTAGGTGAGGGGAAGGAGGGGTTAAGGTTAGGAAAGAAAAAAAGGGGGGGGTATGGTTAGGTTTAGGGTAGGAATAGGGGCTGGGCTTTAGGTCGGGGGGGGGGGGGGAATTGGTTAGGGTTAGGTAAGGGGAAGGAGGGGTTAGGGTTAGGAAAGGAAGGAGGGAGGATGGTTAGGTTTAGGGTGGGGAAGTGGGTGAGGGGGTAAGGAATTGGGGGGAAGAAGGAGAAAAGAAGGGGAGTAAAATATTTTTAATTTATAAAAAAGCTAAAATTATAAAATACGGAACGTCGCTGAGTATTGAGTTTTTTTATTTATTAAAATTGTCTGAGTTGCGGTGAGGTTAAAAGCCCCCTACATTGAGCTGGTGGGGTTAGCCGTGTACTTAGGTGGCGATATTTAGTGCCCCTGGGTTGCAGCGTGCTGGGGAAGGAGTCCGTGTGTTGTGTGGTTCTCATCCCTCGCAGGTCTGGAAGGTCAGCGCCGACTGGGGTTGTTGGTGGCCCCCTTCCTGCTCGTCTTTTCCAGGTGTCCCTCTGGGTTAGTTTGGGAGCCTGGGAGGTCTCGGTAGGCCGGGGGGGAGGATCCTCTGCGTCCAACACCACCCGGACTGCCTCAGGGAGTGGTACTTCTGAGCCCGGGACAGTCCGGGATGGTGGGGTGGGGGGATGTTGTTGGGCTCCCCGTCGGCGCTGTCGTTCCCCTCCTGCCTTGCTTCGGGGGTGGTCCGGGATGGTCTCTGGACTGGCCCCCCTCTGGCCTGGTTGTGGTGGTTCCTCCTTCCTCTGCTGCGGCTCCTCGGTGCGGCTCCCCGTTGTTTGAGGTGGCCGCTGGTTCTCTTCCTGTTGAGGACTGGAGGCCGGCGGAGTGGAGGGGGCGTTTGCTGGGATGGGGGAGTCCGGCCAGAAGTTTGATACCGTTTTAATCATATCCAGGGCCATCTGTATAGAGAGAGTGGTGAGACGTGGGCCAAATCTTTTTTTTGCTGTGGTTTGTGCTGCCTGCCAGGCTAGTGGTCTAAACGGTTGGAGCTCTTCAATTACTGTACTTAAATCATCCATGCTGTCGTTATAATGTTGATTTAGTATTTTTAGGTTCTGCTCCATCCACTGAATCGTGTTCTGTCTGATCAGGTTTTTGATTTTATCATTTGGGCAGGCCGGTTTAATGAATTCTGTCAGTTGTTCGGTTTTCCTCCTCATTCCTGGTGGAATGGTATTGTTCTCCAAGGCTGCCTCCATAATATTAGAGTGGTGCATGAGTTGGATGTATTTGAAATATAACCTTGTGCATCTGCGGTGTGTAAAACTGTCGTCTGTTCCCACTGATTGCTCAGGGCCCCGTGGTCCGGGTGGAGATTCCCTGTGGCCTCCCAGCTGGGTGGGCTGAGCCGTGCGGCAGTTGGTGCAATAAAACGCCATGGGGGTGATATCTCTCAAAAAAAGAAGAAAAGGGTTTTTTGTGTTAAAGGTTTTCTTAAAAACAGAGAGGTGATAAGAAATTAAAATAAGGTTTTTAATGTAATGATTAAAATATTCTGCTCCAGTAAAAGCTACTTCCTCTCTTGTTTAAACAAGGAAAACTAGGAATAATAAAGCTTAAAAGTGGATTTAAATTATCAAAACAAATTTAAAAACCAGGGAGAGGAGAGAGGAAAACAGGAGATAAATTTTTAGAAACGGAAGTAATTAAATTAGACTCTTCTGCTCCCGGGATCTAAAAAGCAGGATTGGATAAAAGTTGTTAAAACCCTTTAGAAAGAAGGATGATTGTGTCCCGGAGGGGTTCAATCAAGGTGCCAGTTTGCTGCCAACCTGCCAAATTACCGTGCTTGCAGAGTAGGCCCAAAGCCTGCAGAGTAGGCCCAAAGCCTGCAGTCAGTTATCCTGAGGATCGTCAGGTTGTTGCAAGGCTGCGGCTGAGTGGTCCTTTTGTTTGTAGCCGGTTTCCTGGTTGGAGGTTGGAGCTGTGGTCTTTAAAAAGTCGTTGTATCCATCCTAAAAAGGTCCCATTCTGAGCTCAGAATAAAAAAAGTCTAAAATTGCAAATCCTTTAATCCATAAAATACTCCATAAAAAAAGGGTTAGGGTTAGGGTTAGGGTTAGGGTTAGGGTTAGGGTTAGGGTTAGGGTTAGGTTTGGAACATGATTTGGAGAAAGGCATTGGCAACAGACTCTTTTTTTAAAAAAAATATTTCTACTGTAATTTACAAAAGAGCAACTAGTGACCCCAGAAAAGTTTTTGTTAAAAGAAGGGTTAGGGTTAGGGTTAGGGTTAGGGTTAGGGTTAGGGTTAGGGTTAGGGTTAGGGTTAGGTTTGGGACAAAGGAGAGAAAGGCACGGGCAACAGTACACCATATTTAAAAAGTGTTTCCTTGTGATATTAAAATTACTTCAGTCCTTTTAAAAGAGGGTAGTGTCACCTCGGGTGTTGTAAAAAGCGCCCTATGTTTTAAAAGAGGTGGGTTCGTCCATATTCTCCCAAGTGATTAACTTAAAAGGGAAAATAAGAGACTTGGACGTTTTTACAATTAAAAGTAAGAAGTAAATCCATAAGAAATTAAAAATAGGATAAAAGAGATATCACCCAAATTAAAATTGAACTCTGGATCCTAAAACAGTCGACGTCCGAAAACTTGTTTAAAATTGATAAGTTACTGGGGAAGGGGTGAAAAAGGAGGGGGGGGGGGGGTTAGGAGAGAAAGAGGGGATGTGGTTAGGTTTAGGATGGGAGAGGGGGTTGGGTTTGTAGGCGGGGGGGGGGGGGGGGGTTAGGGTTAGGTGAGGGGAAGGAGGGGTTAAGTTTAGGAAGGGAAAGGGGGGGGGGGAAATGGTTAGGTTTAGGGTAGGAATAGGGGTTGGCTTCTTAGGCCGGGGGGGGGGGTTAGGTTAGGGTTAGGTAAGGGGAAGGAGGGGTTAGGGTTAGGAAAGGAAGGAGGGAGGATGGTTAGGTTTAGGGTGGGAAAGTGGGCGAGGGGGTAAGGAATTGGGGGGAAGGAGGAGGGAAGCAGGGGAGTAAAACATTTTTTATTTATAAAAAAGCTAAAATTATAAAATACGGAACGTCGCTGAGTATATTGACTATGTTTTTTAAAATTGTCTGAGTTGCGGTGAGGTTAAAAGCCCCCTACATTGAGCTGGTGGGGTTAGCCGTGTGCTCAGGTGGCGATATTTAGTGCCCCTGGGTTGCAGCGTGCTGGGGAAGGAGTCCGTGTGTTGTGTGATCCTCATCCCTCGCCGGTCTGGAAGGTCCGTGCCAACCGGGGTTGTTGGTGGCACCCTGCCTGTTCGTCTTTTCCCGGTGTCCCTCTGGGTTAGTTTGGGAGCCTGGGAGGTCTCGGTAGGCCGGGTTAGGGTTAGGGTTAGGGTTAGGGTTAGGGTTAGGGTTAGGGTTAGGGTTAGGGTTAGGGTTAGGGTTAGGTTTGGAACATGATTTGGAGAAAGGCATTGGCAACAGACTCTTTTTTTAAAAAAAATATTTCTACTGTAATTTACAAAAGAGCAACTAGTGACCCCAGAAAAGTTTTTGTTAAAAGAAAGGTGTATGAAGTAAGTGATATGAATTTAAATGAATGTGTCCCCAGGTTTTAAAAAAAGTAAATAAAATAAATTAAAATAAAGTAGAATAAATTAGAATTGAGGATTCCTCATAGTGTGTGTGAAAGATGATGTAAATGTGAAGTAGAAGGGGTAGGAGAGTAGGAAAGTAGGAGCCCAAAGTTGCTTTGTAGTTTGTTTCTGAGGAGCCACTGCCGTTGAGGATTTTCTTTATGTTAGGCAATGGCTCCCTCTTGAGGATTTAAAGGAGCATAGCGGAGGAGAAGCTTTAACACCCGCCCGGATCCTGATGCGCTGGGGATTAAGGTGAAAGGTACGTGGAAGAAGAGTGGGGGGAGTGATTGGAAGGAAGCGGAGGGGGGGGGGGGGGGTTTTGGGAGGGTTTGGTTAAGGTTAGGTATGGGGAGTGGGGATGGTTAGGGTTGGGAAGGGGGAATGGGAGGGGGGACGAAAAAATAAAAATGGGGGGGGGGGGGGGGGGTTTGGGTTAGGTATGGGGAGTGGGAATGGTTAGGGTTAGGCATGGGGAGTGGGAGTGGTTAGGGTTAGGTATGGGGAGTGGGGATGGTTAGGGTTAGGAAGGGGGATTGGGAGGGGGGATGGGAAAATAAAAAGGGGGGGGGGGTTGGGGGGTTTTGGGTAAGGTATGGGGAGTGGGAATGGTTAGGGTTAGGCATGGGGAGTGGGAGTGATTAGGGTTAGGAAGGGGGAAGGGAGGGGGGAACGGGAAATGGGGGAAGGGGGGGGGGTTTGGTTAGGGTTAGGTATGGGGAGTGGGGATGGTTAGGGTTAGGAAGGGGGAATGGGAGGGGGGATGGGAAAATAAAAAGGGGGGGGGGTTTGGGTAAGGTATGGGGAGTGGGAATGGTTAGGGTTAGGCATGGGGAGTGGGAGTGATTAGGGTTAGGAAGGGGGAAGGGAGGGGGGATGGGAAAATAAAAAAGGGGGGGGGGTTGGGTAAGGTATGGGGAGTGGGAATGGTTAGGGTTAGGCATGGGGAGTGGGAGTGATTAGGGTTAGGAAGGGGGAAGGGAGGGGGGAACGGGAGATTTGGGGGGGGGGGGGGGGGGTTTGGTTAGGGTTAGGTATGGGGAGTGGGAATGGTTAGGGTTAGGTGAAGGAATTGGGAAGGGTAATAGGAAGGGAAGGAGGGGGGGGGGGGGGGGGGTTGGGGTTCGTTTAGTGCAAGGGAAGGAGCCAGAACCTTATTGTCCAGGCAACTGTAAAACATAGTAAATAATTAATAAACATTCCAACTAATGCAGTTCAATTCCCATATACAAAAAAGTCACAAGCAGTGAGAAAACATTCCATGTCAACAGTGCATATGATACATGTTGCCTGTTCTACTCGGTTCTGGCTCCTGAGTCTTTGACCAATCAGAAGGGAAATGGTCAATTCCTCATTATTCTTTTAATATTTTGTTAAAAGGGGCCTGGCATAGGGCCATAAAGTGCTTCAGTTGGTGACTATAAATATAGAAATATATAGATATTCAAGAGCAATCTGGGTTCTAACAGTAAAGCCGACGTCTGGTCCTACTTTGATTTATTTTGAAGAAAAAATTCACACATTTTGTCAGTATCAAACAAAGAAAATATAAGTCAGTTAGTCACTTCAATATGTCGCAGAGCTTTATTTAAAACAGTTTGAAATTCAAGAGGAGGAGAGGTCGGCTTTGTTTTTTTTAAAAACCAAAAAGGGGGGGGGGGGGGAATTTATTCAAATCGTAATTTCACAATTTGTAAAGGTAATTTCATATATTAAATTTTTTGACCAGGCTGAATAAATATACAAAAAAAAATTTTTATAAAAAGGTTAATCAATTTTAAACTTTTGTTTTTTTTGGCTAAGCTCCGGGCTGGTGCAAGATTTCACCTCTCTGTTAAGGAAAGGCAATTAAAAGAGGGAAAAAAAAGGGGGGAAGGTGAGAAAAGGTGGTTTCAGGGTCCAGAAGAAACAACTTTAGGCTACTTTAAAGATTTCCCTTTCTTTCTCTAGGGGCCCGATCTTTCATTTAGGCCCAGAGGGGAAACGGTCTCTAATTTCTGGATCCATACTTTTTCTCTGTGTTTCCTTTGTCCTGTGGACCAGTTGGTATTCTGCTCCACAACTCTATAAACGAGGCAGTGAGCCCCTACTTCCTGGAAATGTTTATGGAGGGAATTGACCCCTTTATTATTCCGGATGAGGTACAGGTGTTGGGACATCCTGGTTCGGATGGAATTTCTGGATTCTCCCACATATATCCTGTTGCAATGTTTGCATTCTATGGTGTAAATTATATTGTAGGAGTGTATAGACCAGTTGGTTATTGTGGGCAGTCCTTTGCCTGATAACGTATTGAAGATGTAGGGGGGTGAGTTGTGGTTTATTGGAGGAGAAGTGATTCTGTTTGCCGGTTTGTACTGGGAGTGAACCAGGATGTCCGCCAAGTTTTTATTTCTTTTGTAAGCTGTAATCATCTTGTATTGTCCGGTTTGAGATTTGGAGTGCTGAAGTTGTTGAAAACTGTTGCGGAGGCCCTGGTTAAACGGATGTAATTGTTGGTGATATGTGGTAACAAAAGGTACCAGCAGGGGGCTCACCTCGGTTCGCCTAGACGGAGTTGGTCCCAAGAGGCTTCCGTGAACTTCCGCCTTGATTCCCCGAAGGAGGCGTTTGGAGTAACCCCTGGGTCCTAGTGCTTTAAATAACACTGCTGTAGCTGCCTCTGCGTCTTTCTGGTGCGTACATATTTTGTGAAATCTGATTAGTTGGGATTTGATGATCCCCCGGAATGTATGTTTGGGGTGGTAACTCTTTTTATGAAGTAGTGTGTGTCTGTCTGTTTCTTTGAAAAATACTTTGGTGCCCAATTCCTTAGTAGAGTGTTTGATATTGTGAAAATAAACTGTAGTGTCCAGATATTCGATATGTGAGGATTGTTTGTTATGTTTGATTTTGATGTTGGGGTGGTGTGTGTTGAGGGTGTGGAGGAAATGTTGGAATGAATCCTCTGACTTGCACCATAACCCAAATATGTCATCCAAGTAACGTAGATAAAGAAGGGGGCGTTCCTTGCATTTTAATAGGGCCGTCCGCTCCCACTCCGCCATATATATGTCGGCATATGCTGGGGAATATTTCCGGCCCATCGCACATCCGCATACTTGAAGATACCACTGGTTGTTGAAAATAAAATCATTGCGAGTAAGAGTAACCTGAAGCATTTCATAGATAATTTCATCCGGGCGGTCGGGGTCTGGATATTGTTGAAAGACCTTCCTGATGGCCTCCAGACCCAGGCTGGTGTCAATGTTTGTGTATAAGGAGGTGATGTCTATGGTAAAAAGAAAAGTCCCCTCTGGGACGCTGAGTTGTCGGAGTTTGTTAACAAAATCATATGTGTCTTTAATATAACTCGGGTGTTGTTTTGATAATGGATTGATGTAGTAATCTATGTATTCTGCTAACCTATAGGTCTCCGAGCCGCAGTCGCTGACAATTGGACGTCCCGGGGGGATTTTAAAAGGTACGGTCCAGGTGTCCGGAGTTTTATGGATTTTAGGTAGTAAATAAAAGCAGCGAGGACGTGGCGAAGCTGGTCCCAGCAGATAGTACATTTGTTTGGCTGAGATAAATTTGTTGTCATATAAAGACCTCACCATGGGTCGAATGAGTGAGGCTGTAATAGGCTGTAACGGTGTTTGTAAAGGTACATAGTATTTGAGGTCATTTAGTTGCCTGGTGGCCTCCAGAAAGTAATCGTGTCTGTTCTGGATTACCACTTGGCCTCCCTTATCTGCTGGTTTGATAATAATATCTTTCCTTTTTTTCAGGATGTCCAAGGCCTTTTGTTGGTCCTCTGTAATATTAGGAGGACGTCCCCGGGGAATTACCAAGTGAGATAGGGTGTTTTTGTCTCTTTGGATAAGCTCCCGGAGGGGTTTCGAGAGAGCCTCATCTGGGGGTTCCCAGTTTGATTGTTCAGTGAAAGGTAAGTGATTGTATTCTGTTCCTTCGAAGTATTCCATGATTTTTAGCCTTCTGTGAAAGAGGTGAACCTCTTTGCGTAGTTCTAGCAGTTTCGGAGGTTTGGGTGTGGGTATAAAGGTTAATCCTTTTTCCAGAAGTTCCTGTTGTGAGACACTTATGTTATGGCTTGATAGATTTGTAACATTAGAGTTACTGGGGGCCCTATATTGATTCGGCTCCCCTCCTACTAGTTTAACTGTGACAGCCAGTGATTTAAAATGGTGTTTGCCGTTTCGCAGGTCCAATGCACTGGGTCTGTTGTTTCGGTTTTGAAGACGTCTGCCTTAATGTCTGTTAAGAAATTGTGTTTCTTTAGTATGTGTTCGTTCAGGGCCATGAGGCACTGTATTTGACCCTTCTCTAATTCAGGGCTGTAATTGAGTAATGGAACGAGGGAAATAGCTGCCGGGAAGTTTCGTTCGATCTGATTGAGGGACGCGTTTAAATTTTTTGCCACCGTTAGTGGTCGTAGTCTTTTCAGGCAGTCATTTAAGCCCACTGACAATACAACCGTTTCAACTCTATTGTCTGGGGTTAGTTTTTCCAAAACTTTTTTAATGTGATGGAGCTGTGCTCCTGGAAAACTGTCCACTTGGATTTTGGGATGTGTAAACGACGTTAGTCGTGCCAGATTGGAATCCCCAATGATTAGAACAGGCTTAGTTATTTCCAGTTCCCAGTTTTTAATTTTTTGTGCAGTATGACAATGAATTACAGGTTCAGACCTCCGGGGGGTGGGGGGGCTGGGTCGCCCAACGGGGGGCGAGTGGTTCAAGTTAGACTCAGACTGGCACGGTGAAGTGGTGAGTTCGTCCGTCGTTCCATCAGTCGTAATCAGTTGTGCTAACCCCGGGTCCTCGTGGACTGGTGTACATGGGTGTCTTTTGCCACCGCTTGGTCCCGCCCCCTGCGGGTTTTAAAACAAACTGACTGAATAAAGGAAGGAAAGAGAGTTTAAGAAGAGAAATATAAAAGGTAATTAAATATCTGTAGGTTAAAAACACTTATTTATAGTGCTGGCTCTGGCAAGGTTAGGTTTGGGACAAAGGAAAGGAAGGCACGGGCAACAGTACACCATATTTAAAAAGTGTTTCCTTGTGATATTAAAATTACTTCAGTCCTTTTAAAAGAGGGTAGTTTCACCTCGGGTGTTCGTAAAAAACGTCATATGTTTAAAAGGAGGTGGGTTCATCTATATTACCCCAAGTGGATGACTTTAAAAGGGAAAATAAAAGACTGACGTTTTTACAATAAAAGGTAAGAAAGAAAGAAATAAATAATTAAATTAAGATAAAAGAGATATCACCCAAATTAAAATTGAACTCCGGATCCTAAAACAGTCGACGTTTGCCTGGTTTTGTTTAAAATTGATAAGTTACTGGGGAAGGGGTGAAACAAGGAGGAAGGGGGGGGGGAAAGGGGGGGGGGGGTGGTTTGGAGAGAAGGGGATGTGGTTAGGTTTAGGATGGGAAAGGGGGTTGGGTTTTAGGCAGGGGGAGGGGGTTAGGGTTAGGTGAGGGGAAAGAGGGGTTAAGGTTAGGAAAGAAAAAAAGGGGGGGGTATGGTTAGGTTTAGGGTAGGAATAGGGGCTGGGCTTTAGGTCGGGGGGGGGGGGAATTGGTTAGGGTTAGGTAAGGGGAAGGAGGGGTTAGGGTTAGGAAAGGAAGGAGGGAGGATGGTTAGGTTTAGGGTGGGGAAGTGGGTGAGGGGGTAAGGAATTGGGGGGAAGAAGGAGAGAAGAAGGGGAGTAAAATATTTTTAATTTATAAAAAAGCTAAAATTATAAAATACGGAACGTCGCTGAGTATTGAGTTTTTTTATTAAAATTGTCTGAGTTGCGGTGAGGTTAAAAGCCCCCTACATTGAGCTGGTGGGGTTAGCCGTGTACTTAGGTGGCGGTATTTAGTGCCCCTGGGTTGCAGCGTGCTGGGGAAGGAGTCCGTGTGTTGTGTGGTTCTCATCCCTCGCAGGTCTGGAAGGTCAGTGCCGACTGGGGTTGTTGGTGGCCCCCTTCCTGCTCGTCTTTTCCAGGTGTCCCTCTGGGTTAGTTTGGGAGCCTGGGAGGTCTCGGTAGGCCGGGGGGGAGGATCCTCTTCGTCCAACACCCCCCGGACTGCCTCAGGGAGTGGTACTTCTGAGCCCGGGACAGTCCGGGATGGTGGGGTGGGGGGATGTTGTTGGGCTCCCCGTCGGCGCTGTCGTTCCCCTCCTGCCTTGCTTCGGGGGTGGTCCGGGATGGTCTCTGGACTGGCCCCCCTCTGGCCTGGTTGTGGTGGTTCCTCCTTCCTCTGCTGCGGCTCCTCGGTGCGGCTCCCCGTTGTTTGAGGTGGCCGCTGGTTCTCTTCCTGTTGAGGACTGGAGGCCGGCGGAGTGGAGGGGGCGTTTGCTGGGATGGGGGAGTCCGGCCAGAAGTTGGATACTGTTTTTATTGTATCCAGGGCCATCTGTATAGAGAGAGCGGTGAGACGTGGGCCAAATCTTTTTTTTGCTGTGGTTTGTGCTGCCTGCCAGGCTAGTGGTCTAAACGGTTGGAGCTCTTCAATTACTGTGCTTAAATCATCCATGCTGTCATTATAATGTTGATTTAGTATTTTTAGGTTCTGCTCCATCCACTGAATCGTGTTCTGTCTGATCAGGTTTTTGATTTTATCATTTGGGCAGGCCGGTTTAATGAATTCTGTCAGTTGTTCGGTTTTCCTCCTCATTCCTGGTGGAATAGTGTGGTTCTCAATGGCTGCTTCAGTAATATTGGAGTGGTGCATGAGTTGGATGTATTTGAAATATAACCTTGTGCATCTGCGGTGTGTAAAACTGTCGTCTGTTCCCACTGATTGCTCAGGGCCCCGTGGTCCGGGTGGAGATTCCCTGTGGCCTCCCAGCTGGGTGGGCTGAGCCGTGCGGCAGTTGGTGCAATAAAACGCCATGGGGGTGATATCTCTCAAAAAAAGAAGAAAAGGGTTTTTTTTGGTTAAAGGTTTTCTTAAAAACAGAGAGGTGATAAGAAATTAAAATAAGGTTTTTAATGTAATGATTAAAATATTCTGCTCCAGTAAAAGCTACTTCCTCTCTTGTTTAAACAAGGAAAACTAGGAATAATAAAGCTTAAAAGTGGATTTAAATTATCAAAACAAATTTAAAAACCAGGGAGAGGAGAGAGGAAAACAGGAGATAAATTTTTAGAAACGGAAGTAATTAAATTAGACTCTTCTGCTCCCGGGATCTAAAAAGCAGGATTGGATAAAAGTTGTTAAAACCCTTTAGAAAGAAGGATGATTGTGTCCCGGAGGGGTTCAATCAAGGTGCCAGTTTGCTGCCAACCTGCCAAATTACCGTGCTTGCAGAGTAGGCCCAAAGCCTGCAGAGTAGGCCCGAAGCCTGCAGTCAGTTATCCTGAGGATCGTCAGGTTTTTGCAAGGCTGCGGCTGAGTGGTCCTTTTGTTTGTAGCCGGTTTCCTGGTTGGAGGTTGGAGCTGTGGTCTTTAAAAAGTCGTTGTATCCATCCTAAAAAGGTCCCATTCTGAGCTCAGAATAAAAAAAGTCTAAAATTGCAAATCCTTTAATCCATAAAATTACTCCATAAAAACGAAAGAGGAGAGAAAAAAGGTTAAAAAGGCCCGACGTTTCGCCTATCCGGCTTCTTCAGGGGCAAGGTGAGTCTGCATGTGTTGCTGGCTGTTTTTGAAGGTCTTCTGGGGGTGGTTTGAGGAAGTGGGAGGGGCCTGGACAGGAAGTTTGTCCTCTTACTCCCTTCTGTAGTCCAGGTGCCTGTATGCCTTGGTAGGTTTGAAGTTGGCTCCCTCTAGTGGTCACCTCGTAGATTGCCCCTCTGGAAAGAATCAGAGCCTCAAAACAAACTGACTGAATAAAGGAAGGAAAGAGAGTTTAAGAAGAGAAATATAAAAGGTAATTAAATATCTGTAGGTTAAAAACACTTATTTATAGTGCTGGCTCTGGCAAGGTTAGGTTTGGGACAAAGGAAAGGAAGGCACGGGCAACAGTACACCATATTTAAAAAGTGTTTCCTTGTGATATTAAAATTACTTCAGTCCTTTTAAAAGAGGGTAGTTTCACCTCGGGTGTTCGTAAAAAACGTCATATGTTTAAAAGGAGGTGGGTTCATCTATATTACCCCAAGTGGATGACTTTAAAAGGGAAAATAAAAGACTGACGTTTTTACAATAAAAGGTAAGAAAGAAAGAAATAAATAATTAAATTAAGATAAAAGAGATATCACCCAAATTAAAATTGAACTCCGGATCCTAAAACAGTCGACGTTTGCCTGGTTTTGTTTAAAATTGATAAGTTACTGGGGAAGGGGTGAAACAAGGAGGAAGGGGGGGGGGAAAGGGGGGGGGGGGGGGTGGTTTGGAGAGAAGGGGATGTGGTTAGGTTTAGGATGGGAAAGGGGGTTGGGTTTTAGGCAGGGGGAGGGGGTTAGGGTTAGGTGAGGGGAAAGAGGGGTTAAGGTTAGGAAAGAAAAAAAGGGGGGGGTATGGTTAGGTTTAGGGTAGGAATAGGGGCTGGGCTTTAGGTCGGGGGGGGGGGAATTGGTTAGGGTTAGGTAAGGGGAAGGAGGGGTTAGGGTTAGGAAAGGAAGGAGGGAGGATGGTTAGGTTTAGGGTGGGGAAGTGTGTGAGGGGGTAAGGAATTGGGGGGAAGAAGGAGAGAAGAAGGGGAGTAAAATATTTTTAATTTATAAAAAAGCTAAAATTATAAAATACGGAACGTCGCTGAGTATTGAGTTTTTTTATTAAAATTGTCTGAGTTGCGGTGAGGTTAAAAGCCCCCTACATTGAGCTGGTGGGGTTAGCCGTGTACTTAGGTGGCGGTATTTAGTGCCCCTGGGTTGCAGCGTGCTGGGGAAGGAGTCCGTGTGTTGTGTGGTTCTCATCCCTCGCAGGTCTGGAAGGTCAGTGCCGACTGGGGTTGTTGGTGGCCCCCTTCCTGCTCGTCTTTTCCAGGTGTCCCTCTGGGTTAGTTTGGGAGCCTGGGAGGTCTCGGTAGGCCGGGGGGGAGGATCCTCTTCGTCCAACACCCCCCGGACTGCCTCAGGGAGTGGTACTTCTGAGCCCGGGACAGTCCGGGATGGTGGGGTGGGGGGATGTTGTTGGGCTCCCCGTCGGCGCTGTCGTTCCCCTCCTGCCTTGCTTCGGGGGTGGTCCGGGATGGTCTCTGGACTGGCCCCCCTCTGGCCTGGTTGTGGTGGTTCCTCCTTCCTCTGCTGCGGCTCCTCGGTGCGGCTCCCCGTTGTTTGAGGTGGCCGCTGGTTCTCTTCCTGTTGAGGACTGGAGGCCGGCGGAGTGGAGGGGGCGTTTGCTGGGATGGGGGAGTCCGGCCAGAAGTTGGATACTGTTTTTATTGTATCCAGGGCCATCTGTATAGAGAGAGCGGTGAGACGTGGGCCAAATCTTTTTTTTGCTGTGGTTTGTGCTGCCTGCCAGGCTAGTGGTCTAAACGGTTGGAGCTCTTCAATTACTGTGCTTAAATCATCCATGCTGTCATTATAATGTTGATTTAGTATTTTTAGGTTCTGCTCCATCCACTGAATCGTGTTCTGTCTGATCAGGTTTTTGATTTTATCATTTGGGCAGGCCGGTTTAATGAATTCTGTCAGTTGTTCGGTTTTCCTCCTCATTCCTGGTGGAATAGTGTGGTTCTCAATGGCTGCTTCAGTAATATTGGAGTGGTGCATGAGTTGGATGTATTTGAAATATAACCTTGTGCATCTGCGGTGTGTAAAACTGTCGTCTGTTCCCACTGATTGCTCAGGGCCCCGTGGTCCGGGTGGAGATTCCCTGTGGCCTCCCAGCTGGGTGGGCTGAGCCGTGCGGCAGTTGGTGCAATAAAACGCCATGGGGGTGATATCTCTCAAAAAAAGAAGAAAAGGGTTTTTTTTGGTTAAAGGTTTTCTTAAAAACAGAGAGGTGATAAGAAATTAAAATAAGGTTTTTAATGTAATGATTAAAATATTCTGCTCCAGTAAAAGCTACTTCCTCTCTTGTTTAAACAAGGAAAACTAGGAATAATAAAGCTTAAAAGTGGATTTAAATTATCAAAACAAATTTAAAAACCAGGGAGAGGAGAGAGGAAAACAGGAGATAAATTTTTAGAAACGGAAGTAATTAAATTAGACTCTTCTGCTCCCGGGATCTAAAAAGCAGGATTGGATAAAAGTTGTTAAAACCCTTTAGAAAGAAGGATGATTGTGTCCCGGAGGGGTTCAATCAAGGTGCCAGTTTGCTGCCAACCTGCCAAATTACCGTGCTTGCAGAGTAGGCCCAAAGCCTGCAGAGTAGGCCCGAAGCCTGCAGTCAGTTATCCTGAGGATCGTCAGGTTTTTGCAAGGCTGCGGCTGAGTGGTCCTTTTGTTTGTAGCCGGTTTCCTGGTTGGAGGTTGGAGCTGTGGTCTTTAAAAAGTCGTTGTATCCATCCTAAAAAGGTCCCATTCTGAGCTCAGAATAAAAAAAGTCTAAAATTGCAAATCCTTTAATCCATAAAATTACTCCATAAAAACGAAAGAGGAGAGAAAAAAGGTTAAAAAGGCCCGACGTTTCGCCTATCCGGCTTCTTCAGGGGCAAGGTGAGTCTGCATGTGTTGCTGGCTGTTTTTGAAGGTCTTCTGGGGGTGGTTTGAGGAAGTGGGAGGGGCCTGGACAGGAAGTTTGTCCTCTTACTCCCTTCTGTAGTCCAGGTGCCTGTATGCCTTGGTAGGTTTGAAGTTGGCTCCCTCTAGTGGTCACCTCGTAGATTGCCCCTCTGGAAAGAATCAGAGCCTCAAAACAAACTGACTGAATAAAGGAAGGAAAGAGAGTTTAAGAAGAGAAATATAAAAGGTAATTAAATATCTGTAGGTTAAAAACACTTATTTATAGTGCTGGCTCTGGCAAGGTTAGGTTTGGGACAAAGGAAAGGAAGGCACGGGCAACAGTACACCATATTTAAAAAGTGTTTCCTTGTGATATTAAAATTACTTCAGTCCTTTTAAAAGAGGGTAGTTTCACCTCGGGTGTTCGTAAAAAACGTCATATGTTTAAAAGGAGGTGGGTTCATCTATATTACCCCAAGTGGATGACTTTAAAAGGGAAAATAAAAGACTGACGTTTTTACAATAAAAGGTAAGAAAGAAAGAAATAAATAATTAACTTAAGATAAAAGAGATATCACCCAAATTAAAATTGAACTCCGGATCCTAAAACAGTCGACGTTTGCCTGGTTTTGTTTAAAATTGATAAGTTACTGGGGAAGGGGTGAAACAAGGAGGAAGGGGGGGGGGGAAAGGGGGGGGGGGTGGTTTGGAGAGAAGGGGATGTGGTTAGGTTTAGGATGGGAAAGGGGGTTGGGTTTTAGGCAGGGGGAGGGGGTTAGGGTTAGGTGAGGGGAAAGAGGGGTTAAGGTTAGGAAAGAAAAAAAGGGGGGGGTATGGTTAGGTTTAGGGTAGGAATAGGGGCTGGGCTTTAGGTCGGGGGGGGGGGGGAATTGGTTAGGGTTAGGTAAGGGGAAGGAGGGGTTAGGGTTAGGAAAGGAAGGAGGGAGGATGGTTAGGTTTAGGGTGGGGAAGTGGGTGAGGGGGTAAGGAATTGGGGGGAAGAAGGAGAGAAGAAGGGGAGTAAAATATTTTTAATTTATAAAAAAGCTAAAATTATAAAATACGGAACGTCGCTGAGTATTGAGTTTTTTTATTAAAATTGTCTGAGTTGCGGTGAGGTTAAAAGCCCCCTACATTGAGCTGGTGGGGTTAGCCGTGTACTTAGGTGGCGGTATTTAGTGCCCCTGGGTTGCAGCGTGCTGGGGAAGGAGTCCGTGTGTTGTGTGGTTCTCATCCCTCGCAGGTCTGGAAGGTCAGTGCCGACTGGGGTTGTTGGTGGCCCCCTTCCTGCTCGTCTTTTCCAGGTGTCCCTCTGGGTTAGTTTGGGAGCCTGGGAGGTCTCGGTAGGCCGGGGGGGAGGATCCTCTTCGTCCAACACCCCCCGGACTGCCTCAGGGAGTGGTACTTCTGAGCCCGGGACAGTCCGGGATGGTGGGGTGGGGGGATGTTGTTGGGCTCCCCGTCGGCGCTGTCGTTCCCCTCCTGCCTTGCTTCGGGGGTGGTCCGGGATGGTCTCTGGACTGGCCCCCCTCTGGCCTGGTTGTGGTGGTTCCTCCTTCCTCTGCTGCGGCTCCTCGGTGCGGCTCCCCGTTGTTTGAGGTGGCCGCTGGTTCTCTTCCTGTTGAGGACTGGAGGCCGGCGGAGTGGAGGGGGCGTTTGCTGGGATGGGGGAGTCCGGCCAGAAGTTGGATACTGTTTTTATTGTATCCAGGGCCATCTGTATAGAGAGAGCGGTGAGACGTGGGCCAAATCTTTTTTTTGCTGTGGTTTGTGCTGCCTGCCAGGCTAGTGGTCTAAACGGTTGGAGCTCTTCAATTACTGTGCTTAAATCATCCATGCTGTCATTATAATGTTGATTTAGTATTTTTAGGTTCTGCTCCATCCACTGAATCGTGTTCTGTCTGATCAGGTTTTTGATTTTATCATTTGGGCAGGCCGGTTTAATGAATTCTGTCAGTTGTTCGGTTTTCCTCCTCATTCCTGGTGGAATAGTGTGGTTCTCAATGGCTGCTTCAGTAATATTGGAGTGGTGCATGAGTTGGATGTATTTGAAATATAACCTTGTGCATCTGCGGTGTGTAAAACTGTCGTCTGTTCCCACTGATTGCTCAGGGCCCCGTGGTCCGGGTGGAGATTCCCTGTGGCCTCCCAGCTGGGTGGGCTGAGCCGTGCGGCAGTTGGTGCAATAAAACGCCATGGGGGTGATATCTCTCAAAAAAAGAAGAAAAGGGTTTTTTTTGGTTAAAGGTTTTCTTAAAAACAGAGAGGTGATAAGAAATTAAAATAAGGTTTTTAATGTAATGATTAAAATATTCTGCTCCAGTAAAAGCTACTTCCTCTCTTGTTTAAACAAGGAAAACTAGGAATAATAAAGCTTAAAAGTGGATTTAAATTATCAAAACAAATTTAAAAACCAGGGAGAGGAGAGAGGAAAACAGGAGATAAATTTTTAGAAACGGAAGTAATTAAATTAGACTCTTCTGCTCCCGGGATCTAAAAAGCAGGATTGGATAAAAGTTGTTAAAACCCTTTAGAAAGAAGGATGATTGTGTCCCGGAGGGGTTCAATCAAGGTGCCAGTTTGCTGCCAACCTGCCAAATTACCGTGCTTGCAGAGTAGGCCCAAAGCCTGAGGGGTAGGCCCGAAGCCTGCAGTCAGTTATCCTGAGGATCGTCAGGTTTTTGCAAGGCTGCGGCTGAGTGGTCCTTTTGTTTGTAGCCGGTTTCCTGGTTGGAGGTTGGAGCTGTGGTCTTTAAAAAGTCGTTGTATCCATCCTAAAAAGGTCCCATTCTGAGCTCAGAATAAAAAAAGTCTAAAATTGCAAATCCTTTAATCCATAAAATTACTCCATAAAAACGAAAGAGGAGAGAAAAAAGGTTAAAAAGGCCCGACGTTTCGCCTATCCGGCTTCTTCAGGGGCAAGGTGAGTCTGCATGTGTTGCTGGCTGTTTTTGAAGGTCTTCTGGGGGTGGTTTGAGGAAGTGGGAGGGGCCTGGACAGGAAGTTTGTCCTCTTACTCCCTTCTGTAGTCCAGGTGCCTGTATGCCTTGGTAGGTTTGAAGTTGGCTCCCTCTAGTGGTCACCTCGTAGATTGCCCCTCTGGAAAGAATCAGAGCCTCAAAACAAACTGACTGAATAAAGGAAGGAAAGAGAGTTTAAGAAGAGAAATATAAAAGGTAATTAAATATCTGTAGGTTAAAAACACTTATTTATAGTGCTGGCTCTGGCAAGGTTAGGTTTGGGACAAAGGAAAGGAAGGCACGGGCAACAGTACACCATATTTAAAAAGTGTTTCCTTGTGATATTAAAATTACTTCAGTCCTTTTAAAAGAGGGTAGTTTCACCTCGGGTGTTCGTAAAAAACGTCATATGTTTAAAAGGAGGTGGGTTCATCTATATTACCCCAAGTGGATGACTTTAAAAGGGAAAATAAAAGACTGACGTTTTTACAATAAAAGGTAAGAAAGAAAGAAATAAATAATTAAATTAAGATAAAAGAGATATCACCCAAATTAAAATTGAACTCCGGATCCTAAAACAGTCGACGTTTGCCTGGTTTTGTTTAAAATTGATAAGTTACTGGGGAAGGGGTGAAACAAGGAGGAAGGGGGGGGGGGAAAGGGGGGGGGGGTGGTTTGGAGAGAAGGGGATGTGGTTAGGTTTAGGATGGGAAAGGGGGTTGGGTTTTAGGCAGGGGGAGGGGGTTAGGGTTAGGTGAGGGGAAAGAGGGGTTAAGGTTAGGAAAGAAAAAAAGGGGGGGGTATGGTTAGGTTTAGGGTAGGAATAGGGGCTGGGCTTTAGGTCGGGGGGGGGGGGAATTGGTTAGGGTTAGGTAAGGGGAAGGAGGGGTTAGGGTTAGGAAAGGAAGGAGGGAGGATGGTTAGGTTTAGGGTGGGGAAGTGGGTGAGGGGGTAAGGAATTGGGGGGAAGAAGGAGAGAAGAAGGGGAGTAAAATATTTTTAATTTATAAAAAAGCTAAAATTATAAAATACGGAACGTCGCTGAGTATTGAGTTTTTTTATTAAAATTGTCTGAGTTGCGGTGAGGTTAAAAGCCCCCTACATTGAGCTGGTGGGGTTAGCCGTGTACTTAGGTGGCGGTATTTAGTGCCCCTGGGTTGCAGCGTGCTGGGTTAGGGTTAGGGTTAGGGTTAGGGTTAGGGTTAGGGTTAGGGTTAGGGTTAGGGTTAGGGGTTAGGGTTAGGGTTAGGGTTAGGGTTAGGGTTAGGGTTAGGGTTAGGGTTAGGGTTAGGTTTGGAACATGATTTGGAGAAAGGCATTGGCAACAGACTCTTTTTTTTAAAAAAAATATTTCTACTGTAATTTACAAAAGAGCAACTAGTGACCCCAGAAAAGTTTTTGTTAAAAGAAAGGTGTATGAAGTAAGTGATATGAATTTAAATGAATGTGTCCCCAGGTTTTTAAAAAAAAGGGTAAATAAAATAAATTAAAATAAAATAAAGTAGAATAAATTAGAATTGAGGATTCCTCATAGTGTGTGTGAAAGATGATGTAAATGTGAAGTAGAAGGGGTAGGAGAGTAGGAAAGTAGGAGCCCAAAGTTGCTTTGTAGTTTGTTTCTGAGGAGCCACTGCCGTTGAGAATTTTCTTTATGTTGGGCAATGGCTCCCTCTTGAGGATTTAAAGGAGCATAGCGGAGGAGAAGATTTAACACCCGCCCGGATCCTGATGCGCTGGGGATTAAGGTGAAAGGTACGTGGAAGAAGAGTGGGGGGAGTGATTGGAAGGAAGCGGAGGGGGGGGGGGGGGGGGGGGGTTTGGGGGGGTTTGGTTAAGGTTAGGTATGGGGAGTGGGGATGGTTAGGGTTGGGAAGGGGGAATGGGAGGGGGGACGAAAAAATAAAAATGGGGGGGGGGGGGGGGGGGGGGGTTGGGGGGTTAGGGTTAGGGTTAGGGTTAGGGTTAGGGTTAGGGTTAGGGGTTAGGGTTAGGGTTAGGGTTAGGGTTAGGGTTAGGGTTAGGGTTAGGGTTAGGGTTAGGGTTAGGGTTAGGGTTAGGGTTAGGGTTAGGGTTAGGGGTTAGGGTTAGGGTTAGGGTTAGGGGTTAGGGTTAGGGTTAGGGTTAGGGTTAGGGTTAGGGTTAGGGTTAGGGTTAGGGTTAGGGTTAGGTTTGGGACAAAGGAAAGGAAGGCACGGGCAACAGTACACCATATTTAAAAAGTGTTTCCTTGTGATATTAAAATTACTTCAGTCCTTTTAAAAGAGGGTAGTTTCACCTCGGGTGTTCGTAAAAAACGTCATATGTTTAAAAGGAGGTGGGTTCATCTATATTACCCCAAGTGGATGACTTTAAAAGGGAAAATAAAAGACTGACGTTTTTACAATAAAAGGTAAGAAAGAAATAAATAAATAATTAAATTAAGATAAAAGAGATATCACCCAAATTAAAATTGAACTCCGGATCCTAAAACAGTCGACGTTTGCCTGGTTTTGTTTAAAATTGATAAGTTACTGGGGAAGGGGTGAAACAAGGAGGAAGGGGGGGGAAAAGGGGGGGGGGGGTGGTTTGGAGAGAAGGGGATGTGGTTAGGTTTAGGATGGGAAAAGGGGGTTGGGTTTTAGGCAGGGGGAGGGGGTTAGGGTTAGGTGAGGGGAAGGAGGGGTTAAGGTTAGGAAAGAAAAAAAGGGGGGGGTATGGTTAGGTTTAGGGTAGGAATAGGGGCTGGGCTTTAGGTCGGGGGGGGGGGGGAAATTGGTTAGGGTTAGGTAAGGGGAAGGAGGGGTTAGGGTTAGGAAAGGAAGGAGGGAGGATGGTTAGGTTTAGGGTGGGGAAGTGGGTGAGGGGGTAAGGAATTGGGGGGGAAGAAGGAGAGAAGAAGGGGAGTAAAATATTTTTAATTTATAAAAAAGCTAAAATTATAAAATACGGAACGTCGCTGAGTATTGAGTTTTTTTATTAAAATTGTCTGAGTTGCGGTGAGGTTAAAAGCCCCCTACATTGAGCTGGTGGGGTTAGCCGTGTACTTAGGTGGCGATATTTAGTGCCCCTGGGTTGCAGCGTGCTGGGGAAGGAGTCCGTGTGTTGTGTGGTTCTCATCCCTCGCAGGTCTGGAAGGTCAGTGCCGACTGGGGTTGTTGGTGGCCCCCTGCCTGCTCGTCTTTTCCAGGTGTCCCTCTGGGTTAGTTTGGGAGCCTGGGAGGTCTCGGTAGGCCGGGGGGGAGGATCCTCTGTGTCCAACACCACCCGGACTGCCTCAGGGAGTGGTACTTCTGAGCCCGGGACAGTCCGGGATGGTGGGGTGGGGGGATGTTGTTGGGCTCCCCGTCGGCGCTGTCGTTCCCCTCCTGCCTTGCTTCGGGGGTGGTCCGGGATGGTCTCTGGACTGGCCCCCCTCTGGCCTGGTTGTGGTGGTTCCTCCTTCCTCTGCTGCGGCTCCTCGGTGCGGCTCCCCGTTGTTTGAGGTGGCCGCTGGTTCTCTTCCTGTTGAGGACTGGAGGCCGGCGGAGTGGAGGGGGCGTTTGCTGGGATGGGGGAGTCCGGCCAGAAGTTGGATACTGTTTTTATTGTATCCAGGGCCATCTGTATAGAGAGAGCGGTGAGACGTGGGCCAAATCTTTTTTTTGCTGTGGTTTGTGCTGCCTGCCAGGCTAGTGGTCTAAACGGTTGGAGCTCTTCAATTACTGTACTTAAATCATCCATGCTGTCGTTATAATGTTGATTTAGTATTTTTAGGTTCTGCTCCATCCACTGAATCGTGTTCTGTCTGATCAGGTTTTTGATTTTATCATTTGGGCAGGCCGGTTTAATGAATTCTGTCAGTTGTTCGGTTTTCCTCCTCATTCCTGGTGGAATAGTGTGGTTCTCAATGGCTGCTTCAGTAATATTGGAGTGGTGCATCAGTTGGATGTATTTGAAATATAACCTTGTGCATCTGCGGTGTGTAAAACTGTCGTCTGTTCCCACTGATTGCTCAGGGCCCCGTGGTCCGGGTGGAGATTCCCTGTGGCCTCCCAGCTGGGTGGGCTGAGCCGTGCGGCAGTTGGTGCAATAAAACGCCATGGGGGTGATATCTCTCAAAAAAAGAAGAAAAGGGTTTTTTTTGGTTAAAGGTTTTCTTAAAAACAGAGAGGTGATAAGAAATTAAAATAAGGTTTTTAATGTAATGATTAAAATATTCTGCTCCAGTAAAAGCTACTTCCTCTCTTGTTTAAACAAGGAAAACTAGGAATAATAAAGCTTAAAAGTGGATTTAAATTATCAAAACAAATTTAAAAACCAGGGAGAGGAGAGAGGAAAACAGGAGATAAACTTTTAGAAACGGAAGTAATTAAATTAGACTCT